>NW_020185338.1:8808198-9122072 GCF_003031525.2 Neophocaena asiaeorientalis asiaeorientalis | reverse complement strand
TTGTGAAAAAAAAAAAAAAAAAAAAAAAAAAAAGAAGGCAGCAATTGGAATCATACAAACTCAGGTTGCAATGGAGGCAACACAACTAACTTTTGAAATTTGACCAACCTCTTTGAATCTTAGTTTCTTCAACTATAAAATAGAAATTATAACTAACTAATGGGAGCCACTGACAAGCTGGTTCCAAGGATCAAAGGAGATATAATCTGGTATAATGCATCTTGTAATGGCTTAAAAATAGTATAAATCTCTTCTATAATAGGATTTAAAATAAATGTCTGGATATATACTCTGGACATACCATAAGGTTTTCCCATCACACTTAGAATGACATTAAACCCCTCTTCCTGGGCTGGTCCTGAATACCTCTTAGACCTCATCTCCCAGCATCTCCCATATTTACTTTACTTCAATCAGCATGGCCTCCTTGCAGATTTTCAAATAAGCCAAGCTCATTTCCAACGTAAGACTCCTGCAGTTGTTCTTGCTTTGCTGAAATGATTTCCTCTCAGTTATTTTCAAGGCTCATTTTGTCATTTCATGTATGCCTTTCCCAAATATCTACTCCACCTTTTAAAAATAGAACCTCACTTGCAAAACTCTAGTATTTACCATGTCTTATGTGTTTTGATATGTGTATTAAAATTTGATATTAAAGCATGTATCCATTTGTTTACATAAGTATTCTCTACCTACCTTGGACAAGAGCAGGTGCTTACTATTTTATTCGTCTGTATCACTAGCTGTAGAACAGTGCTTTATGTATAATAATAATCAACTAATACACACAGGTAGAATGAAGGAATTCATCAATCAGTCAAATCATGCTTAATACTTGGGAATACGTAACATTCTTTTCTGCCCATTTTGCCAATATTTTGTCTCCAAAACATGCATACAAAGAAACACTATATTCAAAAAATAACATTGAGGATAACAACTTATCTTAAAAGGGAGATATCTGTAATGTTCACATCAGAGTCATAGACAGTCAAGTTATATTTCTTACATATTTTTACTAGTGTTAATGGTGGACTAGGAAGAAATAATTGTCCTGGAAAATAAATTTTGACAACATAAATACATTTAATTTAAATACCACCAAGTTCTCCTAATATGGGTTATATTGTTGCCTTCTGATAGTACCTGTGAATTTCCATAGTATTTTTTATTTTCCACGAGCTAAAAAAATAATTCCTTCCTTTTTTTTTTTTTTAACACAATGCCTCCTTTTTTCTTTAGTTTCTTCTGGTACAATCAGAGAAATATGTGTGGCATTGAAATTTATTCAGTGTAAATGACTTCTGTTCTAATCAAATGTCTAAGCTGTCTTTTACCGTTTAGTCACCCAAAAAGTAGTTTATTGCCTTCCTTGATCCTCTGCCATAAATGCTAAATTTTAATTAGTTTGGCAGTTCCCTAGATTTGCAGCCAGGATTTCTGCACAAATATCCTTTTATATATTCCAGTAGGTGAATGAATATTATCCCACTTAATTTGGGAAACTGGCGGAAATGAAAAACTCTCTAGAACAAGGACAGCAAAAAGCAAACAGTCAAGGATGAATTGAAGGCTCATGAAAAACAGCATTTTGGCAGGGGATTGATGTGTATGTTAAAGAGTAGTAGACGTGGCTGCTTTCAGGAAAAACTTCAGAAGCATACTACACTTGTACAAGAACACACGAATGAAAATGTAAACAATAAAGACATCAATATTTGTATAAGAAGGCAATGAGTGAATATGGGATGATTTCATGGAGGAAGTGAACTGATGCTAGACCTTGAAGGATGAGTTAAATTTGCTTAATGATCCAGGTAACATCTACTAAATGCTTACTCTGTAATGGGCACTTTTACATCCATTTTTATTATTAATTTAATTCCTATGAGAACAACACTATAAAATGGTACTGCTATTTTCCCCATTTTACATTTGAGGATATCAGACACGGTCACAGTTTACTCCACTCCTGACAAATTACCTAAGAGCAAAAAACATAAAGCTTGGGGTTAATCTTTGGTCTATATAATTTATTTTTAATTGGCCATAACTGCCTTAACATTGGATTTCAGAATATTTTAAATTCTGGATAAATCAGCTAGAAATGCCTATTAAATTAAATTTGTAAGTCCAAGAAGGTCCAAGACATTATTAGTAGAATTTCTGCTTCAAATATTTGGCTAGAACATTAATTCATTCCACAAATAGGTACCAAGAAGATTTATATGCTAGGTTCTCTGATAGGAGAAACTTCGTGTGTGTTGTTTTTTTAATTTGATCTATTTGCCTAAAACATCATTATTTTCACTTAGTGCTTACTAATTGTTAGATCTCAGGCTTTCTTTTTCTTTTCTTTTCTTTTTAAAATTCCTTCTTTTTTTCTTTTTCCTTGACGCCATATGGAAGAAAAAAGAATCATCTTATGGTTGCAATGCATTCACCTTGGGGAAAGCTGTGATGGCTCTTTTATATGATTATTTTAATGGTATGACTTCCAGTAGGAAGAAGACATTTCTATTGCCCCTAACAATTTTAGAAAGGCAGTGACACAGTAAAATGGAATCTTACTCTAATTTCCACTCATGGTATAATTCTTATTTAGGGGATTCTGTTTGGTGTTCACAATTAGCTCTATAAAGCACAGGGATTACTTAGACAAAATGTGAATCGATCCATGGTCTGGGCATACGTAGAAAAAATATTTGCATAATTTAGCAGCTTATGGTAGAATCATACAACTAAGACCCAAAATTTTAAGCAAAGTTATATTTTAACAAATTCACTATCACTCGGTACCTCTTAATTGAACTTAATGCTGGATTAATGACATGCAAATAATAACTACATTATGGATTTTCCAGAAACTTCTAACTTATTAGGAAAGCAGGAAAACAAACTGCATGGACCTCACAACAGTTTATGAATGAACAAAAGAAAGAAAGAAAGAAACAAAAACTTCCCTGAGCAGAACTGTCCAGTAGAAATACAATGTAAGCCATATAAATAACTTAAACTTTTCTAGTAGTCACATTTTAAAGTAAAACAAAACTAAAATTAATTTTAATAATATATTTTAATTAACACAACATATTATTCAATATATTATTTTAACATGTAGTCAATATTAAACTATTGAAATATTTTACATATTTTCATTCTAAGTCTTTGAAATTTGATGTATATTTTACAATTACAGCACATCAGATTTCAAATTTTTATTGGCACTACTTCACCTGTATTTAGATTTTTAAAGCTATAGTTTGAAAATTAGATTCACCTATTCAAGCTGTTCTAAACACTTCTAAAAGTATTCCAGGAAATAAAACATACTCCAAAAAATATTTTTACTTTAATATTAATATTTGTATTCACATTGACAAAACTTTTTCATCTTTTTTAAAAGAATTGATTTAGCTTTAAATCAACAGCATATCAGTTTCAAACTGTATCTGTCTAACAAAATTAAATGTACTAGCTCCTATGTCAACTCATTAACATTAACAATGATTTCAAAAGAGTATTGCACAAATTAAATAGAAATTCTAAAACTATCAATATCAGTACATTTTTTCTTATAGTTTTGCAGCCAATTTATATAACAATGTTAATTAGAATTAAAATCCTCTGTATATTGATTCTTATTAGAAAAACATGTAAATTATTGGTTTTTATTTTGAAAAGTTTCAATATTAATATAAATTCATTTACCTCTTTAGCTAGTTCGTGAAAAACATTTTCCTTTTCTTAGAACTTCAAATTTAACTCACTTATATGTTACCTGAAACTGGTGAGAAAATATAACACACAGTGCCATTTTTTTGCCACTATTATTGAATATTAGGAAAATATTCCTTTTGTTTCAGGAAAGATTTGAACTGTGGTTAACAGTTCAGTACAGATGGTCTCCAAATTAACACGGTTTGACATGATTTTTCAACTTTACCATGGTATGAAAGTTATACACATATTTAGTAGAAAACATACTGCAAATTTGGAATTTTGATCTTTTCCCTGGCTAGGGATATGCAGTGTGGTATGATACTCTCTCCTGATGCTGAACAGTGGCAGTGAGCCACAGCTCCCAATCAGCCATGCAATCAAGACAGTAAATAACCAGTACACTTATAACATACAACTATTCTGTTTATCACTTGCAGTACAGTATTCAATAAATTACATGAGATATTCAACACTTTATTATAAAATAGACTTTGTGTTAGATGATTTTGCCCAACTGTTGGCCAATGTAAGTGTTCTGAGCACATTTAAGGTAGGCTATGCTATGTTATGATGTTCAGTAGGTTAAGTGTGTTAAATGCATTTTGACTTTCATAAGTCAAGGAAGATCTGCAAGTCTTTGCAAAACACTTCTGTGTCTTATGGAACACAAGATCCTTAATTCATTTTCTTCCATTTCTTTTAATAGTTTCATGGCATTCATAGCATTTTTACCTATATACTTAACAGTTTAAGAACTATATCCATGACGGTTTACTTAGAATTTGTTTCAGAAAACAGAAAAATATTTTCAACATACATCATGCTGTGAAATAAAGCAATCAGATAGATTTCAATCCATTGGGATAGAAACTATTTTTTTCATATCTACCTAAATTTTTTCTTTGAAAGATATAAAAAGTTTTAAAAACCTATTATTTATTAGCCTTAATACATTTTTTGGAATCTTTAGGATTTTGTACATATAAGAGTGTATTACTCACAAACAGATGTAATTCTACTTTGTGGTTTTTAGTTTGGATGTCTTGCATTTCTTTTCCTTATCTAATTGCTTTGGCTAGAACTTCAAGTACAGTTAGCCCTCTGTATCCATAGGTTCCCCATCCACAGATTCAATTAACCATGGATCAAAAATATTCAGAAAAATTTCCAGAAATTTCCAAAAAGCAAAATTTGAATTTGCCACATACTGACAACTATTTACAAAGCATTTGAATTATATTTACAGCTATTTATATATCATTTACATAGTATTCGATATTATGAGTAATCTAGAAATGATTTAAAGTATACAGAAGGATGTGTCTAAGTTAATGCAAATGCTATGCCATTTTATATAAGGGACTTGAGCATCCCTGGTGGTAGTCCTGGAACAAATCACCCACGGATACCAAGAGACAACTGAACAATCTTGAATAAAAGTGGTGCAAGCAGGCATCTTTTCCTTGTTCCTGATCTTCGAGGAAAAGTTTTCAGTCTTTCACCACTGAGTATAATGTTTGCAGTGGATTTTTCATATATGGATTTTATTGTGTTGAAATAGTTTCCTTTCATTCCTAGTTTGTTGAGTGTTTTTAATAACGAGAAGGTGTTGAATTTTGTCAAGTGCTTTTTCTGAATCAATTGAAGTGATCATGTGCATGTCTGTGTGTTTTACTTGATTCTGTTAATGTGGTGCACTACACTGATCAATTTTTATTTGTTGAAACATCCTTGCATTCAAGGAATAAATCCCACTTGGTTATGTTGTATAACTGTTTAACATGCTGTTTAGTTTGGTTTGTCAGCGACTTGTTTAGGTTTTTCCATCAGTGTTTATAAGAGATATTGGTCTGTAGTTTTCTTGTGATGTCTTGGTGTGGCTTTCATATCAGTGTAGTGTTGACCTCAAAGAATGAGTTAATAAGTGTTCCCCTCTCTTAAATATTTTGGAGAAGTTTGAGAAAGATTGATATTAGTTCTTTTTTAGCTGTTTGGTCAAGTTCACCTGTAAAGCAATCAGGTACAAAGTTTTTCTTTGTTGGGAGACTTTTATTATGGATTTAATGTTCTTACTAGTTATAAGTCTATTTAGATTTTCTACTTCTCTGGGATTTAGTCTTGGTACATTTTGTGTTTCTAAGAGTTTGTCCATTTCTTCTAAGTTAACCAATTTGTTGGCAGTACTTTCTTATAATCTTTTTTATTCTACAGAATTAGTAATAATATTCCTACTTTCATGTCTGTTTTTAGTAACTGGAGTCTTATCTCTTTTATTCTAAGTCCACCTAGATAAAGCTTTGTCAATTTGTTGGTTTCAAATAACCAAATTTTAATTTCATTGATCTTTTCTATTGTTTTTTCTATTGTCTATTTTCTTTACCTCTGCTCTAACATTTATTATTTCCTCATTACTGCCAGTTTTAGGTTAAATTTATTCTTCCTTCTCTAGGGCCTTAAATTGTAATTTTAGGTTGTTGATTGGGAATCTTTTTTGTTTTTTAATGTAAGTATTTATAGCTAAAAATTTCCCCTTTAACACTGCTGTTGCTGTGTCCCATAAGTTTCTGTATGTTGTGTTTTTGTTTTCATTCACCTCTAAGTATTTTCTAATTTCTCTTGTGATTTCTTCTTTGATCCATTGGTTAAGAATGTGCTGTTTAATTTCCACAATTTCATAATGTTTCTAATTTTCCTTCTACCATTGTTTTCTTCATCTCATTATGATCAGATAATTTATGTGATATCTATTTTTTTAAAAAAATCATGAAGATTTGTGGCCTAACATATGGTCTATCTTGGAAAATGTCCCATGAACACTTGGGAAGAATGTATATTCTGTTGTTATTGGAAAAGTGTTCTCTGTATGTCTGATAGAATTAGTTGGTTTACTATGTTGTTCAAGTCCTCTATTTCCTTGTTTATCTTTAGCCTGGTTCTTATATTCATTATTGAGAGTAGAGTATTAAAGTCACCATCTATGTTTGTAGAATTGTCTATTTCTCCCTTCAATTCTGTCAACTTTTGCTTCACTGATTTTGATGGTCTATTACAAGAAGCATCCTTTATTTTTTTTAAAACTAGAAAAATAATTTAATTATGATTAAAAAATAGTATTTTAATTTAAATGCCAATTACAATCTACATAAATATAATTTAAACTCAGGTTCTCTGCATAAATGATTCAAATAAGACATTTTACAATGTTATATCAATGTGTAAGAAAGCTCACTTAATTAAATCAATCCATTAACACTGACTAGATCAGTGAAGTGTTTATCTGCAAGGCTGTGTATGACATAAGTGGCCTAACTCAACACACTACCACAATGATGCCCTTTATGATGCAATGGTTAAAGTGAAAGGTAGATTTACCAAATAATAAAACCGTGTCCAACATAACATGTGTTTTACAAAGTTAATTTTTTAAGTAAAATTTAAATTAAATAAAAATTAAAAATTTAGTTCCTTGATCATATAAGCCACAGTTTATGTGTTCAATAGACATATGTCTAGTAGCTAACATACTGGACCATGTAGCTTTAGATCATTTAATGTTAAGGGGCACTTACATTTTCACATGATGAAGTTGACATTAAGAAAACTTCTCAATTGAAATTTCAGTCATTAGGTGAAATTAGTGTGATTCTAAATCACAAGCTTTGCCATATGACACGGCAGGGGTTAAATATATCTATTATTTGGCAAGCACTCAATAAAGAACGGACACTGTTACCAGTATTACTATTGTCAGTACCTCTGCAGAGACACCTTGATGAGACACATGAGATCATTTTAATGCAAATTTTAATGTCTTGGCTTAAAAGTGATGTATCATATAGAACATTAGCTCTAGTCACTTGAATTTCACCATAAATCTGTATTTGGGTAACTTCTCTTATTTTTATGTTAACTTCACATTTTTCTGATTTTGTTGTTGTTAAACAAAAATTTTCTTAAGGTGCCTAATTAAACAAAATATTCATTCTGATACTTTGTGAATAATTGTTTTTGAAAAGTTTAATCCGGGAAGGCTAGACAAATGAAGCTTTAGATGGATAAACATAAACAAGAGGAGGCAAATGGAATTTTTTAAAAAGTTCTAAGTTGCTCTTTGGGAACATTTTTACTGGAGAAGACCAATCCTGGAACTTGCATGATTAATAGATATAATTAGTTTACAAAGGCTGAAAATCAAGGCTATCTAATGGCCAATTCACCCAATAGTGCAGCCCTGGCCAGAATCAATATGATAATGATCATTCTTTCCCCAATTGAGAGAGGCGTGAAGTGCAGTGAATGTGTGTATGTGTGTGGTGGTAAGGGCAGTGGTGAGTTGGGATGGGTCCAGAGCAGAACAAAGGCAGGCGTCACTTCTAGGCCACCATCTGTTAAATTTCCAAGGATTTCAATCCTGGACAGAAGACATTGGGGCTTATCTCCTTTGAGTCTAATTGCTGCAGAGGATAGTAAAATATTAACAAACGAAAGATAATGAATGCACATGTTCCTTGGAAAATAGGAGAAAAAATGAACATTGACTTTTCTGTAGTTGTTAGACAGAGAGATAACCTCTGTAAATTTAGTAAGGGATGTCTGTTAACTAAAATAATTCACCTCTACTATCTCCAGCAAAGCTTCACACCAAAATGGAACATTAAGTACAATTACTACAGAAGGATAGAAATTACATAATATGCTTTTATGAAACGTTAAACATTTCTAGAACTAAGAAATACGTATGTTGCATCCTTTTTGACCCTCCCGGTGACTTTGGGCAAATAAATTCCCTGGTCCATAGTATCCTTATATGTTTAATATACCTCATGAGATTTATTAGACATGCTGTATAAATCATATAGCAAAGAAGCAGGCAGAGAATAAAGCATTAAGATATTTATTTTTGTAACTTATTATAATGATTTTTAGATAACATGGTTAATTCAGAACAGTTAAATGGAATGATAGTGAATCACTGCAGGATATTATATATAAATATGTAAAGATAGATGATAGATGGCTGTATGGATAGATAGAATATTAAACTATATTTACTATTAAATATAGTTAAGGAAAAGGTGGTTTCTCTAGGAAGTGGAATATGGTGGCAGGATCATTAGTCACTCATTGGAAGTCTTGATTTCTACTTTAGTTTTGCTCTTTGTTAGTTTTTTGAATGTAGGTATGTGATTTGTCTTTGGTAAGCATGAGTTTCTTCTCTGGAAAAGATAGCAGAACTAATAATACTCTCTCTGGTCTTCCAAAAAGAATTGTTTAGAGATTCAAATAAAAAGATAGATGGAAAGTACTTTATGTCTGTGTAAAGCTTTCCAATTTTCAAATGTTGCTATCAATAGAAATATCTTATTAGGTAGGGGAGAGAGAGCAAAGTAGGTGACTAAGATAAAATGATTAATATAGAAGTTAAAGAAGTTTAAAGGAAATTTATTATCTAGCTTGCAAGAATGGAGGGGTTCTGCTTTTAATCTCCTTAGACTTTGTATAACACATGACAAATAGTAGAAAGGAAATCAAAATAGTTCCAGGCTTAAATTCCAGTGCTGCCACTAACTAATGGTTTACTGGGTATAATACCCAGCTTACAGGGTTTTTTTAATAGTAAAAGAAAGTGTGTTTTTATAGCACTTAACATAGTGGCTGATACATACTCTCAATAAGTGTAACTAATAAAAATTAATTACGGAGTAATCCCTCATGCATATTTCAAAAAATAAATCTAGGGATTTACCATGCTCTGGTCTATAAAAAGGCAGAGTTTCAGAGATATGCGGATCATATGGCAATATCTGTCCCAATGATTCAGTATGGCAATGCAGCTATAATAAATTAAAACCAGATTCATTGTACCTATAAAAGTGAATACAACAACCAGTAATAATGACAAATATGAATCACACTTTTAGAGTCCACCTCTGAGTCGAAATTGCTTGGCCAGGTATCACCTCATTAATTCTCTTACCCTCAAGATAAATGAACCAGTTTTATAATCTTAAGAACACTGAATTATATTTCAGAGAATAATCAGAATTACTGATAGAAAAGAACATACTTGAAATCTCCCTGATTTTATAAGCCTTTACATTTCAATGCAAAGCCAAGGCCTTTTTTAGAGGCTGAGCTCTATTTATGGCTAGATTTTTAAAAACTTCTCGATTAAAGAGAAAAGATTGAAATGCCTCATAAAAGGGCACTTGGACATCAAATGGACCTGACTTGACTGTATTTTGATGACTTTAGTATGGATTAATCACACACATAGAGATAAAAATTCCCTTGAAATATATATTCAGTTTTTAAATTAATAAGATAATGTGCTTTGAACAAATTGCTTTTGGAGAAAGCAACTATAAAATTCAAAGTATTTTCAACCAGTGTCTTGCACGAAATCTAACAAAAAGCAGGACACATTCTCCAGAAGCAAACTCCAGTACTACTGATATTTGTCTCTTACTAATGTTCTTTAGTATTGGTTCCTGGAATTGATTATTAAAATTGGCCCATGGAGAGAGAGATACCAGGGTTATATGAAACTTGGGTTAAATTTGAAGTTGCAAAACTTTTAGACAGAGTTCTAAGAAGACTGTTGTTCTCTGAGGTGGTAGGGAGTGTGAGAGCTGGGACAGCTGAGAAAAACTGAGAAGAGACCCCTACAGCCATGCAACACAACAGCATCACATATTACCTTGTATAGGTACTGGGTGTTTGTGGAAGATCGCATTTTAGGAGGTAAAAAACAACAACAACAAAATAATCGCTCACCAAATAAACCTGGAACGCACCAAATTTGAGGATGAAATTTTTATAGACAAATGTCTGTAAAGGTAGTCCAAAGTTACGGCATACTTCAGATTGAATATGGGGAACTGGAGAAATCTTGTGAAATTCCTTATTAAAATCATTTTCCATGTTGTCTTTTCTTTGGAGATATTTTTCCATGAGTTTCCTGGCAATAATGATGGTAAGGAAGAGGAAGAGGAGAAGAAGGATAGTGAGGATGATAATAAGAATATAGCCTTGTTCTTACATGTATCATGTACCAGTAAGTCTTTTCACCTCATCACTTTTTAAAAATTTTACAACTTTTCTCCACAGAGAAATCATGGCCTTGTTGACTAATTTCATTCTGTTGTTTGAAAATGTTCCATCTGCAGACTCATAATTGAAAGCCCCTGGTGTCTTATCTTAAATGTATTTTTATATAGGCACAACTATTTTTAATATCTCATTCACTAGGAAGGGAATGTCAATGCTCCCCCACCCCACATTCTTCTTTTTTTTTTTTCAGATCAGCAACGGATTTGTATGCATTCTTCAACATTAGGTTCAGTGTAACAGTTATCTCTGCATTTTAAAAAAATAATTAATTAATTAATTAATTAATTTTTGGCTGCGATGGATCTTCATTGCTGCGCGCGGGCTTTCTCTAGTTACGGTGAGCAGGGACTACTTTTCATTGCAGTTTGTATGCATTCTTCAACATTAGGTTCAGTGTAACAGTTATCTCTGCATTTAAAATAATTAATTAATTAATTAATTAATTTTTGGCTGCGATAGATCTTCATTGCTGCGCGCGGGCTTTCTCTAGTTACGGTGAGCGGGGACTACTTTTCATTGCAGTCCGCGGGCTTCTCACTGTGGTGGCTTCTCTTGTTGCGGAGAACGGGCTCTAGGCGCGTGGGCTTCAGTAGTTGTGGGACGCGGGGGCTTTGCATTTTAAAAAAATAATTAATTAATTAATTAATTAATTTTTGGCTGCGATGGATCTTCATTGCTGCGCGCGGGCTTTCTCTAGTTACGGTGAGCAGGGACTACTTTTCATTGCAGTCCGCAGGCTTCTCACTGTGGTGGCTTCTCTTGTTGCGGAGAACGGGCTCTAGGCGCGTGAGCTTCAGTAGTTGTGGCACGCGGGCTCTAGAGCACAGGCTCTGTCGTTGTGACGCACGGGTTTAGTTGCTCTGCAGCATGTGGGATCCTCCCGGACCGAACCCGTGTCCCCTGCATTGGCAGGCGGATTCTTATCCACTTCGCCACCAGGGAAGTCCTATCTCTGCATTTTGAGAAATCATATTACCAGATAGTTATGCCAAGAATTTAGATGGCATGAACAAAACACATAAGGTTAAGTAAGGCATTAAGATGATACAGGACATATTATATTTCTCTATGTGGGACTTACTCAGCTGAAAGCATACTGTGGGATTTTACTAGACTTATTACCAATGAATACTCTTTTTCCATACCCTTCTATCAAAATCTGTTGTTTTTTTACCTTTCTCTCTCTCTTTTTTTCCCCCTCCCTCTTATGTAAAATGGCTGATAGCTTCACAGGATTATCATCTCCAGGAAGAGTTGCATATTATCTTTTCACCAGGAGATGAAATCTATATATTGGGGAAATAAAACATCAGCAGTGGGGTATGGCGTTTGGTGAGGAAGGGCATGAGCCGAGATCCCTTCAGGGTCAGAATTTAGAGGAAAGCTGATTTGTATAGATCTGGATTGGATTCCTGACTCAGAAGCTGATATTCATGTAACGTAGGAAGTTATTTCACTCGATGTCTCAGTATGCCTTGCTGTAATGAACATGCAGTGCAAGTGAAATGCCCAGCCATGTCCTGGAAGATGGTAGGTACTCAGTGAATAGAGTGTCCAGTTCTTTCCAAGACATTGTACCTGGGAGGCAGTTACAAGCACCTGGCTACTGTTCAGTTAAATAGCCAGAATGATTTTAAACATTTCTTTTTACCCCAACAGATGAATAACACATTGGTAGGAAAGACCCCAGAGATAGATTCTTTTGCTGTAAATAATTTGTAGATATAAATCCTGTCTTCTTGTTTTTAATACTGTAATCTATTATAATTCACTTCATCGCTGTAGGCAAATTGCTCTTTCTGTTTGGAAGTGTTTCTTTTTACCCTTGGAGTTAAAAAATTTTCCAGGACTCTGGAACTCCATGGTCCTTTTAATCTGCAGACACAGGACTTTTTTCAGTTCAGGGAATACCTTTTTCTATTATTTTTTTATTTTCTCTTCCTTATGATTCCTTTCCCCTTCTGGAATGCCTCTTCAAGATACTAGGTTTCCTAGATATATCCAAGATAAATCACTTTTTTCAAGATTTTTATCTCTTTACATTTAAGTTGACCACATTTTCTTCTATCCATACACTGAACTACTTTAATGGCAAATCATGTTTTAAACTCTAGAAAGAGGTATTTTGGGGAGACAAGAGAGAGCTATATTTGCATCTATAATCATAAAATCTGTAATCATCTTATTTGTTTTCCTTCTTAACTTACCATTGAAGTATAGCAAATTTAAATTTCATAATCTTATGTGAACCACAAATTTAATTTTACATATATATCCAAATTCTAATTAATATAAAATATTAATATATAAAACCCTCATCCAAGAAGCCTCCTTTATATCCTCACACAGTCAACACCCTCCCTCCATAATTACCATTCTGAATTTAGCCAGCATTGGATGGTTTTGCTTGATTTTGAATTTTCTATAAATGGAATCGTATAGAAGGTATGTGTCTGGCTTACAGCATTATGTTTGCAAGATTCATCCATGTTATTCTCTATAATAATTTATCACTGCTGTATATCATTGAATTGTATAAGTAAACCATACATCAGTAAAACATCTATTTATTCTAATGTTGATGAACATCTATGTTGCTTCAAGCTTTTGGCTATTATGAGTAAAGCTGTTATGAACATTTTGTACGTTTCATGGAAAACATATACACTCATTACTATTGGAGTTCTGAAGCACTGAGGATGGACATTCTCACCTTCAGAAGATACTGCCAAACAGTTTTATAAAGTTATTTACCAATTTTCATTTTTACCAGCAGTGTATAAAAGTGACAGCTTAACTGCTAAGTATTATTATTTGTAATTTTAATTTCTGTCTTTTCCTAAAGGTTTTGTTAATCCAATGTATTTTCTGCCATTTCTGACAATTCCTTTTTTCTTCCTTTGAGCCTCTTTAATGGATTCTTATTATTAGTTGACCACATGACAGGACTTAAGCCTTTAAGTTGCAGTTTCCTGAGTGGCAGTAATCCAAGAGGAAGTGCTCCCTTAAGCAGGTCACATGGCTCAGCAAAAATATCTGAAAGGTTCATGCCTACTTACTCCCATGCCTATTTGTACCCCTCAGTCTTAGGGACACAGAAAACAGTCTATATCAAGTTCATTTTTCACTCAGGCAGACTAAGGACTCTTATACAAGGACAGTGTCAACCGGCCCAGTGGGGTCAACAGATGACTGCAGGCTAAAGTCTGCCTATCGTGGGGTGATGTTTTCAAGTCCACTCAATGAGTCTATAATTCTATAATGCAAGCACCACCCATATCCACAAGGGATAGAGCCACACACTACTCACTCCACTTAACTCTTATAAAACATTCATGTCTCTTAGGGTAAAATGTAAATCAGATTTTCAGCAAGCTAGTTACTCTGGCAAACTTGCTTCCTCTTTCTAACACATTTTCTGTTCTGTATTTCTTTCAAATGGCTTGAAAATTTCATTGTTCTTTTTACGTTCAATGCTAAGGGCAAAAGTAACATTTCTTATGTTTGTTAATTCATTTAAGTTCCCATTAAAATAAGTTGTTCTTTTCAGAGACAAATGATGAATTGGTATGAATATGAAAAGGGATATTCCATGCTGCACCTCGTACCTGTTTAACTTCCAGTACAATGGCAAGCAGAAACGTTTATAAGATCAAGTATATTTGAACAGAGAAAGATGTCAGCTGTTAAGTACCAAAGGTAATATTTCCTTGATATCAGCCTAGGCTGTCTTGCTAGTGGCTGACTTTTTACTACTGTATTGTAAACAAAGTATAGTCAAATGTTGATCTCTGGAGCCACTTGAGGTTTTTACAGCTCTCTGAAACCTATCATAAAATGTAGACTTGCATATTTCCCTTGATATATATTTTGTAGCTCAGTTTATGGACTGTTTACAAATCATCATATATATGTGTAGAAATATGGATGAATTATAAGCACACATATTACTTCTTCCACTATATAATTCTAGAAATAATTTAACCTAAACTATTTACATGAGTTTGAGATTATTTTTACTTGCAATCATTTTTGGTCTAGAATATTAATTCAAGATGTTCTCTATTCTAGCCTTCTGCCAAGAGTAAGAAGATTTAAATCCTAAGCACATAAACCTGAAGTTATCCCAAACAATAATTTATTGATCCATGCTCAAAAGAATCTATTTCCGAGCTTTGGAAGTAGAAAATAAATATGTAGAACAATAGATTCTCAAGATAGAATAAAAGTATAGATGTAACCTAAACTAAACCACCATTTCATTGCTTGAATGTGTTCTCTGATCTCAGTTAAGAATTGAACACTTCCAGAGTGCTCCACAAAATCTCTCTATGTTGAAATAAAACCTTTCATTTAATGGTTGTCCTGATCCTAGTTGTGCCTTCAGGTTCAAACAGCACAGATTTTAACTTTCTTTCAGTGACAACTCTACAAATATTTAAGGGTCACTCTCCAGTCTTCCCTGTAACTCACCTTCCTGGATTAAACCCCCAGTTCCTTCACCTGTTCCTCATACATTGGGTTTTGATTACCCTCCCAGTTGCCACCACTGTTTTCTCTACACATTCTAGTTTGTGGCAAAGATAAATATTGCCAGTGTAGTTTTGTTTGAACCGTTCATGAGAACAGAATGTCTTAATTCTCGACACTAGACACTCTTTGAAGTGACAGTCTATGTTTACCATAACATATTTAGCAAATAAATATATGTATATATAAAAAGTATTGGTCACTCATGTGAAGCTTATTATTAAAAAATTCTAAAGCTGTTTTACATATTGTTGTTGAGCTATATTTCTACCATTTTAATTTGGGAAACTTGATTGTGGGATGTCAAGGGCAGCCCTGGTGGATGGCAGTAAATGGTGGATTGAAATGGACTAAAAATAAATCCTATATTTAATACTATTTATCTTTTAAATTCAACCATTTTTTTCCTTTGTTAAGATCTTGTTGAATTATGATAAGTCCTTCCAGTTTTATAGCATTAAAAAATTTGGTCAGTATCTTAGCAGTACCATTATCTAAATCTTAGATTAAAATTTTTTTCAAGGGAGCTTAGTTTTAAATAGAATCATATACAATTTGATACACAATCTATATTCTTTTGATAAAACACTTTATTCAGTTATAAGTCCATCCAGATAGCTCTAGTTCTCCATCTTATCTGCATTGATAACAGAATTTCTTTCTTTCTTTCTTTCTTTCTTTCTTTTTTAATAACAGAATTTCTTAAAACGCACCTCTGAGAGGTCTCATGGCAATACAACATCACTGATCACTGGTGTACCCTTGATGGAACTGGTTACTAAGAAGAAGTCTTCTTCTCTCATCACAGCTTTCTATGTCTTCTTCCTAGTGCTTTACATTTTGCTGAATAAAGCAAACTTCCCACATAAAAGTCAACCACCAATGATATGTTTTCCATATAGAACATTTAAATAATTGTAAAATCTAATTCACTAACATTTATATTTTAGCAAGTTATCAAAAAATAAATGAAATTAATCTGATATGACCTGTTCTTATTTCCAAGTTTTCTCAACTCCTAGAATATAAGTCCATGCCAATCAGAAATTTGGATTATCATTCATTCTTAGTAGGTAATTGTTTCATTACCTAATCTATGAGGTAGTTAGAAACCTATGATCTTAAAACATAGGATACTACCCCTGTCCTCAAGAAATTTACCATCTTGAGTAAGAAATTAGAAGTCAAAAGTGACTATTTAAACACACTTTTTGGAAGGGACTGTGAAAATTAGTAGGCTCTGATTGAGGAATTTTGGAGAGTAAGTTGATATAAAAAAGTAAGCATCATGTAGCTAAACTTCCATGAAAGTTAGAATTTGGTGAAGAGAAAAAAAGCTATCCAAAGAGGAATTTTAAAGTTTTCTCTTTTTTAAAACAATGATGATTTAATCCAATGGCTATTAATTCTTTTAATCATTCAGTAAAGAATTAGATTACCTTTCAATGATTTTGTTTGCTTGTTTTGGTTATGGCTTTTTTGATGTCTCAATGTGCTGAAGTTACTCTCATTGTGAATGTCCTGGTGCAGTTAAATGCAAATCTTATCTTGGTCATATTTCAGAAGAAATTCTCTTTTATTTTGAGATATCTATGTGTCCATATCTTTATATCTCTTCCCAAATACCAATAATCCAATAAAAGAAGTACTTTACTTCAGTTTATCAATTTAGACTTCATAGTTCCTAAGGACAGCTCCTAGGCTCTTTAAGAGTCAACATGAAGTTCAACAGTGGCAAGCAGGCAGTACATTTGATACGTTTAGGCAGAGTTTGGTGACATTCTTGGTAAAGTGTCAAAAAAGGCATTCTCTTTTGAATTGGCTAGGTCAGGTCTGTCTTCATAAATCTCTTCAGTGAGCTAACTACTAATGTGATCCATTTCTTCTTTTCAGGTTTGGAGCAGGCTAATAATTAAAGATACCCTTAATTACTCCTTTTAACACTGAGAAGACTGCAAGGGAGAAGGGAGGTTACCAATATTTCAGAACTTCATACTTCTACAAAATGATGTATATAAGACTCTTCATTGGAGCCTTTTGAAACTAAAATATTTCAGCACTTTCAATGTCCTAGACAATTTTTTAGACATTTTGTACCTCTATTTACTTTCATCTTCACAATAACCCTCTAAAGTAGCTATTAGTGACCCTATTTCATAGAAAAATTGAGGCTCATGGAGTTTATTAAACAAGATAACTTGATTCAAGTCTTACAGCTGTTGATGATTATAATCAGAATTTCTCAGTTATTTCTTAACTTCTAAATCTCTACTCTTTATAGGAGATACATAGACCTTTTTCTGAATGGTCTGGGTTATCCATGAATAAACTATCTTATATACGTCATGACCTCATCACTTCAATTTGTGTTCCTTTTAGACAAACAAACAAACACCAAAAAAACCCTACCAACCCCTTAGCATCAGTTTTGGCTTTTTGGGTTGGATATGAAATATTTCCAGAACAAATGGAATAGCTGAGACTATCAAAAAATGTAAGCTATTTGCTTCTCTTCACTGCTTCTTTCATGACTGAGTGAATATTGCAAAAACACAGAAGCAATGAGAGAGGATTCATGTTCAGTCCAGGATCACAAATCCAAAACTCTTTAAATAAGTCTTAAAGTAGGTGAGAAGTTTCACAAGGCCCTGCAAGAACATTGTAGAAACCTCTCCACTAATGAAGTATAATATTAAAATGATGAAAAATGTAACCTAAAATGAGATAACAAATAAATTTTAAGCTTTGGCAGTATTTCTGATGCAACAGCAATGATTGGAGTAGGGACGCAGTTTAAAAGGTCTACCAGTAGTACAAGATTTATTATGAAGAAAAACAGCAGTCTCCTTTACTACCTTTATTTCCCCCATCCTTCCATCTTCAACATCATATATCAAAATAACTTGCTTATGATGATGCTTCTTACATTATTTTCAACTTTAGAAATTATCAACCAAGTATCAAATCAATTGAGGATTTAGCTATTTTTTTTACTCTTCCACCATAACATGAACATTCTTGCACCCAGTATTTCATATGTATATGAATATACGTGTATATATTTTGGTTTATATGAATATTCAGCATTTATATTACCATGGCTAAGTAAGTAGCATGTATAACTAAGCCATGCATAATGCTTTAATTACTTGTGTTTCTCTCAAATTTTTATTTTGCTTAGATTTTGTTTTCACCACAAATTTATTACTATACTATTTCTCAATTTTCTTAGAATCCTCTCAGTAGAATCAAACATCCCAAATAATCTCTCAATTTTATCCTTTTCTGGATATTTTTCTGAGATCTTCCTGACCTGCTGTGGGATGGACTGGTTGCTGTTTAAACAACTCACATCCTGGACTCTCCCTTCAACCTCATCTCAAGGAGTTCCTTCTACACTCTTGATTTGGATCCTCTGTTGATTGGCCCTAGTGCCTATCACTGTGTAATTTGTTTTCCTCTTTTGGTGGAACATATTCTCAAGGAGACTCCTGAGAAAGGGTGTTCTTACAGGAGTGATTATGTCTTTTGCCACCTTTATGATTAATTGAGGGCTTTTTGCATAGAGAATTCTACATTGTAGCCTGAGAATCCCCCTTCTCTCTCTGTTTCTTCTACTTATTTTTCTGTTTGCTTGCCTTTGCCTCTGCTTTTCATAGAGTGGCAGTTTTGTGAATCCTCAGATGTCTGCTCACAAGTTATAGTGGAACACTAAATTCTAACTAGAAACTGTGTACCCATGGATGGGTCGTGTCAATGTGAAATAAACTGTAAAGTAATCTGAACGAGGCAATTTCTCTGGAGACATCATAAATTAAATAAATAAACAAATAAATAAATTTTGTCAAGGAAATTCCACATCTTCTCTGTGCTGCTCAAAGTATATTTTAATACATCACAGCTGATAGAAATGATAGAAAAGTATATCCCCACTGGTTGGATGGCTACTATTTCTAAATGCATACAGTCTTCCTACTGTTCCATTCTTCTGTTGGCCTGTGGTTAATGCTATTCTCAGGGATTGATAGAATGATATAGTCAGTCTCTTTCTGTCTCTGTCTCTCCCTCTAGGAAAAATAGAGATCTTCTTTCCCTCAAAATTGTTCAAGTGCATGGTTGGACTGGGTCGGAATTGTAATTTAACAAAAGGTTTGGGGCTTACCTGGTGGTGCAGTGGTTGAGAGTCCGCCTGCCGATGCAGGGGACACGGATTAGTGCCCCGGTCCAGGAAGATCCCACAAGCCGCGATGCGGCTGGGTCCGTGAGCCATGGCCGCTGAGCCTGCGCGTCCGGAGCCTGTGCTCCACAACGGGAGAAGCCACAACAGTGAGAGGCCTGCGTACCACAAAAAAATAAATAAATAAAATAAAATAAAAGAAGGTTTGGAGTGAAATGTAAGTATATAATAAGGAAGCTATAAGATGTATATTCATTTTACTCTCATAGCGGAAGTAGACAGCAGGAAAATGTGGGTGGCTGGTGAATTACTCAGATATTGCTTCTCTTATTTAAAGGCCGGTGATGCCCACACTTAGTTTGGAGAGCACTGTTATTATTTTTTAATGACATTATTTATACCAATTTTAAAGTAAGTTATCATACTTTAGTCAGATGTTGACATAAAGCAAAAACTTCATCGATTGTTTTTTCCTCTCTCCCTTACAGAAGAAACTATATGAAAAAAGATTTAGAAATGTGAAGACTACTCACCTCTCCCAGTTCTGCTCACTTTCTCTATTTTAAATGTCAGCATGAATGAGAAATTATTTACATACATATAATCATTCATCAAAATTGACAATTATCTCTAGTGATTTACATGCATGGAAATCAATTCTTGAGATATTTCTCTTTTGCCATTTGACGCTGTAACACAGATTTCCCCCTTACCAGCAGTCTTAGACTAGTGTCTCCAGAAGCAGAGTTGGAGGCAGTGTCTCATGTGCTACTGTTATTTTTTATTGGGGAGCACGGTCTTCATAAGGAGGAATGAGAGATAAGAGGTGTTATATTAGATTTCTAGGGTTATCATAACAAAATACCACACTGGGTGCCTTACATAACAGATATGTATTTTCTCACAGTTCTGGAGGCTGGAAGTCCAAGATCAAGGTGTTGTCAGGTTTGGTTTCCTCTGAGGCTTCCTTCCTTGGCTGGCAGCTGGCTGCCTTCTCATTGGATGCTCAAATGGTCTTTTCTCTGTGTTGTGCATACCTGGCATCACTTTGTGTGTCCAAATTTCTTCTCGTAAAGACATCAGTCAGATTGGATTACATTCCAAGATCAAGGTGTTGTCAGGTTTGGTTTCCTCTGAGGCTTCCTTCCTTGGCTGGCAGCTGGCTGCCTTCTCATTGGATGCTCAAATGGTCTTTTCTCTGTGTTGTGCATACCTGGCATCACTTTGTGTGTCCAAATTTCTTCTTCTTGTAAAGACTCAGTCAGATTGGATTACGGCCCACTCTCATGGCCTCACCTTAACTTAATTACCTCTTTAAAATCCTTATCTCCAAATACAGTCATATTCTGATGTACTGGGAGTAAGAGCTTCAGCATAATAATTTTTTGGGGGGGAGGGTGTATACATTCAGCCCATAAGATGGGGGGTAACGTAAGGAAGGAAGAATAACCAATAAAAAGTACTAACCAGTACTTGTGATAAAAAACAAAGTATTGCTTTATTGTTCAGGGCATGTTCTGAAAAGTTATTTTAAAAAATTGCTTTTCAGGACAGTCCAGGCAGAAGAAGGAAGAGAAAATAATATAGCCACCAGTTTTGGTGTCCCATTAGTCAATGTTTTGCTCCATGAGCTGGTAATTTCCTCATGGGCACTCTTGGGTTTTGAATGCTTAGTGCAGGGCAAATCTAGGGAGTATCATGGAGTACAAAAGCCCTGGTATGACAGAGTATGGAGATGAAGCACTGTCTGGTTATATTTACATTAGGTTGTTTGGAGGCCCTCAGAGCTGGCCAATGTGTTCGAGGCAGAGGCAGGAGAGTTACCTGAGCCCAGGAGTTCTGGGCTGCAGTGTGCTCTGCTGATTAGGTGACACACTAAAATGGCATCAATACGTGAGGCACCCAGAGCAGAAGACAATAAGCTGACAAAATGCAAGAGGCAGGTGAAGTCAAGAGAACCTGATTGTGGTGTTTTAGAGATCCTGAGAGAGTCTCTTTGTGACTTATTCCCTCTAACTCTCAATTTCCATTTCTGTAAAATAGGATTGTTGCAATGCTTAACTGCAGATAATGCATGTCAAGTGCCTAGCCTGAAGCCTGACATTCAAAATATACTGAAAAAATATAAACTAGTGTTATTGCTAAAATCCCTAGTCCATTAAATGGGAAGAGTTATTTGGTGGGCTAGAGATAATATATTCAAGGCACCAAGTGTTTGGAACTTAGTTGATGGTAGGTAGCTTGTTTTTATTTTTGTCATTATTATCATTGTTATTGCTATTAAGCCCTATATAGGTTAAAATGCATCTTCTATTAGGGAAGTTTGAAGGTTCACAGAAATAAAATACATTTATCAAATTTCCAATGAAAAGTCAGAACATGACAATGAGGAAAGGGGGAAATTATTTTTAAAAGTATTCCTATTTGGGGGGAAAATTCACCAATATGGTGTCATGTTTTAAGATATTGATAATATGATGCTTTCTGTATAGGTTAAGCCAAAATAGACAAGTAAAATGCACCCATACATATGGAGTTCCTGGCAAAGTGTAAGTTCTCACTAACATCTAATGAGCACCCTGGCTCCCAAAGGATTTTTGAGTGTGATTATTAATACTATGGTGATACTCACATGGTATTCAAGGTCTGGCTTACAGGAATATAAGAGACTAGGCAGAGAACTTATCATGGAGTCCCAGACACGGATGAATTTCTTGTAGGAAGCTCTTGTGTAAAAAGAAATTGCAGGACTTAACCCCCTATATATCATTATGTTGTTTACTAAGAAGAGATTGTTTCAATACAACCATTTGCCTATTAAACAGTTTTTATCTTCTGAATACTGCTTAATATTCTTTAATATTTTATAAAACAATCCAGAAAACACTGAGAAATACTCACTGTACTATTTACTTGATACATGGAGATATAGCTGTTAAAAATAGCACTTTTTCTCAAAGCACACACACACACACACACACACACACACACATATGTATATATAAAGTGCTGTGAAGCTAAGATACAAAGATCATACAAAAATGTGTGGTGAAGAATGGAAGAAATGGAATACCATTGAACAACTGGGAAAAGAGGGAGCACAACTCAAAAAGTGTTTTCTAAACAAACTCCATAAAAGCAAATTTTCCAAGATTTGTACGTATTTTTATTAGACATTTTTATCATTCTTAAGAAATGGAATCTCTGGAGACAAAGAGCTTCTTGGATATACAAAAGAAAGAGGTAGAGGCATTTAATAAATCGTAAAATAGTTGTTTTGAATAAATTTTCATTAAGGTAGAGAAAATTCATGACAATTATTTAGAGTGGGTGTTATCTTGAAAAGACTTGGTTGTCAAAACAACAATTATTATAAAGATGAACACTGTGGAAAGGTTTTTAAAATCTCTTTTATGACATGCCTATCATTTCCCATGGGAGATGCTCAGACATTTTAAATAGGAACACCTATTCAAAATTGGGGCTTCAAAAACAATTTCTATTTCCTTTTATTTAATTTTATGACATTTTTAAAAACCATATATACCATTAAATTAATGTTTTTCATTGTTAAATGTAGAGTTTTGATGGCAAAGACTTACTTTAATGTCCTCCAAACTATCCCTTGAACTATGATGATTTTTGTAATTCTATTCTATTTTAGTCCTCTTTATACACCACAGATAAGTGAATTAATGGATGTATTTATGTAAAATATGGCCTCACTCCTATGGCCATCCTTAAAGCCCACATTTACAAAACCACCCTACTAATGATTGTTGACAGAATAAACTTGGGGGGGGGTAGGTAATTAATTTCTCTAGAGAGACATGCAAATTAACTCCTCATTGAATTATATCCAGATGCATTATTAAATGTAACCAGCATATATGCTATTGATATTTTACAACTCTTCAGGATGAAATAAAAACTTCTTCATAACATTGCACAATATTTTAAATATTTCCTTATTTTTTTTCTGAAAACACTGTTCTTCTCTAATCATCTGAAATTATGCAAAACAATAAATGTAAAAAAAAGACACATTTATTGTGTGTTATGTTTGGATGCTTTATGTTTATTATCTCATTTAATAGCTGTTAACAACCCTATTTCACAGATGCAGAAACTAAAGTTCAACAGCATATTTGTATGCCTTACAGTATATTATGTTGACAAAAGATAATCTTCATCCATGTTTAATTATTTCTCTTGGTTTCATGACCTACCATCCGAAATGTATTTATTGATAGATATTTTATGTTAATCTTGCTTAAAATAAACAAGGAAGGTGTCAGTCCATAACCTACCTCAAGAAGTAGAAATTATTCAGTACAGTTGTGCCAAAGCCTAGTAGTAGTAAATGTAGAATTTCAAGGTACATGTTGGCCAAGACAGTGTTCCTCATTTAGTACTTATATCTCTTAGATTTGTATATTTCAATCTAATTTTAAAAATATACCCTGAGAGATTAAAAGATGACAAAAGAGAATGGGTACATTTTAAGCATTATGCTACACTCAGAAACAAACAACAGAAACTCATTTACAATCCTATGAGAAAAATCAATGACTCCATAGATTCAGCTTTTCCCAAAATGCTTATTCACTAATTGACACTATAAACTCCTACCAGGAGACTTTTGTCAAGAAGTGTGTGAATAAAAACTCAGCAAGGTAAAGTTGAGGAGTAAAAGAAATAGAATTGAAGATAAAAAGACTTTTTCCCAAAACCACTTTGTAAATGTTTGAGCATTCCCTGAGCTCCTATATATCAGTCCCATTTGACCAGATCACCTGGAATTCCTTAATTGTTCTCTATAGTTAGCTTCAGATTTAAAATCAAGTGTTTACCAAACTAGAGTGTTCAGCCTCATCACTCCACTGTACATGATTTGGGGCAACTGGATAAATTCAGAAAATAAAATTAATTTTTAGCTTGTACTATGAATTATTAATATTTGCTATAGGGATGAAGGAAGAGAGAGGAAAAGATTGAGTGAGTACAATTATCATTAAATGCAAAGAAATGAATTCATAGTGTCCAGAATTTGAAATCAAATGATATAGAATTTCAAAGTTTGGGAATTTATTAAATTTTATGTCTTGGATCACAGAAAATGGAGATTGCATTTCTCTTAAACAGATAGAATTAACACCTCTATCCATTACACAGTCTCTCATTAAACCTTCATGAATGCTTGATTTTATCATCACAGTGGTTATAAAAACTTTAGAGCAGGTCAAGATACAGTCTTAATTCCAAAATTCTTTATCCAACTGTTAAATTTTTTAAGGCAAAGATTTGCACTGTTTTCATTTCAGAACTACTGTGCCTTTAGTGAATGATACCTTCAATAAAGAAGGACCACAGCAAATGCTTTTTAAAGTTCAACCTTGCCTTGCATAATTCAAAGACTCAGTACATACAGCAGTTAATGAATTTTTAATTAAGATTTTATTTTTTGGAGTATTAGCTTCACAAAATGAAAGGAAAGGTACAGAGATTTTCCCATTGCCCCCCTGCCCCCACACATACATAGCCTCTCCCATTATCAACATCCCTTACCAGAAGGGTACAATTGTTACAATTAATAAACCTACATTGACACATCATAATCACCCAAAGTCCATGGTTTGCCTTAGGGTTCACTCGTGGTGTTGTACATTCTGTGGGTTAGGACAAATGTAAGATGGCATATATCCATTAGAATAATATCATGTGCAGTATTTTCATGGCCCTAAAAATCCTCTGTGCTCCACCTATTCATCCCTTCTCCTCCTGCCAACCCCTGGCAACCACTGATTTTTTTCCTGTCTCTATAGTTTTGCCTTTTCCAAAATGTCATACAGTTGGAATCATACAGTTACGTACCCTCTTCAGATTGGTTTCTTTCACTTAGTAATATGCATTTACGATTCTTTCATGGCTTTTCATGACTTGATAGCTCATTTCTTTTTAGTGTTGAATAATTATCCATTGTCTGGATGTACTACAGTTTATTGATCCATTCACCTGCTGAGGAACATCTTGGCTGTTTCCAGGTTTTGGCCATTATGAATAAAGCTGATATAAACACACATGTGCAGGTTTTTTTGTGGGCATAAGTTTTCAGCTTCTTTGGGTAAAGAGTAAAGAGTGTCGTTGTTACATTGTATTGTAAGAGCATGTTAGTTTTGTAAGAAGCCACCAAACTCTCTTTTAAAGTTCCTGTACCATGTTGATTCCCACCAGCAATGAATGAGAGTTCCTGTTGCCCCTTATCCTCACCAGCCTTTCGTGTTGTCAGTTCTATGGATTTTGGCCATTCTAATAGGTATATAGTGGTATCCCATTGTTGTTTTAATTCGTATTCCTCTGATGACATATGATGTGGAATGTCATTTTATATGATTATTTTCATCTGCATACATTCCTTGGTGAGGTGTCAAAGTATTTAGTCCACTTTTTGATCAGATTGTCATACAACAGTGATTTCTACAACACTTCCATTAAATAGGTATTATCCCTATGTGAGAGATACAAAACCAAAGGCTTAGGAAGATTAAGTATCTTGCTTGAGGTCACATATCACCAACTTGAAGAAAGTAACAGAAATCAATTCTGTATGATCCCAAAGCCCATGCTAAAATCGCTATGCTTAAATGACTCATATTTAAGAGACCAGAAATGATACATGTGTCTAAATCTGACTCAACCTAATATATGAAAGCATATTTTAAAAACTGAGGTATAAGCATTCCTCCAGACAGGGGAGAGGGGCTGTGACTGGAGTTAATAGTTAATCATGCCTACATGAGGAAGCCTCCATAAAATCCCCAAAGTAGGGGACTTCCCTAGTGGCGCAGTGGTTGAGAGTCCGCCTGCCGATGCAGGGGACATGGGTTCGTGCCCCGGTCTGGGAAGATCCTGCATGCCACAGAGTGGCTGGGCCCGTGAGCCATGGCTGCTGAGCCTGCGCCTCCGGAGCCTGTGCTCCACAATGGGAGAGGCCACAACCGTGAGAGGCCCGCGTACCGCAAAAAAAAAAAAAAAAAATCCCCGAAGTACAGGGTTCAGAGAGCTTCCAGGTTGGGGAAGTTTTGGGAGGGTGACACATACCAACTCCACGGGACAGAAACTCCTGCACTCAGGACCCTCCCAGACATTGCTCTCCATATCTCTTCATCTGGCTCTTCATGTGTATCTTTTATCATATACTTTAATAAACTGGTAAGCACACAGTGTCTCCCCAAGTTCTTTGAGCCACTCTAGCAAATTTATGGAATGTAGCGGGGGGGTGTCATGGGAACATCTGATTTGTAGTCAAATCAAAGAGAAGTTGTGGGTAATCTGGGGAACTATTACTTTCTTTTTTTAAAAGTTAATTTAATTAATTGATTTTTTTTTTTTAGGACACCTATTACTTTCTATTAGCATCTGAAGTAGAGTGGAAGCAGTCTTGAGGGACTGTGCCCTTAACCTGTGGAATCTGACACTATCTCCAAGTAGATAGTGCTAGAATTGAGCTAATTTGTAGGACAATCAGCTGGTGTCACAGAGAATTGTTTGGTGTGGTAGGAAACCTCCACACGTTTGGTGACCAAAAGTGTTAGAATTGAAGTGAGCTGTGTGAGTAGAAAAGGAGACATGCAGTGGGGAAGACTGGGTGGTTTTTCTAATAATCAGTAATTCATTCCTTTTCAGGGATGGGGTCAGAGACAAATATTAGAACAAGAGAGTCTCCTAGTGCTATTATCACTTAGGAAATTACAAAGGTTTCAGGAGCTCTCTCCATGCCAGGAACTGAGGGCAGAGACCAATATGTATTTTCTATTATCTCATACTGGTATATGCAATAACATTGATGAATCTCAAAGGCAGTATACTAAGTAAAAGAAGCCCGAGTCATACATATATGATTCACTTTATATGATTTTATTATATAGGTAAAATGTTAAGGACAGAAATAGATCAATGATTGCCAGTGCTTGGTGATAGTGGGAGAGAGTAAACTACAGAGGGGCATAATAAAATAATCTTGGATGATAGAACTGTCCTATATCTTGATTGTGCTGGTGATTACATGACTGTACGAGGTAACTCATAGAACTGTATTCTTAAAAGGGTAATTTTTACTCTAGGTAAATTCTACCTCAATTAAACATGCACATATTCCTTAAAAATCTGAGATATAAAGCTAATGGAAAAGAAGGAGGAGCATATTTGTTAGGTACTATATCCCTTCTTGTATTAGTTTACTAGGGCAGCCATAACAAATTACTACAAACTTGGTGACTTAAAGCAATATAACTTTATTCTCTTACAGTTCTGGAAGATAGAAGTCTGGAATCAGAGTAAGTATCAGCTGGGCCATGCTCTCTCTGAATGCTTCAGGGAGGCTGAAGACATTAGGGCCTACCCTAATTCGGTATTACCTCATTTTAAATGAACTAATTATATCTATAAAGACTGTATTTGTTATGGAACTCAGGTTCTGCTGCTCACCATTCAAAAGTCAATACTCGAGAGGCAAGTGTTGGTAGAAAGGAAAGTTGCTTTAATCAGAAAAATCTGGCATCTGGGGAGAAGGCAAACTCATATCCCAAAACCAAGTCTAAAGATTCTGTTCAGCCATGAAAGTTTCTAAAGGGAGAAAGGGGAAATAATCTCAATTAATCATTAAGATAGGAGGTCAGATTCTTCATCATTTTTCTGTTGTGTGCAGACCTGCTGACTTCTCCTGATCTTTCTTTAGATGCTGTCTTGTGGTATGGTCCACCTGCAATT
Organism: Neophocaena asiaeorientalis asiaeorientalis; assembly: GCF_003031525.2. Classification (NCBI taxonomy): domain Eukaryota; kingdom Metazoa; phylum Chordata; class Mammalia; order Artiodactyla; family Phocoenidae; genus Neophocaena; species Neophocaena asiaeorientalis. The sequence continues at coordinate 9,093,760 of NW_020185338.1, read as the reverse complement.
GGATGCTATCTTGCCCACGTGGTCTGCTTGCAAATTTGCTAAGGGGGAGGCTGAGGGGAGCAAGTCAGTCATTCTTTAACTACTTAATTCTTCATTCATACCCCTTTTAATCTAGGAAAGGAATCAACAGGTTAGGCAAGGCATTGTGTACATTAGGTAGAGCACAAGTCAGGAGTTAGGTTAAATGTTACCTAGTGATCTCATTTTTATACTTAACATTTAAGGGGAACAGAAACAGGCAAGCAGAAATGGGACAAACCACCTGCTTAAATGTTTCCAAATAAGGTTACATTCTGAGATTCCAGGTGGACATGAATTGGGTGGAGGGCACCATTTAACCTATTACACTCCTCATGGAAACTATATATTAAGTTATATTTTTGGCATGGTGACTTTATGTAGATATTTCCAGATATTTTTCTATACAATTAATTACCTTGAGAAAAATCTGAATGTCTGAGATTCCCATATCATAAGTGTGTACAACAAAGTTTAAAATGAGTAGGGATGTGAACAAGAAGGTTAGATTCAGCATCCAAATGGAACAGCTGGGACACATTTGGCAAAAGATTAAAATCTTCTAAAGAGATATTGCAAGAATATTTCAAATAATTCTAGCTCTTTTTATGAAAGTGTCAGAGGACCATTTTATAATTGCTCAGAATTTCTGTGTAGCTTTTATCTAGAAGAAATAATTCCAGCAGTGCTGGTTCAAATGGCTTTATTTGCCTATCTCCCCAAATCCCATCTGGTTCTAGTACTCTGGCTAAATACATACAGGACAAATAATTATGGTTACATAATGCCTCCCTGAGTAAGAGCAGATAAGCCTACTTCTTAATAAGAATATCAACATTTCCTTATATTCACCAAATGCTTATTTACAAATTCATGTTGCTTATATAAAAATTCAACCTTAATTCTTCACCTTTGGGCAATAGCATAAAGCAAATCTGATATTTTGGCAATTCCAAGACTATGTTTCAAATGGTTACATGTTTCCACTCTTTTTCTCTCCTGGAACCAAGCCTAAATAAATCAGGGCTAGACTACAGTACAATGAGAAACATATTGCCTATTCACCCCATCATTTTATTGACAATCAATTCCCAGATACATTAGTAAGGCCATCTTTGTCCAGTTGGTCTCAGCCAAGCTGACGCTCAGACATAAAGACTGGACAAAGGAGTCCAATCAAAAGCAGCCAAGCCTGGCTCAGATTAGCACAACTGCCTTGCTGACCCAAAGACATGTGAGCAAAAACAAATGTTAATTGTTTTAAGCACAAGTTTGTCGATAGCAATGTATATTGATATGATAGGGTTAAGAAATACCCATAAGCACCATAAAAGAGTATTTGATGAGTCTCTGTTAGGTCAATGTAGATGTGCTTCCATATTTTATTTCAGTAGAATAGACACGTGGGGGATCATTAGTACTTAATTAATCCAAATCAAACTATCCATAATCAATTCTTTTCTAAAGCAATGGTCAATCATTTGCTTCCCGTTGTGTCTTCACCATTTTATTTTTATTAAATTTAGATTCTGGAAAATGTTTCGGTTAAAAACATAGAATTCATCATTTTTTTTTTTTGCTTTATTGTACATTTTCTTTTGTTGTTTAAAATATGAACACAGCAAAAGTACTAAGTGTTCACTGTGGCAATATCCACCTGAAACATGCAAGGGAGGTAACCAGAATATCTCATTCAGATTATGAGATGAAAAGGTGATCAAGAGTGATAGAACTATCTTTCATTAAATTATGTGTGCCTTTTTTTTTTCCTCTCTCTAGCTGTCTAAAATGTTTGGCTAATTCTCTTTCCTTTTTACTCTTCACCTATGATCACTTCAGTCAGCGAATCTCACTGCAGTTGTATTTACTTTAAAGCAATTCATGTGCACCTTTCAGTTCATGTAAAAATTGTAACAGGTAAATTACTTTCTATCTGCCTTAATTCTAAAGGATTTTTTCCCCACAGATTATGTCTTCCATCTACCTTCTTGAACAAAAGGACACAAAACTCACCAGATATTTTGAAGAAAATTCATTTACTTCATTGTAATATGTTAAGTCATTTCATGATGATGATGCCAGCAATGAAACATAACCCTTCCAGGCCAGCATGTGATATTACTTTCTCTAGAGAGCTGATCTTCTTTGTAGAATGGCATTTCATGATTATTATTTATTAACAGGGTCTTTTCAGGTGTAAAATGAAGATGTACAATAGTGCCAGATTGCTAATAGAGACACTATGAGGTCACACTATGTTTTTAAAAAAAAAATTAACTGCAGGAGATATAGGGGTTTCTGAGAAAATAAGATTAACATTGATATCCAAAGCCCTCACCCTGTGTCAATAGTTCAAATCAAAGCTACACATGTTTCAAGGTCAATTATTGTTCGGTGATTGTGGTTTGACAAGTAGACCGACTTGGGTCTGATTCCAAAAGTCCAGGTATCTCTCTCACATTTATGACATTAATTGACCCTTCTGTGGCTTTACAGAGGCCAAAGTTTGAATAAACCTTGGAGAATGGACTTCTTATTTACCACATAAATTGTTCTTTGCTTTATTAGTAGAACAACTTGAAAGTGTTCTGTTTTATTTCTATATGCAGAGTGTAGAAATAATGAAAATCACTTTCTGAGCTGAAGTAATGAAAATGGAGCACAACAAAATCTCATTTTCAGTCATGATCCTCCTAAGGTTCTGTCCATCATCTATTTCTTTTTTTGTTTTTTGTTTTTTTGTTGTACGCGGGCCTCTCAGTGTTGTGGCCTCTCCCGTTGCAGAGCACAGGCTCCAGACACGCAGGCTCAGCGGCCATGGCTCATGGGCCCAGCCGCTCCACGGCATGTGGGATCTTCCCTGACCGGGGCACGAACCCATGTCCCCTGCATCGGCAAGCGGACTCTCAACCACTGCGCCACCAGGGAAGCCCTATCATCTATTTCTATTCTCCATAAAATTTATGGGAATATTTTCAAATTCTATTCATTGTTCTCAAGATTAATGTCTTCTATTACAGAACCTGTGTAAATTTCAACACCTTTCTTCCAATCTTATTTTTCTAAAAATTAAAATAATCTAAATATATCCTCAAGTCATTTTATTGTTTGGTTTGTCTTTCTGTGACAACTATCATCTCTAGCAATTTTTATTCTGCCATTGTTGTCCAGAATATGGCTCCAGAAGTGCAGATTAATTTTAGAGACTACACATGGAAATGCCAGGCAAAATTAACCCTCAACTGAGAAAGTTCTATAAAAGAAACTTGAAAGTTCCTCAAAAGTTGGTCTCAGCCCAATTTTCTCACTTACAAGGCAGTGTAACTTTTGCTTGATCCAAAATGCTTCTTGTCAGAGTATAGCAGGGTGCACTAAGACCCATTTATGAAGCTACATTACCCTAATTAAACATCTCTCAGGCTATTGCCTTTTAGAAAAGAAACAATGTTTGCAATTTTGGGTATCTTATCATTTCTCTCTTTTTCTCTAAAAGTTACAAGGTTATTTCTTGCCATCCAGTTACTATCATTTTTTTTTTCCTTCTGGCTACTGTTTTTTTCCTAATTATATTCAGCATTATGCGTTCACAAAAGTACTATTTTTCAAAGTTTTGTATATTAAATGATTTTTCTTCGAAGTATTTTCTTTCTTTTAATTTAGAGTGTTTCTCTACCTTATTTAATATTCTATAAACATTCAAGAAACAAACAAATGAACAACAACAAAAAAAAAACAGGAATGATAATTTAGAATGTTACTGTGGGGTGAGTTATTTTATTTGAATAGGAGTATGAAATCTAAATTGTTTCAGAAAGTTACAGGATAAATCCAATTCTTAACAAAATTAAAAAAAAATAATTTAAGGTTGTGGACAGGTAAGATCTAATGACAAAAATGAGTCCAGATGAAATAAAGTATACTTAGAATGACATGGGAAGGATATATGAAGTTCAGAATATCGTTTCTGAGAGCTACCCAGCAAACAAGAAAAAGCAAATGGAGAATTCATCAAAGTAGCTTAAAATTAGGAATTAGGAAAAGAGTATAAAAGCTAATGCTTTTGCTATGTCTAATTCATGACAGTCTTTCTTGAGAAGGAGATATAAAATAGAAAGGATGAAATTGACTAATGTTCAGCAGAAAACTAGGAGTAAAGTTTCAAGTGTTAAAATCTCAGATAATCACTTATATTTTGACCTGAAAAATTTCTTATAAAGAGATGCTGTGAGATGGATGCTTTGGGTCTCTGTTGAATATTATTGTAATGTTTGATTAAAAGTCTTATAGAATTTAAACATATCAACCAAGAAAGTCAGAGACATAATGTATAAATTCACATACATATAATACATATAAAATATATAATACCTGTATTTAGAGGGTGGAGAGAAGGGAAGGAGGCAAGAAGAGAGTATAGTAAATTCCTATTGCCTTTTTTTCAGTAGATAAATATGTACAATGTTGTAAACACTTGTGCAATATTTGCTACCAATTAAAGATCTGTCACTTGATGGAGGTAAATTTATTTATCATGTTCTTAGGCAAGTATTTTGGGAATATTTATACAAAATGTTTCAGCTATACTGAGCATTTATTACAGAAAAATGGTGATTAATTTTAAAGCAGTATCTTGGCCTGCTTGACTCTACCTGCCACTCTTGAAAAAGCAGCAGTGTAGACTTAAGGAGCCCCAAGAAGTGGAGTTCTGTGTCTTAGCTGAAAGGTTGTGTTCCTATCTGTGTAACTCAATTAACAATTTATAGCCAAATCTACAAAGGATTAAGGTAAAAAATGTACAAATTCACTTCATGGAGCTGGGTCAGAATTTCCAAATTTAATACAATTCCCTTTTGTACTGCAATTAGTGGTAAGGTATATCATAAATTAGATCAGTCTTTTAGCTCAAATGAGTTACCATTCTTAATTCTGCATCTTTCACCTAGAATCTGATAGCACTTTGCAGGAAGGCAGTTTATAGGCCACTCAATGCAATAAAAGGAAATCATAATTTGATGCACAATTAAAATACACCTAACTCCACATAAGCTGATGACCTTCAGTTTTTCAAAATTCCTCAAATTACCTAACATATCAGGCAATTTATATTTTTACTTTTACTTTTGATTATTTTAGCACAGAAAAATTTTGAAAGGAAGGCTTTTTTTATTTCAGCTGTTGTGTTTACCTGAAGAATGATATTTGCTTAAGAATCTACAATGATTTTACAATATTTACTTTGGTAAACATGAAAGTAGTTAGTTGCTATTTTTAACATGTTAACAGAAGAACAGAATGATTTCAATACATTGGTAGAGTGTTAACCTGTTAATTCCGTCATTCATACCTACTAAGAGGTTAAGTACTCTATGAAAAACTATATGAAAAAACACAGAAGTGGATTCTGAGGGGATTTAAAAGCATGAAGACACATTCTTCTTTTATCCTTGCCTACATAGGGAAAAAACACAAATTAATACATAAAAACGCAATTTAACAATATTTGTTGGAGATTTAAGAGTTCTATTATAGGGCTTCCCTGGTGGCGCAGTGGTTGAGAGTCCGCCTGCTGATGCAGGGGACACGGGTTCGTGCCCCGGTCCGGGAAGATCCCACAAGCTGTGGGGTGGCTAGGCCCCTGAGCCACGGCCGCTAACCCTGCGCATCCGGAGCTCCGCAACGGGAGAGGCCACAACAGTGAGAGGCCCGCGTACTGCAAAAAAAAAAATATAAATAAATAAAACATACAAAAAAAAAAAAAAAAAAAAAAAAAAAAAAAAAAGAGTTCTATTATAAGAAGCCTAATATCAATCTGCTACTAGTTAGCTATACATTTTTTAACAAGAAATTTACCTTCTTTGTTTCCTCAATTAAAATTCATTTATTTATAAATATTTATTCATTATATATAACTTAGAGTGTAGTCAGAAGGTTTCTGAACTCCATGAAACTGTGACATTCTAAGCTAGCCTATGGACTTTAGGAAAAAATAATAAATATATGTATATTTACATTAGCTTCTATGAGAGATATAACTAGTTGGAATCCAGTGGTGTTACCCTTGGGTGAACATCCCTCTCTTGTCTGAGCCTCCTTCCTGTCTGATCCTACCCGTATATAACTTAGAGTATGTGTACTTTGCTAAAGCACTGTGCTTTGACTTTCATGTGAACACCTTCAACAGCGCAGAGGCTGTCTTTGTTGAACAGAGAAGTTGGTAACTATGCACTACAGTAATGGAAACAATATGAAACTTTTAATTGATATTTTTTCATATTTTCCTTTCTGAATATATCTACCTTTGTGTTTCTTAGTTCACAAATCATGAAATGGATTCAATCATAATGAAAATGTAAAAGCAATCAGAAATATAAAAAATAAATGAATTCTTGTAGGTTATTTGAAATCAAACTCAAATTATTAAGAGTACCAAGAAACAAAAAGTCGACCATCAAAAATCATTGTAAACATCATCAGTTAAGACTCAGACAAAAATCAGTATCTCTTCCCAGAGGACAGGAAAAATGACTCATATCATTAAACTGTCCAAGTATAACCCCAAAAGTCAACATAATAAAATTTATTGAGAGAGACTTAAGCTATTCAAGTTGTTTCCACATATAACTGTAATTTGGAGAACAGTTAATCACATTAAGTTATGATCCTTTTCATTCTAACAACAAAAACCTGTGACAGAGAAGTATGAAGGGAAAATTAGCCTCTCATTTCATGGAAGAGCAGACCGGATGTAGAGTAGTCGATAAGCATATGGGCTGTTTATGTGTGCACATGTGTGTGCACGTATGCAAGTCTGTGTGCGTGTGCATGTGTGTGTGTGATGTGTTGAGTGTTCCCTACAAACTTCTTTAAATAAGTTTAAAATTACCAAGCCAGCTTTCTGATGATTTCGTATCTTAAATGTATTCATTTTAGTCATGAAAAACATAGTGCTATCATAAATTAATGGAGCTTTAAGTCCAATTTCAACAGAATGTAAACCAAAAAAGACAGACAACAATAACATTGCAGATTGTAAAGCCAAAACATTTCTTGGGGTATGTGGGAAGCAGTGAGGAGATGGAACAAGTCTGGTAATTCTCATTCAAAGACAGAACTACCCAGTGACCTTAATACTAAAAGAGGTCTCTGGGTGAAAGAAAGAATTAGAACTCAACTTTGCAATTTTACTTGACTGACACATTTGTCAGTGTCTTTTGTGATGCAGCTGACCCACCTTGACTGAAAGCCTAGCTGTATTTCCAGGATCTAATGAAGGGCTGTTATGTTGCACTACTCAAGTTTGGCACAATCTTACATTTAATATCATGGGTTAAACAGGACAGAAGCAAGTGTTGGATGAAACTGTGTTTTTCGTTTTGCCACCAAGGCTGATCTTATTACTTGCCTTTGAGCTGTTGGAAGAAAATCTTAAAGATAATTTTAAACTTTTTATAGTTTGCCTGTAACTTTGACCCTACAGGATGAGAACCGGCTGCAATATTGTTCAAGATTATTGTCATTTGACAACTTCTGCCAAAATAGCAAAGATTCCAAATGTCTCTGTCTGTAGATAAATCTGCAGGATTTTAATTTTATTTATCTATTTATTCCCATGGGAAACAATTCCAAAGAGAGCTGGTTATATTTAATATTTCAAGACTAATTAATTAGAGTAGGATTTAGGTTCCAGCTAATAGCTATAGTGATTGATCATGAGGTTCATTTTCTGCTGAGGACTGAGTAGGTGTTTTGCTGTGCATATTGAAGATCAAGCAAAATAATTCTACTGCATATTTTAAAAATTTTTTCTTGAGGTAGCTATTGTAATAAATAGATGAAGCTCAAATCATGACCAAACCCATTGGCTATAGGTCAAACTCCTTTTAGTAGAAATGTGATGTGGGCATTATTTGGCTCTGTTTTATCTTCTTTTATTTTCCATTTCAAAGGTTGTCCTTCCCTCCCAAAAACTGTGCTGTTGTCTTCTCTACTCCAGTGGTTCTCCATCTGAGCTGTGGGGAAGTAATTTGATTCTTTTCTATTGAAATGGACTAGAAAAATCAGCTCAAGTGGACTGAGATAAACTAGTCACCTGGATTAGGACAAGGGGCGGAACACGTCTAGGAGATTTTTACCCTGTGGTGACTACACTAGGAAAGTTTGAAACACGACAATTATGTTGAGCCTCCCTAAACCTCCCATGCAGAATCTCTATCCAATATTTATTCTCCATGAGCTCTTGCCTGTAAATTGGTCACTGCACTCCCAGGTTATTTCTGTAGGGTATTTCTCCTATGAGGGGTCTTTGGAGGCACAGGTGTACTTGGTTAAGTTTTCTGATGACAGAGGCCAGCTAATTGAATTTCCTAGTCTTTAGTGTTTGGTTTTTCCTGTGGAAAAAGTGCTCCTTTTAATGAATATAATACTCTAAGGCACACATATTTACTCAACTTACTGAAATTTATGGAAAACAAACTGCTTAAACCTAGGTTTGTTTAGATAGCACTTCCTCTCAGAATGAATGTGGAAACTATTTCACATCCTTCTGAAGTCATGGGAAATAAAAAGGGTAAAAGAAACTAATTTATATTTTAACTATGCATTTTATAAATCACAAGGTTGGTCTCTTTGCAAAACAAACACCATAGGTGACATTAAAATATAGCTGCTATCTTGAATGAGTGGAAATCATAAGAAAACAAATAATTCGTTGCTTTCATGCCTTTTAGAGAGTGGATTTCTTTTCAGATATTCATAAAATTCAATAAACATATTCTTTTTATATTTATTTTGCAATTATTTATAAAGCACTATATAGTAGTAATAATAACAATAATACCAAAATTTATTAAGCATTTATTAATTGTCAGGCAGTATATTAAAAGTTTTCTAAACATTGGCTTGTGGTATCTGTCAATTTCATTATGGAGTAAATAATTATTATGTTAAACATGCTGAAATTGAGGCTAAGTCATATTAAATGGTATGCTCCACATTCACACAGCAAATACATGGCAGAGCTGAGATTTGAACCTCAGCGGTTGGGAATCCATTGTGTTATGCTCAATGTTAAGTGTGTAAATCCAAAATTGAACAATGTAGGATGATATCTCTTATAAAGTTAACTATGCTTAGGAAGAGGAAAAAAATTAATAAAACACCTAACTTAGGTGTTCCTTAGGGTTAAGAAGACTGCTAGGGGAAGGTGACATTTACACCAAGAACCAAAGAATGAACAGGATTAGCCAATTAGCCAATGTGGGAGGGCAGGGTGGTTGTATTAGTCAGGGCCTAAAAGGAAATGGACAGTATCCACAAAATAGGATAATTAAAGGGTAATTTAATGAAAAATACACACAAAATGTGAGAATGGTATTGGGAAGCCACAGGAATAGTATAGTATCCCAGGAGCAGTAATATGAATGAGCTCCATGGATGGCAAGAGGAGGGAGTACTTTGTGAAGAATGCCTTTTTATGGAGCCAGAGCCCCTCAGTCCAAGTATACAGTCATGGTACTATGCAGTCAGGGAGAGGAAGAAGAAGAAGAGCCCTGTCTTCAATATCCCTCCTCTAATTTTCTGGTGCTGTTCTTCACTGACCAGACCCAACTGGACTACAGAGGGCATGAGGTCTGTGGATATAATCAAAACAGAGCATACTCTGGAATTTCTCTGCAGTGTGAAGGTTAGCAGTATCTAGCACACGAGTATAGATAGCAGAATCATTGCAGGCAGAAGAAACAGAATGTATGAGATTCCCAAAATAAGAATATATCTTATCCAAGGACATGAAAAAGTCGGTAAGCCTAAGCATAGATTATGCTTGGGAATGGGGTGGCATATAAGAATGTTTGATGAATTGGGAGATTAACACTTGGATTAACACTAACAAATTAGGCTATCAGATCATTTACAGACTTGGAAGCCATGCAAAAATATTCCCATTTTGTCTAAGGAGCAAGATAGAGTCTTGGAAGGATTTTGAGTGCAGGGATTGACATGACTGTCTAATTCATAAACATCCAGAAGAGTAAATTGGTGAGAGTTTGGGGAAGACCTCACTATCTTAAACAACATATTCGTGTTACACATCATGTGAATATGTCCTATGAGTACACGCTCATAGCAAGGCTCTGTGTAATTAGATTTAAAACATTATAAAGCAGTTTGAATCCAATGTACAGACATTATCATTTTAGGTAAGCAGATTTAAAGTGTTTCCAAAGAAACTAGAGAAAAAATAGGCTCTAGGACATCCCTGATATTCAGATGGGCTATGTCCTTCAACATCTAATTTTTTGCTAGTCCTTTATTCTACTCATTGCTATCTCCATTGAGAGTCACCTGTTGAGTAGCATGGCTCCCGTGCATATTTTTAAACTACCAGTTTAGCTGTACCATGTTCAGCTGGCAGGCAAAACAAAGCATATGATTTGGTGTTTGATGGACTTGGGTTCAAATACCACCTTTATCAATTAGTAGCTGGGTGGTTATGAGAAAGTTCCCTAAACTCTGCAAACATGTCTCAGTTACCTCATTTGTAAAACAACAATGAGGTAATAGTAGTGTGGATTCTTAAGTTTGTGGTCAAAGTTAAATAAATGTAACCTCTTGTTAGACTCAGACTATGATGACACATTCAAGAGGCATATCCTATTATTGAAAGTAATTACAAAGCAAATCCTTTTTTGCTCACAAGGCTTGAGACCAGTTGGTATGTCACTGGAATCGCTATATCTGTGGAGCAGCACATGTAGCCTGACCAACACTGAGATGTTCCCAGCTTCCACAGGCCTTGGCAGCTGGGAGGCTCCCAATGTTTGCTTCTGTATATAGTGTGATAAAGAGCCTCTCTCACCTGGGATATACTGAATTTATCGGGTTTTGAACCTTAAAAAGAGTTTAAAAGAGCACAACATCGCTTCTCCAAATATCCTTGGCTCTGACAAGGAGCAGCTGCCAGAGAATCATCCAGAGATATTGCCCAGCTCCTTGACAGTGGCCTCCCAACCTTTAGCAGATCAGTCCAGAAACTGATCAGCAAAACTACATGGATACTTGTGTGCATGCCCAGGTAGAAAAAATCTTGTGTTAAAATCACAAATTCCAGGAACCTGTAGTGATATTAAGGTATCATGTGGAACATTGTAAAATAAATCCATTAAGGTATTTAAGCAAGTACTAAATGCTTAGCATTGTACATAGCCTTGAGAAATGTACAAAATGGGATGTATCTCATGGGCATCACTATCAACAAATATTTGATTAAATTACAACTTTATGACTATCTATTATCCTCCGAGAGAACTTCAGGTCATATGGATGCTTGACAAATGTTAAGTCTCAGTTTGTTGCTTGTATGGAATTTGACTATATTGACACATTCCTTCAAAGAATAAAACCATTTGCTGAGCCTTCAAAAACTTTACATACTGTACAAATAAGTACTATAATTATTGTTGCCATCTTTTCTAACTGTCCTAGCCCTGTAATGGGATGTAATTTGTTAGGATTTAAAATAAAATTTTTATTTTTTTTACTGGATTTTGAATTTTAAAATATAAATAGATATAAAAAGAAAAGAAATACATTTTTTTCAATTAGAGATAGTTTCACTCTCTCCACTCCCAAATAATAACAAAGACATATGAAGTAAGCATAATGGAAGCAAAAACACAGAGAGAAAAGAAAAAAAAAAAACTAAAGAAACCCATCTAAACAAATACAAATAAAGATGTAGAAGGAAAACATAGCTGGTTCAATGTATGCTGATAACCTTAGAATTGTACATTACAAAGCACATCTGCCCTTGGAGTCTTCAAATTGACATTAGTTCGTTGTATGAAATTATGTATAATTTATTTTCTTTGCTGGTCCCAAGGAAGATATTCTTTCTTTTATCTATTTGACTATTTTGGAGGGTGGAAATTAGAGAGGAAAATTGAAAAAAAAACTTCTTTGTTTTTCTTTTGTCTTAGTTCTTTCCTTGTTACCAAGATTTATTTTTAGTTAGGGTTTTTTTCCTATTAAAATGACTTGTTATTCAATCAGGAGTGAATGAATCAGCTTACAAAACTAAGTAACTTTAGAACTAAATCAAGTTGTATTTGACTTGAACTTTTAGGTGAGAGCTTTAGATTAGCTGGAAAAAGATTTTCTTCCTTCTATTTATGAAATATTCTACTTTCACATTCTCAGGTTCCCAGCAGGGATGAGTATTCATGCATCAAACTACAGTTTCAAGAAAAACTATTATTTTCTACTATAACTTTAGACCAAATTTGTTATGTTCCTGAGTCTATCAATCAGCAACTAGGGTTTCAATTTTTTAATACAAACTGACAAATAAGTGTTTGCATCTGTCTATCTACCCACAAGTATTTGAGACCCTTGTGGATAAGATTTATGCCCTGATCTTCCTAGAACTAGTCTTCCTTGAATCACAATTTCTTAGTACACAATTTCCCAAGATGTTGCATGGAACAGATTTGACAATCAGTAAAATTTATTGAACAGATCTAATAGTATCATGGGTCTGGCACATTCTTTTCCTCAAACATTCTCCTAGAAGTAAGGTATTAGAAAAATAGAGAGTCTTCTAAAAATTATGAGACAACAGATTTCATATATTTCTTTTATTCTTTTTCTCTTTGTCATACATAAAAAGGTAAAAGGTATAAGGTAAAAAATTCCCAACCATTCCTTTCCCCAGAGATAAATGTAACTTTCTGTAACCCATTTATCTCTATCCACCTTTAAAATCATGCCTTATAATGATAACATCTCATAATTTTTTTTTAATGTTTGCTATTGGATGCTAATACTTAGGTCAAATTAAATGCCTACTTTAGCTTGCTTTAAGCCACAGATATATACTTATCACCTACTCTTTCCAAGGTGCTATGAGATGTCCTTTATGTAGGTAATTGATTTTTATATATTGACCTTACATCTTGTGCCCTTGCTAAACTTGCTTATAAGTTCTAGAACGTTTTTGTACATTTTTTCAGATTGTTCTATGTAAACAACTATTGCATTGTCTGCAAGTGGAGGCAGATTTCATTTCTTCACTTCAAATCTGCATGTTCTTATTTATTTATCTTGCCTTGTTGAACTGGGTAGGATTTCCAGCATAATGTAATTAAGAATGGTGAGTGTGGAGATACTTGCCTTATGACCAAACTTAAGGGAAAAATACTCTTTCACTACTGTTATCTAAAGTTCCTTGCAGATAATCTTTACAAGGTTAAGGATGTTTCCTTCTATTGTTAGTTTGCTGAGTGTTTTTAACATGAATGTGTATTGAATTAGGCAAATTATTTTTTTCTATCTATTGAGTTGACTTTATATATTAATATTTTTTTCTTCAGTTTGTTATGAATTACACTGATTTATTTTGAATGGTGAATTAGCCTTGTATTCCCAGTGTAAACTCAGTTTGGTCAAAATGCATTTTTTTAATAGATTGCTGGATTTGTTGAGGCAATTTGCTTCTCTCTTCATGAAAGATATTGCTTTTACTAGCATTATGTCTTTCTTTGGTTTTGATATCAAGGTAATACTAGCCTCATAAAATGAGTTGGGAAGACTACCATGATCTATTTTCTGGAAGAGATTGTGTCAACTTGGTATTATTTTTAAAATGATTCATAGAATTAACCAATAAAATTATACTGACCTTGGGTTTTCTTTGAAGTATGAATTTATCTTATTTAATAAATAAAAGATAATTCAAATTATCTTTCTTCTTGAGTGAAAATTGATAATGTGTTTCTTTCAATGACTTGATTAGTTTCATCTACGCTGTATAATTTATGGGCAGAGAATTGCTTTTAGTCTTTTCATTATTTTTTTAGTAGTTGTAGATTCTATAGTGATTTTCTATTTTCAATTCTGATATTGGTAAATTGTATCTAGCTAAAAGTTAAACAGTTTATTGAACTTTTAAAAAACTAGCTATTGGTTTCAGAGATTTTCCTTGAGAGGTTTTCTCTATTTATTTCCATTTTTATCTTTATTAATTCATTTTTGATTACTTTGGTTCAAAGTGTTTTTGTTTTTCAAGTTTCTTATGGTAGAAGCATAGATTTTTGACTTGAAACATTTATTTTCTTTTCTACTGTAAACCTTTGATGCTATGAATTTTATTTAAGCTCTTTTTTAACTGCAGCACACGAGTTTTTGTTATTTTTTTATTCAGTTCAAAATATTTTCTAATTATCCTAAGAGTTTCTCTTTGTATTGATGTGTTATTTAAAAGTGTTTAATTTAATTTACTTTCCAAGTGGTTGGCGATTTCTCTATGATCTTTCTGTTGTTAATTTCTTGTATAATTGTGTTATGGTTAAAGAACATACTTTGTATGGCTTATATTCTATTAAATTTGTAAAGGCTTATTTTATGGACCAGATTATGATCTGTCTTAGTAATGACTCATGCACACTTTAAATGAATGTGAATTCTGCTGTTGTTTGTTGGAGTGTTCAATAAATATGTCAGGTCGAGTTGGAGAATACTGTTGCTTAGATCTTCTATATCTTGCAAATTTTATGCTTTTCTGTTCTACCAATTATTCAGAAAGGAGTATTCAAAGATCCATAAATAACCATGGATTTGTCTTTTTCTCCATCAAATTCTATAAGTTTTGTCTCAATTACTTTGAAGCTTTATATTTAGGTTCATATGCTTTTTATTTTGCCGTGTTTGCTTGGTGAACTGATCTTTTATCATTATGTAATACCCCTTTTTTTATCCTGGGTAATGTTTTTTCTTCTAAAGTCTACTTTGTCTGATATTAATATAGCCATACCAGTTTTTTAAGCATTTGTGTTTATATGATGTATATTTTGACCCTTTTTCTTAAAATTATTTATGTAATTTTGGATAAATGTGTTTATTTTAGACAGCACATAGTTTTATCTTCTTCTTTAAAATCCAGTCTGACAATCTCAATAGTTGGCGTATTTACCACATTTACATTTCATGTAATCTTAATAGTTTTTAAAATATAAACCAATTTATAATTTGGTCTGTTGTTTTCTTTACTTTGTTTTTTATTCCTCTTTTCCTTCTAGCCTGCATTCTTTCAGTTTATTTGAAAATATTTTTATCAATACATTTGTTGATAGAAACAATCAATAAACAATCTATGATAGGGGTAGGAAAGAGTTTAATTGAGCTAAACTGAGGACTATAGCCCAGGTGGCACAGATTCAAGAAGCACTTGAATTATGTTCCACTGGACTACAAAGTGGGGGAGGCTTATGAAGGTAAAAACTACAAAATTACATAAGTTTTTGTCAAGAATTATCATTGGAGTTGGCGAGAAATAAGAGTGCTTATTAAGCAAGGGTTGGTTGAGGTCTGAAATGGTTGCTAGTTACAAGGGGAGAACTTGAAACCATAAGGTTGCAGCTGGCATCTGGCAGATATTGTTTTGAGAACTAGTGGTGTCCTTCAGTCTGATACAGTTCAGAAAATTCAAGTTCTCAGTGATGCAGGAACATGTCTGAAACCATATCCACAATGACTACCTGGCTCCATTTTGGATGCTTGAACCACAGTTATATCACTTTGAGTTGTAAATGCATTCTTTTCTTTAATGGTTAAAGCAGATGTGCAATGCATGTTTGACAGGCTACAGACAGGCTGTTTTAGTTAGCATAAAGTTTAAGTTAAATCACATATAAGCCAGAATGGCTCTGTGTATCTCAATACATAAAATTTTCTTCCACCATGTTTTATTTCTCTATTAACATTTTAGGTTGATCTATTTGTATTATTTTTAAGAAGTTGCTCTAGGGATTGCTACATACATATCTGATCTTTCACAGTTTATTTAGAGTTAAGCTTTGACCATTTTAAGTAAAACATTTATGTTATAGTTGCATATTGTATCTACATACATTGAAAAGCCATCTAAAATGTGTTGTATTTTAAAGATCTTAAGAGGAGAAAAATAATCTGTAATATTTAACTAGATATTTACCATTTGTGTTACTATTTCTTTATTCCTGAACTTCCACATTCTCCTCTGATAAAATTTCTCTTCAGCCTGAGGAACCACTTTTAGCATTTCTTTTAAAGGATGTTTGCTGGTGCTGATTTCTTTTAGTTTTTCTTCATCTGAGAATGTCTTTTTTGTTGCTGTCATTTCTGACAGGTATTTTCAGTAGATATAGAATTTGGAGTTGACTCTTTTGTTTTAACTTTTTAAGCACTGTAAAAGATGTTATTCCACTGTCTTCTGGCCTCCAAGTTTTCTGGTAAGAAATCTGTAGTTATTTAAATTTTTGTCCCCACATATAAAATACTAGCTTCCTCTGGCTCTATAAAGATTCTCCTTTGCCTTTGATTTTCAGCATATTGATTATGTTTTGAATGGATGAAGTTTCTTTGAACTTCTTCACTATGTGCCTTTATGCTTTTTTCCCATGTTTGCAAGGTCATTACTTCCTCCAATTTTTAATGAACTAAGTTTGTTTTCTTTCTCTGGGATTTCATGATATGAATAGTAGATGATTTGATATTGTCCCACAAGTCTTTTAGAGTCTTTTTTTTAATCTTATTTTTTCTCTTTCTTCTGTCTTCTGTATTCTGCTATTGAGACTGTTCTTGTGGGGGTATTGTAGTTGTGTTTTCACTTCAAATATTGTAATTCTTCTTTCTAACTGATTACTTTTTAATAGTTTCTATTTCTCTGCCAAAAATTTGTATCTTTTCATTTATTTCAAGAATGTTTATCTTTACCTCGTGGAACATGGTTATTACAGCTATGATTAAGTCTTTGACTAATAATTTCAATATCTGGGTCATCTCAGGGTTGGCTTAGCATCTGTTAATCATTTTTCTCTTTGAGAATCTGTCACATTTTTCTTTCTTCTTTGTATATTTAACAGTTTTATGTTGTACCCTAGATATGTTTATTTTTCTGTTCGATTCTCTAGGTCATTTCAAAATCCTTTGTGGAAAGTTGATTTATTTTTATTTTAGTAGCCTATCAACCAAGTAGGGTTTAGATCAAAATTTCTGCCTTGTTTTTGTAGGTGGTTATTTCAGTGTTACTTCAATTTCCACAGCCTTTGCTCTGTCTCTTTTGGCCTTTTCCCTATATATGTAGCTCAGGCATAAGCCCAGCGCTAAGGTTGTCTCATATATAATATCAGGGAACCCCTTTTCCAGGTCTCCAGGATTTGTTTCACAATCTCTGTCTCTCAGGGTTAACTTTTTCCAGTCCTATAAAGGCAGGACTTTTGTTTTTTCTCAGAATTTTATTCCTAAGCAATGTTTCATGATCCTTATGACTGGAATTGCTATCTGGACAATGCAGTGTAAAGTGAAAGAAACAGTAATGATATCCCCATACACTCCTTGGTCCACTGGGGATAATTTTTTTTCAGTTTTTCTGTACAGAAAAATGTTTATTTTGCTTTGTTTTGTTTTCTGGATTTTATATGTGTGCACCACAGCTGTTGCCCCTGCAACTGCAGTTCTGCAACTGAGGACCCCTTAGGGTAGGGTTGGGAGAGAAAGCAGATTTAAAATAAAATATAACAAAATACAATAAAATGGAATTGAAAGGAAAGAGAAATAAAAAAGGAAAAGGAAAAGAACAAAGAAGAGAAGGAAAGAAAAGGAAAAGAAAAAGAAGAGATTCCTATCCCTGGTCCTCTAGCCAGAAATAGATGGGTACTGCTGCTGTCCAAGCCCACTGCACAGTACAAGAACTGCTTTTAGGTAAAATCTGGGCAGGAAAAGATATAATTTCACCTCTTAAAGATCCATTCTTCAAGTTTGTCTCCCACTTCCATTCTGCCTACTATTACTAACTTTTCAAAATCCAAGGTAGTTGCTTTTTATATTTCCTTAAAAGATTTTAGTCTTAATCAATGGGAGAGATAGGCTGTAGTGGGTCTCTTCTAGCTTGACTGTCACCAGAAGACTTCTCTAGAAATTTTTCATGTAAATACTTCTTCTTTTTTCCTTTGTATTAACAGGCTTACATTATGATATATACGTATATGTAGTTGACCCTTGAACAATGCAGGTTTGAACTGCAAGGATCCACATATGTAGATTTTTTTCTATAAATATATAGTCAGTTCTCCATATTCATGGCTTCCAAATCGTGGGATTCAACCAACTGGTGATCATGTACTATGTTTATGATCCTTGATTTGTTGAATCAACAGATGTAGAATAGAAGGATATGGGGTGCCAACTAGGGGACTTGAGCATCCCTGGATTTTGGTGTATGCATGACATCAATAAACATATTGATCTTTGTATGGTTTGTATGTTGTCCTATTATTAGACATTCACATTTATACAATTTTTTCATGTTCTTCATTGTCATAAAAAATGCTGTTATGGGTATTGTTACATACACATTTGTGATAGTCAATCTCTGTTTTCAGTCACCTCCCTGATTATTTGCTTAAAAACTTTTTCCAAAGTGGAGCAACTGTGACAAAGTTATGATCAGTTTTTTAAAATGGTGATACTTTTTGCTATAATTCCATCTAAAATAACATTCTACCACCAGTGTAGAGAGTTCTTCCCTCTCCTGCTCTCAAAAAACACTAGGCAAAATCACTTTTAAAAAGAAGTTTTAGTCTGATAACTGGAAAAGAATATTGTTTTTTTTTTAATTTGTGCTTCCTGATGTTAATGGGTTATATTTCCAAATGATGGCTAATAGATTTTGACCTTTTTTGTGTTTCCTGTTCTATTGACATCATCCTTTTTGATTCATAAAAATTCTTTATGCTATATTATCATAACATTTTATCATTTTTTATTTACCATTGTTTGCCTTTGACTTTATTCACAGACTTTTATGGCAAATAATTTTTAAATATTGCCAATCTAGTGATGATTTTTTATTTTGATGTCACACTTAGAAAGTATTTTACATCCTCATCATAATGTAAGATTCACACACAGGTTTTTCTAGTATTTATAGTACCGAAATTGATTTTGGTATAGTGTATAAGACAAAAATGTAATTTTTATTTCTGTTTTATTCAAATGTTTTAGAAAGCTTTCCTAGTAAGCAATAGGCATTTATTAGTATAGCCACATATTAGTCAAAGCATATATAAAATACTCATTAGATAGTAGCTGTTTTTAGTTGACAATATTCTAGCCAAAAGTTAAGGATTTTTTCTAGGCAATCTTATGTTGGGTTCAATTTTTAATTTTTTGTAACACTTTTTGAAATATTGAAAGTACTATTCAAACACCTTTGGTACCTTGCAGAGTTCTTAGAGACCTACTCTTTGGTTCTTCAGTTACACAAACTGGGAAACAGAAGTAAACTATCATCCTTTATTTTTGGAAAAGACAATGTGTTTTCCCAAAGAGGGAAATTAAAAGGCACAGTATATTTTGGTTTGAAAGAGGAATAGATCTAAATAACTAATTACCGGGGTATTATAATATTTGAATACCACATTCATTTGAGGTTTTTTTTTCAAGGCTCACTTAAAAAAAAAAAACTCAAACCATAAATGATATAGGCCAGCAACAAATTGCATGAGTATTTAGTGGAGGAAAAAATTTAAATGATTGAATCAGACCACAGTTTTCTAACTTAAATTAGAAAACTCTTTATGAAAATCACTGAACTTACTTCTTCCTAAACAGTAACTAACTGTATTAGAGTATTCTTTCACCTGCCTTCTAACTGGCCTGAGCAACAGGCATGTGACGTAATGACTCCAAACTTTACTTAAAGATAGAGTCAGACAATAAGCAAGGACTCTCTTCTGAACTTAAAGAAGTAAAATAGCCTTAGTATTCACTGTATGAGCTTCAGTATTGCCTTTTGTTTTATAGTGCAATTTAGATTTCCAGCAGCTCTACGTGCTTGATTAGGCTTTGGCAGATCAGGGCAACAAGGCAAAAGGGAAAAGAGTAAAGTGAATTGAGTCATCGGTGGAAAATAACACTGGATTATGGCAGACATAGTGCAGTGGAGGTTTTAGCTGCTGAGTACTGAAACATCCCATTAAAAGTTACAGTTTGGGTGATCTCATCCCATTATTGTAATGGGATAGATTATTAGGTGGATGGTGTTCTTTTTATTGCTGGGCTGTTCTTACATGATGCTCGGGATTTTAATATTGTATTCACATTGCAGTAGATTCAGAGCAGGAAGAAAATGAGGAAATAACTGGGCATAACTGACCTAATAGTTCTGGGCATAACTGACCTAATCCTGGGTTATATTTATACATAGCTTTAGCCTGGAATTCCACTGAGCAAAGACATATAAGAATGACATATAGAGGAAGGAGAGCAGTTGAACAAATGCTGTAATGTAGTCTCAGCCTTAAATTAAATCTGGACAGAGGCAAGATTGACAGAGGCAATTGGAGCTGCATAAAGTGCCTATCTGCAGTGGGTCAGGAAAGCTGGGAGTTAGAGAATTCTAAAGTGGTCTGAAAGACAAGTACAGGAAGCCCAGATCAGAACAATAAAGTTTCTACCCCAGCTTGGCATGGAAATATCTGAAGGCTAGCTTTCGTGTTGCCAGGTTTAACCAATAAAAATACAGGACCCCTTATATTTGAATTTCAGTTAAACGATGGATAATATTTTAGTATAAGTATGTCCTAAATATTACATGGGACATACTTACATTAGGAAGTTATTTGTTGCTTATGTGAAATTCAAAATTAACTACGAGTCCTATATTATATCTGGCAGCTCTATGCCTAAGCAAACCCTACTTTCTTATTAATTCATGATTCTAGAGGTCAGTAATCTCAGGTAGCCTGGGATTGAATCTCCTGAGATTTTTGTACTTCTCTGGTGAAGGGTGGGTAGAGTTAAGCTGAATAAGATTCAATGCAGTTGCAGAACTTAAAACAAACTTCTCTGAAGAAACAAGCAAATTTATCTGAGTCCTCTAATTTTGGAATGAATGGCTTATCAATAGATCGATAAACCTGC
Organism: Neophocaena asiaeorientalis asiaeorientalis; assembly: GCF_003031525.2. Taxonomy (NCBI): domain Eukaryota; kingdom Metazoa; phylum Chordata; class Mammalia; order Artiodactyla; family Phocoenidae; genus Neophocaena; species Neophocaena asiaeorientalis. The sequence continues at coordinate 9,072,787 of NW_020185338.1, read as the reverse complement.
GTTAGCTACCTCTTTTATAAATAAATTTCTTAATAATGATGTTATAAAATAACATATTAACATGTGTTTCCTCCCTAGATTATCTCATCAGTATATTCAGCCATATAATATAATAGAAAGGCCATATCTACAAAAAATATACACATTTTTTTGGAGAAATGAGGTAGTCGAAAATATTTGAAATGGTCTCCTTTTGACCTATGGATTAGAACTGTTTGAGATCTCAAATAAATAATATTCCCAGATGATAGTAATCTTGACTTTCCACAGCCTACATGAAACTTTTCCCAATTATTTCTGATTTTGCTTTATTCTATAGTGCACAGAAAGACATGCATATACAATCCTGTGGAAATACTTTTGCACATTCTGACAATAAGCCATCATCGAATATTTATTGATAGGCTAATGCTTTCTGACAAGTCCATGTAAGTTATAATAGGACTGCAGAGTAACTGTATTTTAACCCAGTTTGGGCTGTTGGGTAAAAATTATTGAAAAATAACCTTCAAAAAATAAAATAACATTGTTGTGGTGATAAGCTAGAAAGAGTGACATGGCATGAAGTTAAAGTTGTGGTCGACACACCTCCCTCCCAAACCTGCCTTGCAGCATAGAGTCGAGAAATCATTGGTCCAGGTGTGTGGCATCCATCCTTCTGTCTCTGAATCACAGTTGCTGTAGAGAGTGGAGAATGAGTTTATACTGTTCCTAGGATGCGACACAGAGCTGTATCTGCCACCCACACTGACTTGCTGATTGAAGGTGCATGAATTCTCCCAGGTGGCTCAGTCTCTACTTATTGATGATGATGTCACTTAACAGCTTTGGCTGTAATAAGCTGCCTTATTGACTTCTGCCTTGTCACTCTTCTAGCCAACTCCTTGTCACAGGCACCACTGTTGTGCATCAGTCTGCCTTTCCTTTATTGGCTTATTGATAGTCCCATCAATCTTCTTCAAGGAGGTTGACAGGCTGGCATTTGACTCTTCTGTCTCCCTGTGATTTTACAGCCTGCAGGATGGCTGCCTGAAGTCCCTGGTAATAGCCAGTACGCAAACCACTTCTCCCCACTGTACCTAGGGATGCTACAAATTCTTTATTGCAAACTATGGAATCGTTGACAAATCTTCATCTGCATGTGTTGAGGTGCAAGAGGAAGCTACTATTTGACCCAGTAACAGCTTGAGACTGTTTTCCCAGGTTCTCCCTGTGAGAAACTCTCTGATTGTTACACCAACAGAGCAGTGTTTTTCCTCAGGTATCCATGCAGAGCAAAATAGCTGCAGGGGTGTGAACTGATTCCCTTTGGCTTTGTACAACATCAAAACCATGTCAGAGGAACTCTGACAAGATTCTTTGGTACTGAGGGAAAGAAAAGACTAATTCCCAATACTAAACTCATTGATTTTCAAAGACAGAATAATAACAACTTGATTTTTTTTTTTAATTTAAAGTCAATGTTTATGCCTCTGGCATGTGGGGAAATCATTTCACTTGTAAACTGAGTGTGTTTGATTTGGAACCAACCAAAGAGTGATATAGCATGATGTAATGAGAGCTTTCGTGGGAAAAGAAAAGATGGATTATATGGTAAGAAAGCTTTCAGGGATCCACACTGTTAGATATCATTAAAAATGCAGTTTTATCTTATCCTTAATCGATCTTATTCATGAAAATCATCTAGACAGCATCTGTTAAAGATGAATTAAGGAGTTATATCAGATGCAACCAAAAGTCTAGTAAAATAGTTTTTCTTTAATTTAGGAATTTGCAGTACCTCTGGATGAGCTTCACACCAAAGTTTTTAAAACATGTTCTTTTCTTTTGAAGAACTGCTTATGCCTTTTAGAGTAAACTAAAAGAAAATTAAAAAAAATCAGAACAGGAGCTTCCACTTATTGCACCATGATGATGATTATTACATGATTTACTTCTTATTAAAATCCTTATTAAAATTTATATAAAACAAGTATGAATTTACCATTACCAGATGAAAAAATTGAGTCATCTAGCTATTCTCTTTATCTCCAAAGCCCAGTCTGGTAACTGCTGTGTGGCTTTATCTCACCCTGAACATGTAGATTTCTGGTTTTTATTATGAAAGTTTTGAAACAATAAAATCTAGGTATCTAACGCAGACCATTTTATGTCTGGGAAGAACAATAAATACTTTAAGACAATAAAATAAAAAAACAATAAAAAAACAATAAAAACTTAATTAATTTGATTTCTGATTATGATAAGGAAACAAGGCCAATAAAAAGTAATTAGGAGAAACTAGTAAAATATCAATAGATAAATCTTTATTTTTACTTCTAAAAAACGGCAACATTAATTTACTTTCAAGTCGTTACTCCTTGTTGTTACAAAAACAACTAAAGAATCCCTACTCTCACCCACCATCTTTAGGAGTCTGTCCATTATAGGTTTATTCCACACTGCTAACATTTTTGGAATATGATATCTAACATTCCATACTTACTCTCTTCTCTTTATGAAACAAACATTTCAAAAATGGTACTTCAGTCTTGACAACCTTGTGGACCCTTGACTATCTATATAGGTAACATGATTTATCTCATCTACTATTGTTGTATAGAGAGAGCACTAAATTAGAACATAGCATTCTATTTTAGTTTGGTAGGGATGCTGTCACAGATTACCATAAATTGGGTAGTTTAAGACAACAGAAATGTATCCCCTCATGGTTCTGGAGGCTAGAACTCCAAAATCAAGGGAATCAGCAAGTCCATACTCCCTTTGAGACTCTGGGTAGAATCCTTCCTTGCCTCTTTCTAGCTTCTGGTAGTGGCCATTAACCATTGGCATTCCTTGGCTTGAAGCTGCATTATTCTAATCTCTGCCTCTGTTATCACATTGTCTTCCTCTGTGTGTGTCTATCTCTGTGTCTAAATTGCTGTTTTTCATAAGGACACCAGGCATATTGGATTAGGGCCCTCTTTAATGACTTCATTTAACTTGATTGCCTCTGTAAAGACACTATTCTCCCTCCCCCCCCCCCAAAAAAAAATCACATTCTTAGATACTGGGGGTTTGATTCTCAACATATCAATTCAACCCATGACCTATATGATAGAGGGCAGAGCAAATATACTTTATGCCACACTAAAAGCGTTAAAATGACACTGGTTAAAGGAGGAGGTGGGAGAGAGTGGAGGATCAGGGCAGCCCTACTTTGTGTATTTCTGCTTGGATTAGAAACTCCTTATCAAAACAGACATGATATCTTCTTCCGCTGTCTCTCAGCAGGTCGGGGATGTCCCTCACAATATGTTTGGAGAAGAGTCCATAACATCTTACAGGAAGTGCCTGCTGCATCAGCCCTCCTCCTCTGGTAAGGAAATCAACACAGTCTCCATTCATTTCAGCCTGGTCACAAAAGGTTTAGGGATGCACAGTGGAGTGACACGTTAGAGAACCCCTCGCCACCAATATCCAGTTGCTTCAGAGTTAAGGTAACACGATTCTCATTTATATTGCTGAGAAATAAGCAGTCCTTGAAGTTAGATGGTGTCTGGATCATTTAACATGAAGAAATAATGGAAAAAGAAGTTACTCTGCTTAGTCTGAACCATGCTAAAAAGGAATTAGTTTGACCTCCAACAAATGAAGGAGTGGTGATGCCCCAGCACGTTTTAAATGGTGGACATGATAAGCATTTTTACAACAAGAAGAAGTAGAGAGCCCAGGGGCCTGCACAATCTGCCTTTCACCTCAGGATAGAGCAGACAGGGATCAAATTAAGAATAGGTTGGAGACATTCTGTTTCCAGGAGAACATTCTCACTGACTCAAATTGAATAAAGCAGAAAACTGTTCATTAATAATATTGAATTATAATTTTATTTGGGAAAATGGCATCATTTAAAAATGAATTAATTCACTTTTTTGTTTGTTTATACATTTTTTATTTTTAGAAATCATGTGTGCTCAGTGTCTGAAGTAATATTTTCTATAAACCAAACTAACACATATTTATTAAGTGCCTACTGTGTGCAAATTAATGCACTTGGCTCTGGAATACTTAGGTTGAAAGGCCTTGGCTCAAGGTTGTTTTATTTAATGTTTTACTTTTTTTTATACTGTGCAATGTTGGTGTTAAGCAGTTCATCACAACCAATATAGACAACAACTGCTTTAAAGGCAAGAAGAAACAAATTTGGCAAAATTCTGCATTTATTAAATTAAGGACAGACCACGTGAGCAGAGAGTTCCTCCTGTTAACTGGCATTCTGTAAGTAGAATTAAACCACTCTACAGAAATGTTGAGATGTTGCAAGTAAAGGGACAATTTTCTTTAGATGTCATTCTTCCTCCCCAAATTACCTATCACTTTGAAAGAATTTTCAGACTCTGAGGTAAATATTTAAATTGATTTTAAAAATATTTTTTCTGGCTCTTGGCAAAAATTTATCGATTAGTAAAATAACACCTTTACTGTGTCATTTTTTATTACCTCTGTGGTTGGGTGATAAAAACATTTTAAGTCAAGTCCCTCCTCTTAAGGTTAATTGGGGATATAAAACATAAACAAATGGCCATGATATTGTGTGCTGTCTCCTGTGTTAGAATGACATGGGATCCAGGAATTCAGAGGAGAAACTGTATTACGGCAATGACCTAGGCAGAGTGAAGAATGTCCTAGTTGAGGTTAAGAAAACCAGATGTGTGTCACTCTGTATTATCTTCTCTCATCCCATTCCCACCCAGGGCTGCTGAGTCACTGGGAAGAAAACAAAGATATTTGTGAGTGCAACTCTCTGTATATATATCATTCTTCCTTCTCAGTGGATCTGAACACTTCACTTTGAAAAATATTTGTGAGTTGTTACAAGAATGATTCATTTTCATTTTTTAAATCAAATCTTATTCACATGTTCCTCTTAAAATATACATTAAAATTTCACAGTTCCACTCTGCTGTGGTTTTGAGTCTGCCGAACCAAAAACTCCCCAGCAACTGATTATTTCCATTTCTCTCTTGTATGTTCCAGACTGATAATAGAGAAGCAATAAACACACTTAATGATGGAGTGTACATTGATCAGTTTTTTCTCTCACCTTTCCATTGTGCAGTTGACATAAAGGACTTTTGAGAAGTAGATAACCGATTCGATGAAGTGTTTAATCTTTCAGTAAAGCTAAGCAATGTAAATGCTAATAAGACATCCATCTGAGAATTTGGCCAATGTGTTTCTCTAGTTCTCCTAATGACATGATCCTGGCCTCATTTGAGATGTTTGAAGATGAGCAGAAGTCTTACCTCTGAGCCTTTTCCTTCTTTGCTATGACTGCCTTTCTTGTACCGTTGCTGTTATTTCCTCTATTATTCACCTTCCAAGAATTCGACAACTACATAAAGAGCCATGCTTGTCTACTATCTTGTCTATTTGTTCTTTTTCCTTCTGTGACTATTTTCTCCTCCTCTCTCAATTTTTCTCATTAGACAAAATCTTACTTTCTCTTTTATGGATTCCCATTATTGCCAGTCTTCCAAGGATAGTCTTCCCAAGGGTATTGTGCTAGTCAGAGTTCTTGGCTGCAAACAGCTAATGCCACTTCTGGGAGGTTAAGAAGAAAATGAATTTAGAAGAGAATAACAAAGATCTCACAGGCACTAACTAAGGGAAGCCTGGAGAATCAGGCTGTGGAAGTGTCAGGAACCTGTAGTGGGGTAAGTGGTGAGCACCACAGCCCTCCCACTCACAGGGAGAATCAGGTTGGGACATTGTTGTTACTGCTGCTGGGCACCCATGACAGTCACCATCACACTGCTGACTCTGGTCCCTGTCTGCCTGAGTCACCCTGTTGCCTGCACTGAAATGAATGTTCTATTCCTCTTTGGGTCACTTACTCCAGGGTGAAAATCATGGATACAAGTATCCGATCTAACTGGTGAAACCATGTCCATTCCCTTGCTGCAAAGAGTTGAGAAGACTGAGTGGTGGAATTTATTGTTTTTAAAATGAGAAGTAAGGTTCTGCCTTCCACCAAGATTTATACAGCAGTTAATTCCTCAGGGACAGAAGAGTATCACATCCCAGGCAGGCAAAAGAAAAAAGGGCAGGGGGTGGGGGGCAGACGTTGATTACTGGAAATATTCTATAACATAAGCACATTATGTAGAATGACTAAGTCATGACTCTAAGTCAATTTCTCCTTGAGGAATTCACAGTTCATTTGAACAGACACTGATACAGACAAATGAAAACATGAGGTTCTTGTATATATCATGAGGCATTTCACAGATTACTTTGGGATTACAGAAGTAAGAGGAAAGAATTTTGCATATAGGAACATGGGAAGACTTCACAGAAGAGATGATATTTGTCCAAAGACTAATACTTGTGCCCATTTGATAACTGCTATTGTTATTAAGTTACTAATATACATAAATTCCTCACATATATTAACATTTTCGAACTTCCTACCAGCAATCAGAGACAGGGGTTACTATGGCCATTCTGCAGACAATGATCAAAGAACTTTCTGCAATAGTGAATGACCAAATGAGAATGTAAATTCAGGCTTTCACAGATATTCTTTGTCATCTAACCACCATATGAGGATAAGACCAAGTCAAACAAGTGTAATCAAATGGCCTAGAAAATTTGGAGAACTGTGAAAAGCCAGTAAAGTAATAATAAATATTTTATTGGGGACAATTATATGTTAAATATGGATCCAAGAGTTTTTCATGTCTTGCTAATTTAATACTCACACCAACCCCATGAACTAATTGTTATTATTAGAATTCCAATTTTAAAACGAGATAATTAATAAGGTCAAGTGATTCCCAAGCTTTCACAGTTAGTGTGTGTTTCAATAATCTATTGCTATCAAACAATCCAAACTGAGACTCAGTAGCTTAAAATTTAAAAAACAAGGTTTTTTGTTTTGTTTTATTTTTCATGATTCTAGCATGACTGGGCTCAGCTGGAGTATTCTTTTGGTTCGAGTGGGCTGGAGTGTTCCAGATGATCTGGCATATCTGGTGTGTTTGTGGGGATAACTGGAAGGTTGGACCTGCCTCTCTATGGAGTCTATGGGTCGCTTCACAGACAAGTGGTTGATGTCCCTATGTGGTCTCTTGAGCAGGGTAACCAGATCTTTTACATGGGACCTCAGGGCTCCCCAAAGCACAAAAATAAGAGCTGCCATGTTTTCTTAAGGCTTTTACCTGCAACTGAAATAGCTTCACTTCTACTGTATTCTGTTGACCAAAGTGAGTTATAGGCCCAGTCCAGATTCGCTGTGCAGGGGGGCTATACAAGAATATGAATTTGGGGAAGAGATGTGCACAAAGGCCACCTTTGGAGAACTAGTTACCACAGTAAGTTGTGTAGCTAGGGTTGACAGCTAGGTGCCCTGAGCCTGAGCTGATACATTTTAGCATAAATGCTATGGAAGTCAGGAATAGGGGAGGATAGGAAGATAAAGGAGAATGACAGGAAACAGGCCATAGAGTCACACTCTGAGGACAGGGGCAAAGATCTGTCTGCCAAGCTAAGGGACATTTTTCCTTGTTGTTCACTTGTCCACTAACAATTCATGCTTAAACTTGTTCTTCATAACTATATTATATATTGGGAGAGGGGAAAATTCTTCAGCTTCTTGAAAATGGTCATCTTTCCCTCTTTAATTAAGAGTAATGCTTCTTCCTATAGTTCACTTTCATGGAGAAATGTGCTGGCTTAGAGGCAGGAAATGTAAATCCTTCACTGACCAATTTATTCAGGAAACAGATTCTACATTTAATGTACCCCTCAGTCTTCCGTTCCCTCTTTCATTTTCTTCCCTTCATAATCTTTAGTTCTAAAAGTGGCAAAAATGTATACAATCATGTGTTTTTACAAGTTAAGTGTGCATTCCCCTGCTGTTAATTGAAATGTCTATAGGTGCCACATTGAGGAACAGACAATTAAAGGATTTCACTGGGGGTAAAGACAGAATGACTGATGAACTATGGTGGGGTAGGAGGTCTTGAGAGAATCAACGATTTGTGTGATTCCCATTAGAAGGAACAACAGTACAGACAAGGAACAGGTACACAATTAAGTTCAGCTGCCATAAAGTTTAGAAAAGTATCTGATGATAATCCAGTTGGTGCAAGGCTCTACTAGAAATTTTCAGGTGTCTAAAAATTTTCCATCTGAAAATGCATTATTTTCAATTAGTGTCCCCTGCTGAATCAATGATAACACCTGCAATTCTTCAAGATCAAATTCTAACTTCTCACAAATAAAAAAGTAACAATTTCTCCATTAATCAATAACACTAATCCAAAGCATTTTTCATGAATTGAATGCCATTGTCTTATTTCATTTCAATGTAGTAAAATTTTCATTCCTTAACAGGGTGTGTGATTATTTATCACTTTCTCCTTCCTAGAGCAAAGTAGTTCAGAAGTTCTTCTAAATATTATATTCAAAAGGGAACAGACCAGTTTATGTTCAGGTAAAAGAGAAAGTTCCAAACTGGAAAGAAGTATTTTTGTGAGGTCAAATCAAAGATATATATAGGAAATAAATTGAATTAATTTGGAAAAAAAAAGCTGCACACCATCTTTGTGAGTTTCCTGTTAATGAACAGAAAATTTGGAAAAGTTACTGTATAACTGCTTGTCAAGGAGGTCACTCTATACTTGCTAATTCTATCAGTCTTTAAAAATTAATTCTATATATTAATTTCTCTTATACTATCAACTAAAAGATTTAGGTGTGTCAGAGGGAAATTTCTAAATGGTCCTTTTTTTCATTAGAAAAGGTATAAAAATTGCAATAGACTAAATATTTAAATCCCCCCCCAAAATACATATGTTGAAATCCTTTACCTAAAGTATATGTTCCTGTTTCTACAAAACCTAGAACTACACCTATCAGATATCTGTTGTCTTCAAGCCTGCAAAAGAATTCACAATAAGTTACATGTGAGATTTATGAGGATTTACTTGTTTTAGCTAAATCACATTTGATTTGAAACTTAGACCAAAATAAGTTTTGTTTTGGTTTAATGTCTTGGTTAGCAATAATAGTATGGACTAATACTATAATTTGGGGCAACATAAATTTTGTATATTTAAGAACTCCCTAAAAATTATAGAAATGAACTCTTGAACTCTCCATTTCTAAATTTTTGTTTTTGTAACTTTAATATTCTTACACCAAGTTTATCTAATGTAATTGGACACAATAGCCCTCCCATACAAGTTTTCCTTCAGGGACCACTTTTGTCTTTTTAAAAAATATTCTTCTAAAACTGTTGTAGAAGTGTTTTATCCTCTATAATTTTCTATGCATATTTGTTCCTTTTATATAATTTTTACACACATGCATTCCTTTTTATTCTTATTCTTTAAACAAATGATAGCATGCCCTAAACTGTGCAGCTTGAATTTTAGTTCATATAAACAGCATAATACTCAATGGCTATGTGATAGTCCATGGATGGTTTTACCATAGACTTCTAACATTTTCCTCCGTTCACTACAGCCTAAATGTCTAGCAGCTTTTGTTATAATAGCCAGTGACCGAGTGGGAATCATTATACATGCCATTTCTCATTATGAAATGATTACCACAATAAGTTTAGTGAACATTGATCATTTCACATAGATACGAAAGAAAAGAAAAAGAAAAAAATTTCTTTGTGATGAAAGTTCTTAGGATTTACTCTCAAGAATTATGAGCATCTTATTTATTTTCTATTTCTTCTTTGGTAATGATTGATCTCTTTAGAATTTCTACCTCCCATAGGGTAAATTTTGGTAATTTCTATTTCCTTGAAAATCATTTATTTCATCCAGATTTATATAAAGCTGAGAAAATTGTCCCTGGTGGTGTTTTAATTTCCCCTGTATCTTTGGTAATTCAACATTATAATTTATTGTTTTGCACATTTGGTTTTCTTTCCTTTTTTCCCTTTATTATTTACTTAGGATTCATTTGTTCCTTCCTCTCAATGAACCAGATCTTGGATATTTGATAGTTTTAAAGATTTTTGTTTGTTCATTTTCTATCCTGTTTTATTTTGTTTTTATTTGTATTTATTTCCCTTTGGTTCCTTTCTTTCATTTTTTATTGTTTTGTAAAGCTTGAAGTCTAATATTTACATTATTTCATTTATTATTACATACATTAAAGACTGAATTTTCCTTTTGTCCTTGTTTATTCTTCCCATATGTTCTGATTTATAATGTCTTAATTATTACCATTTTATTCATGTTAGACAATTATGACTTTCATTTTTATTTGAACCCATTGATACTGATGCTTTAGATTACTTATTATTTTTTAATTACCAGGTGATAACATTTTAGATTTTTTCTTTTTATTTTGTTTCCAGTTCTGTTAATAATTTCTAACTTCATTGCATTGTGAATAGAGAATACTGACCATGAAATAAATCTATTTTTGAAATTTATTAAATATTCATTTCTAATTGTAGTACTATCTTTTTCAAGAAAAGGATATCCTTTTTATTCTTTCAAAGAAAAAAATTAAATTACGCATGTCAATATAAAATAAAAATCTGACTGCCTAAAGAAGAGAAGACCTCTGAAACATCACACAGGAAGGCATTCTTGAAGAAATTCTCATCAAGTACTTCTGTGAAACCAGCTTCAGCTAATCGTGCACAAGGAGAAAGTGAAAATGTCTGGACTCTCACTAAGCAGTTGTTATAACGTGTCATTTAAAAACACTAAATTTACAACCACCCAAAGACCTTCTTGGAAGTGAATGTCTTCATCTATCTAGAGATGTGTCTTGACTTTGATTTCCAGACTTTTTTTTTTCCCCACTGTAAAAGACACACTTCACTTGTTAAGCATGACACTGCAGGATAGAGCTTGATTTCTCAAGATCTGCAGACATCTAGTGTCCCCTTGTCCTTTTGTCCACTGTACCTCATTTCTTTTCTTAGTTTGAAGAGAAAGAAATAGATAAACAAGGAGCATGTGATGATAGCTAAAGGTATGATACTTTTTTCTATCATCAGCCTAGCTGTAACAGTCTAAGATAACGTTTTCATAACATATTTAATCTTAACTAAAACCCTGGCATCGTGCTTTCCTGCATCTCTATTCCACAACATAATGCAGTTCCCAAACCAAGGGTGATAATAATAAATGTGGAAAAGGGTTCAAGGCAAACTTGACACACTGTTCTTTATACATATTGTTTAAAATTGCACACACACACACACAAACACTCCGTACAAATTTTCACTTGGAATTAGTCCCAGAGCACACCAGAACTATCATGGTTACAAGTAATCCTAGACAGAGCTGGGAAAATAGGGTTGGATCTTACTTCCTAAGAAGAACCTGAGCACTAATGTTGGTACTGAGAAATAAGGTTAAATTCTTCCAGATCTGCTTCGAAGACATTCTCTTTAGTTGGCATTCTTTTCATCTTTATGTTAAATTGGAGCAACCGTGCATTCTAATGAAGAGAGAAAAATATCATCAGTGATATTTAATCTGGAAAGAAATTCAAAGACTGAAGACTGTTTGTTTTCCCAAATTTAAGACTAGTTTATATCCAAGTATATTCTTCTTCAACTTTACTTCCTGGTAAAATGAATCCATTTCCCTGACCCCTTGGATGCACTGATCCATCCCTTACTCCCTGGGGGAACTGACTATATTTTGAGACCTTATTTTATTTTATTTTTTTACATCTTTATTGGAGTACAATTGCTCCACAATGGTGTGTTAGCCTCTGCCCTACAACAAAGTGAATCAGCTATACACATACATACGTTCCCACCTCAAAGACAATTCAAAATCCACTATCTTCTTCTGACCCAAACAGAAGGTTCCATGACTTATATAAATACAATAAACATTTTCTGGGAAAAGTTTCATCCCAGAGTTTTAAGTTTTCTCATGTAAGATTTTACTAGTCTCATCATTCACATATTGCAATGAAGCAAGATGATTTCTCTAGGAAATTTGTTCCCAGTGAGAATGCAATTATTAAATACCATCATCACTGATAAGTAAACTTTATTACCACAGTTTCAACCTTGTCAGATCTGGCTCCCCAGAGGGGCAACTGTATGTGAGAGGCTTTAGAAAAGAGTATAGTGAAGAGTACAGTGTTAAAACTAATGGGACACCTGACCAGGGACAGTGCCTGAGAGCCCAAAGACTGTGCTAAAGCCCTCTTTGCATAGGGTTGCCGTATGACTCTGCTCTGTTCTTGCTGCCTTTAACCCATGTTCAAGAAAGGAAATCCCTTCCCAATAAGGAATAAGGATGCTAGGAATCAAAGTTAAAGCAGGTTGGAGGGAAGGTGACAAAGGAGTGTTCATTAAGAGAGAATGAATGATAGTCACTATTTTTAAGCATCATCTCAGTGCTGCTGGGCACTTTTTCTCTTATAATGGGGGCTAATAGATAATAAGTGATTTACCAGAAATCCATTTAACTAATAACTGTAGAAAGCATATTCAAAACCAGGCCACCCTGCTTCAAGATGCACGCACAAATTTTTTTCTGTCTACGCTGTGCTGTCTTTTATTGGCGAGAGGAAAAACATATATATGTGAAGGAGATAAATGAGCAAAAATTTGTTTACTCAATGTTGGCAAATATTTGGCTGCAGGTAATTTTAACTCAGCTGCTTAAAGCGCACAGTAATTAGCCTGCTTGCCTTGAGAATAATCTTAAATGGGGATGCCTGGACTAAGATTGCTATGATGCACAGAGGTAGTCAAACATGTGTAGCCGGTAAGGATGACACTAGGTGAACAGGGAAAAGCAAAGTGCAATTTTGCATGTTGAAGACTTAAAAAAAAAAAACTCACCAACATCACGGTCAATGGAAAGTTAATCCAGCCTGGTATAGCCTTGAGTGCAACTTCTGCCTTTGAATGCAACTTCTGCCTTTGGATGCATAGGACCTCACATGATCATGCTAAGTTAGAAACACAGTAATCATATATTTACGATTCTGTGGATGCTGAATTTAAAAGACCTTATTTAATAAATAAATAAATAAGGCCTCATTTCCTTTTGGGTATCGTGCTTAGCCTGCATTGTTTTCCTTTATCTGTTTTGAACTCTCTAGATACCTGTTTTCTTAATTTTTACAAAATATGAGAAATTTTTGACTCCAAATGTCACCCAGACCCAGAGTTTGGTACCAATTCTGGAGAAAGCAACAACAAGCTAAGAATGAGAAAGTTTCGGCAAATGGCAATGAACTTCATGACCATAAAATTCAACTTTTCTACTATCAGTCTGATTAGTTAAAATGGAAATAAAGATAGGGAAATATAAATAGCTTCTTGAAGGTAAGGAAAAGTCCAAAATAATAATAGTGGAAGGAAGAGGCGGGCCAAAAAGCAAAGAGTGAAAAAGTAAATTTTAAAAAAAGCATTATGATTCACCATATGATGATTTAAACATCTTGAGGAAGTGAAATAGGGTTGACTTCTAAACCACTACTCATTTTTTGTTTTCATTAACCAACCTGACATTCCATATAAAAATAAAGCATTTTTAACTGATTGATTTATGTTTTTAATGCTAAAACTTCAGGTCATCTCCTCAAAGTTAATTTTAAAAAGAAGACTGAGTAGGAGAGAAGGATGGAGAAAGAAGAAGGGGATGAGTGCTTCAGAAGAAAATGCAAAGTTTTACTCTATAACATGAACCCCAAATTTCAACTAAGTAGTGAGTTTAAAATAGGGACCCATGAGGATGGCTTCACATCTAAGATTGGGACACACTGTTCTCTGTCCTTCCTTTCTTTTGAGCTTTAATAGTCTCCCAGATTTGAAGCAATTCTTAAACACATACACAAACACACACACACAAAAGTAATCCTCCATTTTTTTTCAAGTAATCTTGATTCACACATTATCTCTTCAATATAATATAGGTTACTAGGCAAGTCTTTCAGCCGTGAACTGTGCAGTAGCCAGGGAAGGAAGATTTAATACTGAAAGCTGCCCAAAGAGAAAGGCTTAATGCCAAGACAGGGAGGAGAAGACCCCTCACCTCTGGATATGGTAGGTTTTTTAGATACTGGGCCCTGGAGGCATCCTCTTTATCCTCCAGGGTTTCGTTCCATCTTAGTCTGTTTCTGAGTCTTGCTTCCCATCGTCTGCTGCCATTACCACTCTCTGGAGGCAGTGGGACCTTCTATCTGTTTCTAGGAAGACTGAGGTTTCACATTTGATGGTGATCCTTTTGCAAAGCTAATGTTTGCTTCTGTATCTCTTTGCAGAGTATTTCTTTTGAAATTCCCTAGGACAAACTTTTTGTTGATAATTCCCAGTATTTGAAAACTTGTTATGTGTCAATGAGATCACAATTTGGCTCTTTTCTCTAGAGACTAACTGACCTTTAAGGAGACTTCTCTTCTTGATAGTATGGCACATAGTTTCCATTAATGTACTGGAGTTAAGGGATCATCAAGAGATAATAGACCCCCATGGTGAGAGCAACTGAGCTTAATTTACAACGTGTCAAAACAAAGGCTCCTAAAGAGTTGACCTGGTGAGGCTCTTCAGAAATTTTTGTCAATGGTAGCTGGAAGAGGTGGCGAAGCTGCTCTGATATGCATTCTACAAACTCCATCTGGATTAGTGAAGGGCAGCTCTTTTCCTGTAGACAAGCAGATATTTCATGAAGTTAATGAAGTTTGAGTTTTGGGATCCTCATTTGTATGGGTCATTCCTGGGCTACATAAAAAAATTTAATTTGAAAATTTGCATTATTTATAAAGTGGGTCTCTGCTAAGATCTGACTGTTTGGGTCCTCCCCAAAATTCATAGGCTGATATCCTAACCATCAAAGATAATGGTATCAGGAGGTGGGATCTTTGGGAGATGCTGAAATAATGAGCATAGAACCTTCATAAATGGGATTAGTGCCCTTATAAAAGAGGTTCCGGAGAGATTCCTAGACTCTTTCACCATGTGAGGACACAGAGAGATGGTATTGACTATGAACCAGGAAGCAACCCTTTACCAGAGTCAACAATGCTGGCACCTTGACCTTAGACTTCCCAGCCTCCAGAACCACGGGACATAAATTTCTCTTGTTCTTAAGTTACCCAGTCTGTGACATTTTATTATAGCAACCCAAAGAGACTAAGAAGGTCTCCAAAGTTGTATAAGTTGCAAGTAGGGTTAACAGGTTTGGAAAAAACAACAATAAAATAACCAATCAGAAAGAAAAAAAAGAAATTCCAGGATGCTCAGTTAAATTTGAATTGTAGACAATGAGTATTTTTATACCGTAAGTATATCCCATTAAATATTTATCATGCATTATTTAGGGATATTCTTATGCTAAAACATTATCAATTGTTTATCTGACAATATTCAAGGCCCTGGGGAATCTGTAGTGAGCAAAACAAACAAATCCTCTTTTCCAATGGAATTTGTAGATATCAAGGCAATAAGTAAGACAAAATGTATAGTGTGTCTGATGTTGATTTTATTTTTGTCAACTGACATGTAAATAAGTGTTTCCCTATAGGTATAAAATAGAAGGAGGAGAGGAATAGTTTTGGAAGAAATATGGAGGCAATATGAAAAGCAGAATTTTTCTTTAATTATAACCTTTATTATTTAAAAAAGTTTTTGATCTACAAAAAAATTGAGCAGATAATACAGAAGATTTGCATATACCTCATACTTGGCTTCCCATTTTATATACATATCCTTAGATATTCCTAAATGTAACCTTATGCATCTATATTAAGCTAAACTTCATACTGTTGTCTCTATCTCTAATTTGTTATTGCATAGAAGATGTTAGCCTCCTTCTTTTACTTATCTGTGAATTCCTATTCCAACAGTGAGAAATCTCTCCCACCATCTGTCATTCATTTACCTAAATTTTTCAATTCAGTATATATATCTTATCTACATCATCTATAGATATATATAGTAGTTTTAGAATTGTTAATTGGCGCCCCCTTCCCTGGGTTTATAACTTTATCAATTAGAGTACAGTACAATTAGATTATGTGAGGTTCCTTTTGCCTTTAGTCTTAGAGACATCACCCATTTATAAAGTTACTTAGGTCAGCACTTTTCCCCACTCTGCCTTTAGTGAGGTTGTCTCATACATTTGAAATACAGTTAGATTCTCTTATCATGTCCACGTATCTTCCTGGGATCCCCTGACCTCCTCAATGATTGTTTCCTTTTTTTATTTTTGAATTTTTTTAATTTATTTTTTTATACAGCAGGTTCTTATTAGTTATCCATTTTATACATATTAGTATATATATGTCAATAAATTTGCATATATTAACAGTTTACTCTTTGTGTTGTAAAGTTCTGTGAGTTTTGACAAATTCATAATGTCATGTATCCACCATCCTGGTATCATACAGAATAATTTTACTGCCCCTGTGCTTCACCTGTTCATGCCTATCCCTCTCCGCTAGCCCCTGGCAACCACAAATCATTTTACTGTCTCAATAGTTTTGCCTGTCTGGAATGTCAAGTAATTGAAATCATACAGTATGTTGCTTTTTTTATTCACTTAGAAATATGCATTTAAGTTTCTTCCATGCCTAATTTTGGTTTGATAGCTCATTTCTCTTCAACACTGAATACTATTCCATTGAATGGATGTACCACAGTTTATCCATTCATCGACTGAAGGATATCTTGTTTCCAGTTTTCTGTGATCATAAATAAAGCTGCTGAAAACATTCACAAGCAGATTTTTGTGTATCAGCTGAACTGAATATATAGCCAGGAGCACAACTGCTGGATCATATGCTAAGACTATGTTTAGGTTTGTAAAAATCTAGCAAACTGTCTTCCAAAAGGGCTGTATTATTTTGAATTCCTACCAGCAATGAATGAGAGTTCCTATTGCTCTACATCCTCTTCATTTTTTTTAAATTTTAGCTATTTTAATAGGTATACCATGGCAGCTCATTGTTGCTTTAATTTGTAATCCTTTTATGACAAATGATAGTGTGCCTTTTTAAAAGATGCTTAGGAAAGCATAGTTTTAATACATATTTTGCTGAGGAGATTTGTAAAAATAGAGGGAAACCAAAGAACAATAAACTCCAGCCTCCAGAATTTCCCTATAACATCTGTGAAGGTGGAGTGGTAAGTGACAGATAAATCAACTCAAGAAAAAATTTTGCACATTTCAACCTGTGCTGAGGCCAAGTCCTCACAGATGGAGAAAAGAGAAATTTAATTCTATTTGTACAGGTATAGATGATTACCCAAAGTTAAGAATGGTTACCCAAAGTTTTATTTGAGCACTTAAGAAAGACTTTCTCTTAAAAGAGGACTCCATGGTATTATTCATTAGGCTGGGGTTACCCTCAAAACAACATTAGTATCTATGGAACACTTACTATGTGCCAAGTGTCATGTGCTGATACAAGCAAAATGCTGAGAGACCCTGGAAGGTAGGCCCTATGATTATCCCCATTTCTTTTGACAAAAGCTAAGTAACAGAACAGCTAAGTGTCTCATCTAAAGTACATAACAATGTGCAGAAAAGCCTGGATATGAAATCTAGCAATTTTGACTGCAGAATCTGATTTCTTAATCACTTCAGCATACAACAGACCTCATACAGCTTATCCTTTCACAAATCAAGAGGAAAAGATGAGAAAAATAATGAAAGGTAAGAGGTTTCTTGAAAATGGAATCATATTCAGCTCCTGAAAGAAGAAAAAAATTCCACAGTAAGTTAAAAGTATATGACAAGAACCCATTTCTTTGTGATTGTAAGAATCTAGAACTGTAGATGTGGAAGAAATCTCAGAGATCATGAGGACTTTGAAGCCAGAAATATTTATTGTCTTATACCTGAATTGACAGTCTTGTTGATAGCTGTAACAGGTCTTCAGAGCTAGTGTCACTTTCACATCATTATTTTTCCATATGACCATTGCAAAATATTATAGATTAAAAGTGTTTTCATTTTTTTTCTGGTCAACCTGTCATTTTCTGACCAGAGCCTCAAAATGCATTAATGGGAGGGTAGAATTCAGGACTCCACTTGCATTTTTTATCTCTGTTACATCAGGTAAATATAAACAAAGAAGCCATCTGTGTGCCTGGCTACCATCATAAATGCTAGGCTTATGCTCACTTCATTTAAAAATAAATTATTCTCTTCTTTCTAAAGGAAGTCATGTAAATCTAACTAGCAGAGAGCATTTCTGTTTTCTTTCCCAAGTGACACAAGCAGCAATGCCACAGTGATTTGGTCATGATTACTACAATATCAAAAGAAAACTCTTGTGAATGGGGTTGATTTTTTTCTAAGAGATCAGGAGGAAGGTGATAGCTAGCTCCATGCTTCTGATTCCTTGGTTTGCATACTGGTCTCAATATGAGACCAGAAAATGAAAGGGAGGTAACTGGAAATAATGTATGCAATTATTTTGTTATTAAGATTTTATTGATGGTGTAGGGAGGGGAGAGAGTAGCTAAGAAAACAAAGCTCAAGTTAATTCCGATTCATAGCTTTTGTAGCATTTGATAAATCTTCCTGGGGAATAAATAGCAAGAGATAGTGAGCTGGGGGATCTTTTCAGTTTGTTTTGTAAATGAAGAAAGTATATTGGAACCTAATTAAAAGTGTTAAAAAATATAATTAACGCAATTTTGAATGTGTCTATCACTAGATATAAATTATTTTGTAGTCACTAGAACAGATAACGATGATATTGTTCTTCGTGATTAGCATGCTGTACATCTTCTGAATATGAATGCTGTTGAACTAAGATATATTGGTGACCAAATAAATGTTTTTCTAAAAACCAGACATCTTCTTTAACACTAGCTTAAGGTGGTGGAATCTGCCAATGGACATGTTTTCTTCCTGGCCATAAACCAAATTCATGAAGGGTCTAAGGAAAAAAAAATAACTAAATTCAACAGGAAAATAATATGATGCAAATAAAAATAATGCCACGGGAAAAAAAAAACATGTCCTTTAAAGCTAAAGAAAAAGGATGTACCAGTTAATTAAACAAGGAGACCATTAGACTGAGGTGGTTCTAATGCCTTGGCATGTACACAAGCAAACCAAAACCTAAGCCTATAAACGCCTCAAGGTTTAAGAAAATGAAACCTACAGATAACAAATCATAGCCAGTTAAGCTTTCCCAAATAAGGCAACCACTTAAGCCAATCAAATAACTTCCTTACTTTGCTTCCTTGTCTTCTCAGTAGAACTCCTTCCCTGTTGGTAGAGTGTTCCTAACATCTGCCAGTTTGGTGCTGCCCAAATGGAATAAATTTTTGCTCAAACTCTTAACATTTTTAACATGCCTGGGTTTATCTTTTAACATACGGAATTAGAACTTTTTATTTTCAATTACTATCATTTATTCTCACCATCCTGAGCTCTCATAATTCATGATTTCATTTTGACAGGAAATCTTCATAATCCATATATTGAAGGGTAAAACATAAACAAATTCTCATGTTTTGAAGTCTTTTCTCTTAAGCCCATCTTAGATTTTAAGTAAATAGTAAAGTATTAATTCTAGAAGATTAATTAAACTTAAGAAAACTCTAGAAGTAGTGTGATACAGTGTGCTAAATTCTTTCTATATCCTTACATATTCTACATTCCTGTGAAGTAGATGGTATCAGAATACATTTTCAGCTGATGATTTAGAGGTTAAGTAATAGACCCAGAGCACTCCGTACAGAAAATTACAGATCTCGGATTTGAATTGCAGCCTCTCTAATGCCAAGTGTCATGATACTTCCTTACCTCTCTTAAATGTTAACCAAATATTTTGCCAATTTATAAAAAAAAATGCCTCAAATTTGAATTACAATTTATCATGAGATAGTTTTATAGGCTTAGAGTAACAGCATTGTAGGGAGCACAAATCATTTCAAGGTGTTAGATTTTTACATAGTAAAACTCTTGATTTAAAAAAAAAATCCTGGAAATGTGATCCGCTTCCCACTGTCAAAGAACAAAATTATCAACAAGTCATGGTTCTCATGGCTTATTTCATGAACTATTTAATAGTCCTAGCCACATGTTCCCTCACTACTGGCCCTGTGGTAGCATACCCTCAGCTTCTGGGTGGGATGATGTGGTTGGTGCCAAATGAGACCATATTTATTACTTCTGGACTCCAATTCTGCTACAGGAGATCACCACCTCATCCCGTTTCAGAAAGTAGTGTAGAGTTGTGGCTCATGATCAGACGCATTGTTATGGTCTTCCTGTTCTTCAGGAAAGACCGGCTTCTCTCTGGCTTCTTTACTCCAAGGCTGATCCATCAAAAGCAGTCTTAGCTCTCATTTGTTTATTTCCCATGAATCTAAGAGATCCAGAGGTCCATATGTTCAACAGTTTTCTTACTTAAAGCATTAATATTTAAGAATTAAACTTCAGTGCTAGAACTGAATCCCAATAGAACATAAATCTCGGCAAGAATAATGGAAATAAAAACAAGTAAGGAATAGAAAGAGGCGTTCTCATGCCTATGTTCTTTCACAATTAAGCTCATTCAAAAAATGTGTGTGTTGGCTTGGCCCTGTAGAAACTCAATGTACTCAGACATGACTGACTCATGTCTCTGTGTGTCTGAGCCACAGAGTATAATGAGCCATGAAAAATAAAAATGCTCTAGTAGGTATATTGGAATGCTAATGCTGCATAACAAAGCACTGGAGATCTCAGTAATATATAACAATAAAAATTGATTTCTCACGCATCTGCAGGATTCAGCATGAAGTTGCCTATCTAGGCTGTGTACAACCAGGCAGCTCACCTTCATATATCACTTACCCTCCCTCTGAACCTACCAGGCTATTTCACTTCCTTGATTAAGTTAATTTCTAAATATTGTGTTCTTATTGATGCCATTGTAAATAGAATTGTTTTTGTAATTTTCTTTTCAGATTGTACATTGCTTGTGTATAGAAATGTAACTGATTTTTGTGTGTCAACTTTGTAACCTGCTACTTTGCTGAATTCATTTATTAGTTCTAACAGTTTGTTTTTTGTGTGTATATGTGCATTGAACTTTTAGGGTTTTCTACGTAAAAGATCATATTGTTTGCAAATACCGATAATTTTGTTCCTTCCCTTGGAAGTTGCAAGCCAGATTCAACAGTTCCAAAATAGTTACATCGGACAGATTCTGCCAGTAAAATTGTTGGCTAGGTATGAAGACAAATTCCCAGCACTTCCTCTTCTGCCATTTCCCCAGAATCCTCCCAGTAGACTTGGTTTTAATATTTAGTTTCTAAAACATTAAAAAATTTTTAATAGTCCCTCAAAATGAAAATTGATAATTAAGCAGATTTATTGGTAATTCATGGTTAAAACAATATTTGTTACACAAATATCCAGGCCATTAAGTTTAAGTGCTTTAATTTTTAGTTATTCACTTGATGATAGAAGACTCCCTTAGACTTCCTTAGAATTCTGTACATTCAGAATAAAATAATACACCTAAAGATGGGATTATCCCAAAATAATTATCATCTCTGTATTGAAAATATCCTCTTTCTCAATTTAGGAATTTTTGATTATTAAAACAAAAAAGCACGATAAGAAATAGAAAGAATACTTGGCTATTCACTGGCACTAAGGTCTTCTGTAAATATGTTTCTCAAGGAGAAGGTAGATAACTTGATTGATATGAGCTTCAGGCTGTATTTTGCCTTGAATGTTTAGCCATTCCCAGATTTTCTTACTACTGTAATCAGTTCTATAAAGTTAGCCCATGTGCCAAACGAAGAGGTATTACTAACTACCTACGTAATAAACTTGCTATGGTATACTCAAATTTGGATTAATAAGAAGCCAATAAAGAAATCACTGTTTGGAGATACATTAAATGTTTCAGTTTCAAGTTAAATTTTATTGCATGAAATTAAAGCATAATAACCCAAGTGGCATTAGGAATTAATTTGCTACTTTCTAACAATATTAAAAATGTTTTATTCATAAAAGTTTAAAGATATTAACAGTAATCAAACAATCCAGAAAACATCTTGCATATAAAATTTTGTCAAGTAGTTATTTACAAAATAACTCCAACTGGTGAAAAGAGGACACTGTAGTAATTCAGTTGCTAAACTTTCAAAATTAGATATAACCTTAAAGTTCAGCAATAAATATTCTTTTTGAATAAAGAGAACTGAATAAAGAACATAAGAGTTTATATCTTTTGTTCCAATAATTCAAGTTCTAAGAATAAAATCCTAGGGGGATAATAATTTTTTTTCAAATATTTATACACAGATAAATTAAAACTATATACACCCAGTATAAATGGTCATTTCTAGAAGAAACATTTAAATAAATTATAGCATATCCATACCATGGAATATTATGCAGCTATTTAAAAGATACTTATAAGTTTTAAATAAATGAATAAAAATCTTATGATATCATTATAAGTGAGAAAGAAGGCTACACAGTTTTATGTGCACTATGATATTATAAAATGATGCATAATACATAGAGAGTAGAAGGAAATAAAAATGCCCACCTTTGATAGTGATCATATTATAAATTATCGCTCTTTCCTTTTCATACTTTTCTATATTTTTTCAGTGAACCTATATAATGCATTATTATTTTTAAATGTTTTAAAAAATGTTTTTAAAAAACATCATTGAACATCTACTAAGTATGATGAACTGACTGTGCTGAAAACTTAAATTTAGCAACATTATCTTTACTACAGTTTGGGATTTCTATTTTGTTTTAGAAGGCTTGGTTACTAACTATGCATGATTAGAGGATACAAGGGATTATTTTAATATTTACTCATCCTGCCTAGTAACAATTTTGGAACTGTTATTTTTTAAGAACCTAGTTCATTCTGTACCTTAAGGAAATCTTTAAGATGCTTGCTCCTTTGCAATTAAAGAGGCCTCATAAGACCAAAGATTAGTAACTATAATCTCTTGGCTGTCCAAGGAACCCAAATAATTACTTATCAGTGGTGATTTCTTAGGTCACTTGCTTACTGCAATAGTTGCGTTAGGTAACACTTCTTCAGAACTCGTAATTACTAATATATTAAAAGTACTTTTTGAACAATAGTTCCTGTCTTCTGAGTTGACATTCCCATAGGACTAGACTACTGTAAAGTTGATTTTCCTATTTTTGAGTCTGTCTACTTGTTGGAAAGTGGTTGCATTTTAGAGTCAAGCCTTTTTCAGGCATATTTGCAATTATTAAGGAATAAATTGTATTGTTTTCACGACAGAGTTAACTTTCTGTCTGAACCAAAACACAATTGAAAGCAGCAGTCAATCCCAAAGATGAGCCAGCCCCTTCTCCTTCTCCTAGAACTAGTTCCTCACTGATTTCCTGAAGTGAAGACATAAAGGTGAGTTTTCTGAATTCATTAGGACAGTACCAGTCTGCCAGATTCAAGCAACTCAAAAACCCTTGTCACTGAGTATTTTTCATTTTTTTTTATGACTGAGCCTAAAGCAATAACAAATGGTTCATAATGTTTTGCAATGTAATCTGAGATGAAGATGAGGTAGGACAGATTTAATGAAAGTAAAGCTGGGAAAGTCCACTTCTTAAGTGAGTGGTGAGAAAGGTCAAGTAGAGATGCTTCTATTAAAGAACCAAACTATGAGACCATCATTTTCATTGTTGTTACACAATTTTCTATAACTTGTCTTATGTTCCTAATGTTACCTTAAGACTGCATAGCTCTTGAGGCCCTATCAGTCAGCACTCGGGGAGAAAAATGGCTTCTGCTGAACAACCTCCTTAAGAACATTCTGTAGAATCAGAGAAGGCTTGAAGAATTGCCCTACAAGCAAGAGGAATTTTATTAGAAAGAATTTACTCACTTGGAATGAAAATAGCTCACCAGAGGCTAATACCACCAATCATAGAAAAAAGGATGGTAGAGTCAAAACTGGGAAGAATTGTAATTTATCTAGATCCTTCTTCAAGCTCCAGAGAAGATAATAATTAATTCATGTATTGTGAACTAAATATTTCTCTTAAGTGTAAAGCTGACCAGAGTTAGTTTGTTCCCCTATGATTTGGGGTCTAATGCCATGAAATTTGTTGACATTCAGTAAATATTAATTATTAATAATGATTCTAAATCTGCAGTGAACTATCACCGTACTCTACAATATTTTTCAGTATCTAATGTAAAACTTTTCTGTGACAATTAATTTTAATCTATTCTATACTTGTTGTAAATGAAACATCATAAATTGAGAATGACTAATGGCCTCCTTAGACAATAGTTTTTATATACAAGGTAATATCATGGCCGTTGTTTTCCCTGGGTTTAACTAGTTACTATTTGTCTCTATTTTTAGTCCATCATTCTCTACATCGTCTATGAAATCAATGAGAATAAAATATCTTGGAAATATATTTGCTACAAAATATCCCCCTGCACTAAAGTCAGGGCATAAAAAGAAAGCCGTTATTTATATTTTTTATTAATAAAATTTAAGGAGGCCCTTTATGAACATTTTAACTATGTAGCCAACATTAAATTCCATTGTTCAACATTTATTGCTGAGTGTGCATGAAGGACACTTTGAGTTTTAGACTACACAAAACTGTACCTTCTTATATCATAAACCACCTGTCAATATATTTGCGTCTTCTCAGACATCTCCCTTGTCCCAAATTACCAACTCTGGCCATTTTCATTTCCTAAAGTTCATGATATGATTGGAGAGCAAGGACATTTGGCTGCAGATTATAATAAAATAACCGAGATCTATTTGAGTGCCTTGAAGATACTTCAAGGGAAAGAAAACTCATCCAGTTGTATTACATAAAAAAAAAAAAAAAAAATGCTCCAGTAATTTAATTCTTAACACCTTCAAAAAATAACCCTATCCTAATTTTACCCTTAGCTTATTAATATAGGTTATTAAGGTACTGGACGCATGTAATAAGAAAGTATTTTACCTTTCTAGATTGTTATTAATAAATGGAGATGCCACCCTATTGCTTTGAAAATGTAGGTGAAAGGTGATTTCCACTCATGCAAGCTTTTGAGGTCTGCAAGCCTCTTTGAAAGCCTAATACTTCTTTACATAAATGTATACAATTAGATTAACTAGGTTTGAAAAGTAACCAGGTCTAGCTTAGCACCAGATAGAATCACGAAATTTTGCAACTACATACTGTAGTCTCTGCCTTAGGGAGACACACTTCATGTTAGCATATAAAGGTTACAGGTGATCCTGCAGTATATGAAGTGTTTAACTTTCTTAACCAGAAAATTCATTTGTATTATATCTCTAAGCATTTTATAATAACTATGTTCTTCAGAAAACCATTCATAGAAGCTAATCTGAGTCAACTTCTTTTTTCCAGATAAAGAAAACGGAAAAAATGATTGGCTAAATATCTTATCCAGGATTATAGTCTGTTAATGGCAGAATTGATGTCAATGCAGATATCCTGACATAGATGTATATGCTCATTCTTTTCTTTGGTAATCCTCTGTTCATTAGTCATTATTCTGTAAAAGTAAATTAAGTTACTTTTCCATGTACCTTAGCAATTATCATAAAATTATCTTCAGATTGGGTTCATAGCTACAATCATTGAAAGGGTTTTCACCTTTTAATGATATTTTTTGGTGCATTAGCAACTACATCATGTTGATTGAGATTGATTGTCCTCCATAACTAACAGCGATATAGTGCTTTTCCAGGGAAGTTTCCATAAAGCACACAGCTTGAATATTTGTCTCAGTCCCCATGTCTTGAATTGGATAAACAATTTTACCCTTATCACCATATGTCATGTCCAACCTCTGGGTTTATTTTAAATTTCTATTGTACCCATTTGCACTGGCCTCTGCAAAGAATCAAACAAAAGAAAGTGATCTTAGAATGTCTTTCTTTACAAAATCAATTAGAGTAGTTACATCATTTTTTGGTCCACTTCCTCCTTATAAGTCAGACAACTGAGCCAAAGCTCTTTATCCTGAATAAGTCAAATGAAATATAATTAAGTCATCCTTGCTTCTCCATATTGTGTTGGAATAAATCATTCAGGATTGGAACCACCCTTATTTCTGAATGAGGGCTCATTTTAGGTGGAGCCATTTATATACTCTCAAAATATTAATTTCATGTAATCCTATCAGACATGTAATGAATGCCTAGTGTGTATCAGTCACTGTGCTTATGGAGATCAAGCATACGGGCCCAGCTTTCAAAAATCTCATGTTTTTAAATGGGAAATAGAAAAGAAGTAAACAAAATGTGGTATCATAAGTGCCACATAACAGAAGTGTGCATAGGGTGCCAGGAGTGGGAGAAATTCTAGAGGACCTAATGTCATGTCTATGACAAAGAATTGCAGCACCATTTCCCATTCTTTATTTAAATTTTCTTTCTTTTTCTGTCTAAAGGAATTAGAGGAGAAGGTGATTAACAAATATGTACTGAACAGGCAAGGGGATGAGTGAGTGTGTGTGTGTGCACGTGTGTGTGTGCACACGCATGTGTATAAGTAAACAACTGAAACATATTTGTTAGGATCAAAAATCATAAATGTTAATATGAAAATAATAAAATGCATTCCAGGAAATGGTATTAACCCGCATATGAAAATCAAACCCTTTCCTTCAGCTCCAGCCCTCATCAGGGCATCTACAGCCCCTATTTGTCAATGTTAACATGGAATGCCTTTCCTTTCTGGCCTAGTGTATGCTCATCAGAAAGTATATTCAACTTTCCCACAGACTACATGAAATAGAAAATCTAAGCAAAAACTCTAATTCTCTCTCTTAAAGATTTGGTAAACACTCTAACCAGTCCTTCACGTAGCTGATAACTTGTCTTCCATTGCATTACCTTGCTGCTAAAATTCAGACAGGACTCCAGACAAACGCAAGCAAACTCTGAGAAATACATTTATAACCTAGATCATTTCATTCTGTTGAAGTCCCAAGAGCAAGAAATATTTAGCAGCTTTTAAACCATAATATTCCTAATATCATAGAGAGATAGCATTCTGTTCAGTAGCTAATTATCAGAGGAAATGAGTAAGAGTCAGCCTAAGCCATGTAAAAATTTAAACAAATCGTAAACCTTGTGGAGAAAGCCCACTTAATGAAATAGGCCTAGGATAGGAACATTTTTTCCATTCCCATGGTAGATACCTAATAACAGAAATTATAATATTTGAAAAATGGAGATTAGTGTGGTAAAAATGTTTTAACTGCTAATAATGAAACCACATACACTATTCATAACTTTATCAGAGGTTATAGTAAACTTGTATGTCTAGTCTGAAATTCTATATTCTCACTCCATCCCCTAATCTGTAATTAAAGCATCTGGCATTAAAATAAGCAAACCAAAAACAGCCCAATCCCACCACACAATACTTCCTTAAACAACTAAAACGTGTTACATTTCACTGGAGGCTGCATGATCTGGACTATGCGTGTTTTCTCCTGTAGAGCATGAGGCAAGCATGAGGAAGAATAGCAAGGGGAAAATGATTTTCACAAACCCTATTTCAACACAGTGAGGGTCTGTGAGTAATATCTGGAAGAGACAAGATTTACCATGGAATTTCAGCTTTTTCATTCCACACTGTATTCTTTCCTACATTCCCAAGTCTCCATAAAAATTTGAAAAACCCTGTGGACATTTTAAATCATCATATCTCCCTCAAGACACCTATTATATTCTACCCCATATTATTGATATTTCACTTGGATAAATAGGAGAATGCTACGGGTATCAGAACTTTACAGTGAACATTGAGAATATTTGCATCCAGATTTGCTATTGATGCCTAAAACTTGAAGCTAAAAGTAAGGTCTGGGTCAAGTTACTTTCAGCTTTAAATAATAACAAAAACAAAATAATGGGAAAGTGAGTTAAGTAATAAAGGAAAATTATTGTTACAAGACATTGGGATAAACAGGCATCCACCTGGAATGTATCAACATTGCTAAGGATACACAGATTTTTTTTTTTTTGATGTAGCAATTCTATATCTAAGAATTTACCCTAAGAAAATAATTAATTTTATGAACAAAGTTATTGACTAAGGTAATCGAAGTGGCATTATTAGTATTATCTTTGTCATTAGTGTTAGTAAATAGCATCAGTATTAATTTGCATGAGAATTACATAATTACCATAGTGTATTTGCTATGCTGAGATCTGAGTTAGACTAAGAACCCAATAATATGCCTAGTTACTTAGAACTAGTACTCTTCTGTTGTCTGTGCTGGATGTCTGTTCACATGATTCCTGCTGTCTTTGTACTATAGGGATGACCTTTATGATTTTAATGGGGTTACTGTTGGGTAAATGGATCAACAGGAGGTTCATGCCAGACTGAATTGTTGCCCATCCACAAGATTAACTCAGCCTATGCAGCCAAAGCCTCATTCACTGTACTCACATTGCCTCTGTTCATCAGTATCATTGAGATCACAAGAAATCTAAGAATTATCTTTATCATAAGGGACATATTAATGAATATATGTAGACTCTGTTCTGGGCATGGATATACTTTTCATAGTCTAATTTTAATGACACAGGGGAAAGTTGTGGATTGGTTGAGTTCACAAATAACTGGTTTCGTCATAGGAGCTGCTTTTCTTAATGATTTCCAGGTTTAACTATTTTTAATTCCTAAAAGTGCCTGCCATGTTAGCTTCTGTATTCACTGCAAAATATAGATTTCACTTTGTTTCATCATATACTCAAAACTTCTGTATTGTTATTTTAAGAGACAGGGAGATAGATATTCAAACTCACAGCCCAAGATCACAGCAGCCTAATTTGACCTCATTCTTTCTATTATCCAGAGTCCAAAATTTGTTATTTCTATTTAGAAAAACTTCTATTGTCTCACTATAAATGATACTCATCCTCAAATATTACAATCACATCACTTCAAATAATGACCTCAATTTTCTGCCAACTAATTTATTCAAATGGAACTTGGCACAACCTTAACAGATAAAGGTCAAGGATACATAACAGGATTTACCTATCAGTGGTAAGATCAAGTGCTAAAAAAGTTCAGTGAGCTGAGTTATCAGGAGATGTTGTGAGGCAGAAAGAAACTGAATATCATTTTTAAAAACAATCAATGGAAATTTCAGTAAAAAATCCTGAAGAGAAAGTTAGATAGAGCCAGCCAGGATATGTTGCTCTGCATTTCCATAGTATTATTCTTAACCAAGAAAACACCAAAGATTCCAATTCAACATTATCTAACATATGTAGATAATGTTCCACTTTGAAATACACCACCTTATAGCTGGGGCAAAGAACTGAATGAAGTAGATTACGGATAACGTGACAATAGACAAAAATAGACAATCTCAGTATGGCCCATGACAAAACCTAGGTAAATCCAATTGAAGAAATGTATGAAAATTCAAAATTACCACTTCCTGACCATTCACAAACAAAAAATGGCCATGTTACTCAAGAAATAGAGACAAATAGAATAAAACTTAAAACAGGATTCTGCCTATGAATTATTCCTATTAATGCCTTGTGAATCTCATTAACCTTTTTCTCTAAGGAAAGATGATATAATTATTTATATCATGGGATTTTTTTTTCTCTATTCAATTTTGGTTATTACTATTTCTTTCCCAAGAAATCTGGAAAAGTTATTATGATTCCAAGTTACTTTCACATACGACTAGCTTAACAATAGGAGATCTCAGATTGTTTAAGGACACATTTTCTTTCAGATAACGCAACATTTCACAGAATGCTGTCATCAGACACTTGGCAATTCCCCTGCCTTCTAAATAAGAGCCTTGCTTAGCATATGTGGGAATTGAGAGATTGCACACATTGGTTCAACTAGAATTCAAATAACCAACATGTGGAAGTCATCAACAAAAGTTATTCCTATGATCTCACATTGGCAAATATGGTGCTCTGACTCTTTCCAGAGTAAACAGATCTTTCTGTTTGAATGTGCACACCCATGTGTGAACACGTGTAGACACACAGGGAATTGAAGAAATGGAGTTATGAGGAAAGAGCAGAAACCCAAGAAAGAAAGACGGTAACCCACACCATTGAGTCCTAAAGATGGGCACTCAGTCAAAGGAAAATATTGTAGGAGAAGAGAGAAGAATGAGAAAATGGAAGAAGAATCCATTTTCCACTTCACCTTAACCCATTCATATGCATGGTGAGCCACACTAAAAATTTAAGATTTAATTAAGTTTGGAATCTAACTGACTATTTTCTTAAGATTTAACTTGGTAAAATGTATGACTGGGGTTGCAGATGTGAGAAGGGCAGAAATAAAATACATTGACTGCTCCCATAGCAACTCTACTGGACTGTTATTTCCTGAAGGAATTTGGCTGCCACCTTTTACTGACAAGTTCCCTTATAAGTAATACTAATGTGAGAAGAAAGGTACTTGTTTATTGAAAGTTCCTGACCAAAGAAAGCAGGAAATACCCTGAGTGTAGCCAGGCTTTGTACTCTCTTCAAGGATGCCTGAGAGTCAAGACAGAGGTTTGGCTTCATGCAAGTTATTTCTTTTTTTGAAACATTACTTTTGATTTAGAAAGTCAGTTATTAATATTACCAAGACTAAGAAAAAGAAGATATATACCAGCCTTGCTTCCATTTTCCAATTTTCCAATATCCAAGTGATATTCTATTGATCTTTTGGGAAGGAGTCAAAAATTAAGACTGCAGCTTGAGGATTTACCTGAAAATTGACAATTAATCACACATCTAAGTCTTGCTGCAAGGAAGGTTGATACATTTGTTTGTTATTTTAGGTGTCGTAAATTTTATTATTATGGAAGAAAGTCACATTGAGGGGCAACTATCTGTTTTCAGTCTATCGCATAATATTTCTAGTTTGGAAGCCTGTGACAAGCAATTCATATTTTTCTCTCCAAGGTCTAACAAAATCATGACCAGTACAAAGAAGTGTCTGACACATTTATTAATATCCCATTAGAGGAATAAATAGAATTTTCACTAGGACATTCTGAATCTTAAACATTGTAAAGAAGCAACAGAATGCACTGTAATGTTCACTTTTATCTAATTCTATTTATTTTTTAATTCCCTTGGAGTTTATACAGATTTTACACTGGGATACTTTAGTTATGTTTATTGAGTAAGCATAAAAGGCTTTTAATGTTCATAGGATCCAAAACTCTAAGTTGAAATTCCTATTAGGTAAAGTATTTTTATACATAACAAATGTAAGGTCCAGAGAGTAAATTAATCAAAATTACGTAATTAAAACCTATTGATCTTTTGGAGATGCAAGGTGAGGGTTTTTCTGCTTTTATATTCTGACTTACCTTTACTGTGAACTGAATGTCTTGAAATTTTACCACCTTTACTGAATGTCTCGAAATTTTCAAAATTTAGAATACGAAAAGATAAGTTAGTATGAGAGTAAATAAACCAAGAAATCAAAATATGGTTGTATTCAGTGCCCCAAACTAGGCTAAGCTTTTTATCATTAGTATTTTCCAAATGACTATTAAGTGGTTAATAGCCAAAAAAGTTTTTTTTTTTGTTTGTTTTTAAAGCAGGGAAGACTGATTTAAAATATCTTCTCCTGATTTAAAATATTTTCTCCTAATTTAAAATATCTTCTACTGAACATTTATATACATTTTTTTTCATGTGCAGAAAGAGACAATGTTCATGTTCACGATTTCAAATTCACTTCAGCTTAGAAAAGTGTTGCAACATTCAGGAAAAATAAAAAGGAAAACCATATGCTTACCCATATGTGTGGAGTCAAATGTCTTGGTAAAGTTGGAGCTTTTAAGAAGGGTGGGTATTACATTAATCTTCTTACTCACTATAGAATGTTTCTGATGATGCTATTATTACCTTAAACATTCTTTCTTTATTTTGGGCGGTTCTATCTTTATTTTTTAAATTATAAGATAGCGGTCAATTAAAGAACAAACAATAAAAATGAATAAGACATAGTGCCATTTTTGTCAGGCCAGAAACAAAAGTGTATCTTGGAAGTACAGGTCATGACAAAATGTGTTTTATTTCAAGCATTCAGTTTAGGAAAGGTCACCGCACTTGTAGAGAGAATAGCACCTGCCTGATATTACTTGTATCTTCAAGGGCAAAAGCAGTAGTAGCAGAAATATGAGTGGATTCTTCTTCCTGCTGGTTATTTCTACTTACTCTTTTCAGAGACTAGGTCTTTTTGTTATCTGAGAAGAAGAAATTAAGTATTTCTAAGACATAAACACCTATCAATCTGTTTTGAAAGAGTTTTCTTAGGCTTTGGTACACCTTAGACTTAGGGTCCTTGAAGAAGATCAGACTAAGCTCATATAAGAGTTCTTTTAATTCTGTATCCTTCCCTGATTGTTAGGAAGCAAATAAAATATCTTGGTATCATTAATATTTGGTGATAATTCAGCTGAGGTTTAGACAAGATAAAAATCCCAGAGAAGGTTGATAGCTGAGGGCTTAAGACAACAGCAGTTTCCCAGGAGAATAATTTCTTTGGTCTGAAAGCACACCTGGATTTCATAGCACATCACCCACTACAGTCCACCCTTATGTCACTTAGATCTATTTGTATAAGTTCTAGAAGCAACTTCTCCAGGATGCTTGAGCCTCTTTGTTGGAGGTAGGGGGAACTTGTGAGAAAGAAGGTTTGTGGAAAAAAAATATAACCCTCACAGAAGGAGCTGGCCATAAGGTCACAGCTGATTCTCAGTGTTTCCTCCTTTATTACCGCTTCTAGATTCCCCTCGGATTTCGTCCATCCCTTTGTTAATCTGGGTAATTTACCTGGTGGGGTGACACAGACACTTGTTAAGGGTCTGCGCCCTTGACACCATGTTCTTCTTAGGCCATGTCTGCTACATTTGTACATTTACCATCAAAACTGGGGAAAGGAATAACAAAAGATCCTCACATGGATCAGTTGAGAGCCAAAAACTTTCCTCCTTGATTGCACTATATAACAGAAGTCCTACCTTAGCCTTATCCTAGTTTCTGTATGGAGAACAAATTGTAAGCAGGCAAGGGTAAAGGCAAAAAAGCCAGTCAGCTCATATTCAACTACAGAACAGGAAAGAGAATTGGGGCTTGGGCCAAGATGGTGGTTAAAGCAAATGGTGAAAGGTAGTCAAGTTCTGGATGTATTTTGAAGGTAGAGCCAACAAGATTTGTTGAGAGAGTGTACGTGAGGTATGAGATGAAGATAGCAGTCAAGCATGATTATTTTCTAAATTGTGCAAGTCTTAAAGATTCCATTTTTTGGCAGTGAGCTTATTTTATATACGGAAAGATTTATTTTAGAAACAAGGTTATTCTCTGTTCCTATAGAATGGGATTCTCACTTTAGCAACCTGTTTCTGACAGTAATACTAACCATTTTCTCTAGGAATGCAGACGTCCAGTCTAGCTGGCTAATATTAGTTCACCTCATATAGGGTCTATTGGCTAAATGAGTTTAGCCAAATAAACTTTATTTTAAAAAATAGAACAAGAACTTTCACAAGTGACTTCAGTAGATCCCTTCAGCTTTATCTCGCATTTCCACTTTTATTTTCTGATGCAGTAATAAAGAACAAATTGCAGTGTCTAAAAACACCATGATCTCTCTCACGTCTATGCGAAGCTCCTCCCCCTTTATCCTTTAAGACTATACTGTGATGTAAATTCCTCCAGAAAACCTTTCCTTATGCCCCTACACCCACTCTTCTCTGAAGTTTTCATGATATTGTGCCATAACATGTCTCCTGGTATATTTCTGATTGTGTTGTAACTGAATTATCTCTCTAGATCTAGAGCTCTCTGAAGACAAAGAATCAATTTGATTAGCTACTGTATTTCCAACACCTTGAACATTTTCTAGCATAAAGAAGGCAGCCAATAAGTATTTGTAAAATATTTAAGTGACTCCTATTTTATTTCAAAGGAGAAACTACTACCTACCTACTCAAGACTGTAACAAGCAACTTTCTTGGGAACCAAATCTAGAGCAAATGTCTAAACTTTATTGTTCAAAATAATCACCTAAGTAATTTATTTAAAATAAAGATCCAAAAAACACATTTTCAAAGATTCTGATTTTGCACATTTGAATTTGGGCCACTGACGATTTTGACATAGATTTTCAGCAGACCAAACTTATAGACATGCTGGCCTAAGCTTCTCAGAATAAAATGAAAAACAAAAAACTCTCCCTTCCAACCAGGTAAAAGTATAATTGGCAATTGGAATTGAGAGAAGCGTATCTGAATCCTGAATCTTTATTTTCATTACAGAAGGTCAAAATGTACTTACAACAAAAATGCTTACAAAAAGTTAGAGCTAGAATTAAATTGCATTATAAGTAATACATAAAAGATAGGCCAACTTCATATTTTTATACCTGTAAGTTTAAGGACTTTTGTTAGGAAAAAGCTGATTTAACTAAAGTTTATTGAAAATTCCCATTGTTGTTTATTATTTTTTAGCTGTCAAGGAAATCACAATTATATAAAAGATTTTAACTGCTAGGTAGCTATTCAATGTGTTGCAGTTGAGATTTTATACTCTGTTCATTGTCCATCATTTAAAAAATTAGATTTGTACAAATTAAAATTGTGCACATTTTTTAAATGGCATACCTTTTCAGACTCTGAAAGAGAACATTTCTACATAGGAATCGGGTACATTTCCATCAATTCTTCTTTCTTATGGTGAAGTATAAAAGTCAGCATTCTCCAGATAAATTTATGACTTGATTTCTGTTAAGCTTGAATTCTTTCCCTATTGCCTCTCTAAGAAAGAAAATAATAGTTTTTTCTAAAGGAAAACATCCCTAAAAGTGGAGTGTTTTTCAAACCTATGTTTGAACAGGAGAAGCATAACCATCCGGAATAAAAACGCCTTGAGATATATGAGCTTCTTCATTTTTTAGCAGCGTTAGAAGATGCTGAGCTGGAATGTCTCTAGGGAGAATTGAAATGCTGTGTCTGTTAATATTTCTATTTCTTTTGTATCAGTCAGTTCTAAGTAAATGGCCACGAGGCTTCAAGTTTACTTCAGTACACAAAGTGCCACCTCTAAATGTAATGTCTTCGGAAGTTAAAAAAATATCCCAAGGAAACTTTTTCCCCAAAGAACAGATCTCACATTCTACTTTGAATTACTCAAACTACCTCAAATTGCCAATAAATTCAAATGAACCAGTAAATATATGGACAACTGGCTGGAACCACTCAGATATCAATACCATCCTAATCCCTTTCCAGGTTCATTCTATTTATCCTCCTGCCGTCCGCTAGCAGGTCCCATGCATCTGTCCTTAAGCAAACCACCCTTTTGCATTGTGCCAGCTACCTTCATGCATTGCTGGAAACCCCAAACAAGTAAATGGGAAACAGGAGAAGAGTTTACGATGAATCTCCGTTTCCTCATTTCATTACTTTTAGTTTATCGTGGCAGGCTTCAAATGATTTTCCGGCATCTAGTTTGTCTCCAGTTTATTTCCTCCTATAGGCACAGGCAGATTAATCTTCCTAAAACTTCACTTTGATCATGTCACCTCATATTCAAGAATCCACATGACTACCCATTGCTTATAAACTAAGGAATATGCTGTATTCCTTCCTCTCTGTGCCTTTAATCACACTATTTATTCATTTGTATAATGCATTCTTATCGAACCTCAAATGTGATTCGTTAAAAACATATCCACAACATTTTTCAGTTTCTTCCATTAAGAAGTAGAGTTGGTTTCCGCACTCCCTGAATCTGGGCTGGTGGCATGACTTACTGTAATCAATCCAGCAGTGGAAGTAATATTGCACAGCTTCTAAGGCTGGACTACAGAGGCTTCACAGATTCTGTCTTCACCCTCTTGGAGTGTGGCCCAGGGAACACCACATAAGGAAGCCAGTCTAACCCAATGGAGGATAAGACACCATGTGGAGGAGATAGGAGGCATCCTAGCGGACACCCAGTACCAACTGCCAAGCATGAGTGAGATCAACTTGGATCTTCCAGCTGAGGTGACGTTACAACCACAGGAGTAAGCCTAGGTGAAACCAGCAGAGGAACTGCCCACTACACCCCCGAAATTGTGATAATAATATAATGTTCTAAACCACTAAGTGTATTTGTTGCTAAGTATCGGTAGTTTATTACATAGCAAAATAGTTCATACATCAACTATGTGCTAGATACATTTTTAGGTGTCAGGTATTCATTACTAATAAAAAAGATAGGCAAGGACCTCAATTACATGAATTTTAAAGCCTAGTAAGCAGAGAATGACAAAAATACATAAATACATGCCCAGAAAAGTACTATATATTAGTATATAACATAGTGATATATTTTGCATGGGGAATTAAAACAGGGTGTTAAAAAAGAGATAGATTAGAAGTAAGGAAAGCCCATTCTGAAGTGATATAATGAATCAGAGACTCAGCACTGCACCAAGTCAGTAAAAGAATTGGTTTAATGGCACAGTGTTTTAATTTTGTTTATGTTGTTGTTGTTTTGCTTTTAATAAATGTGAAATACTTTTAAGTGGAACATACCCTATTTACTAAGATCGCATGCTCCACAGTCCTTAGTGTCTTATATTTGGACTCTTCATATGTTTCTTATCCATCTCACCCTGAGGGTGCTTTGTATCTTGCATTCTTTGGTTTCTACAATTCTCCCGCATAGGCCATGGTGTTTCTTTCTCTCTGCTTCCAACAGCTCTGCTCATCCTTTACAACTCAGTTCAAATCTCATTTCTTTCAATAAAGCCACCTTTCCATTTTCCCAAGCCCAAGCTACAAAGTGCCTACTCCCTTCAAAATTATAAAATAGAGATTTCATCTCTCAGCAGAGAGTATAATACCTATCTTTGTGGTTCTGGTCATGATTAGAGCTAATTTATATGAAGTATCTAACATAGATCCTGGAACAGGGCACAAATGAAATAAATGATAGAAATTGTCATTACCATCATAATCATCATCATTTTCGTCACTGTATTTAATGCTTTGTTCATTCAAATATCACTTATTGAATGCCTTTAATGCATCAGTTACGGTACTAGGTGCTGGGAAGAGAAATAAAATGAGTTATCTCTCTCTGTTATGTTATTCATTGTGGGTTAATGATTGTAATCAGTACAGCATGTAGACCTGGGCTTCTGGGGACCTATCATGGGTCTATTTCTTTGGAGGATCCCTATCCAATCCTCTCCCATTCATGTCTCTCCCCACGGGACCAGGAGTCCACAGGGCCAAGGACACATGTCCACCCAATTCACCACTTCTAAACCAGTGCTTCTCAAACTACCTGTGATGGAGAAACCATTTTTGTTCCATCCTTTCATGTTCAATCTGCTGTGGACAAATACTTCTGTAAAATATAATAAAAAATGAATTACTAGGTAAATTAAATCTAAAAAGCTGACATAAAATGCAAACCTCATTTTTTAATTATTAAATTAAGCAGGAATTAAATTACTTTGCCAAATTGCTTTAAAATGTTTCTAAATTCTTACATCAGTTTCTGCCCTTATTGTGTTGCAGACCAATAACAAACTTTTTCCAAAGTGATAAGAGTCTGCAGAGGACACTTTGAGTACCATTTTAGTAAAAACTATGTTCTGGGTTCCTAGGATGCCAGAATTCCATTCCCAAATAAGCAGCAAGTAATCGATGTTTGCTTTAAATAGCTATGGTGGAAAGGCAAAAAGTGGAATGAATTTAGGAATTATTACTGAGGTGAAAATGACAGGATATCAATTGTTGCCTATAATTTTTATTTGACATTTATCACTTAATTTCATTCTACTAACAGAAATCTTTTTTTGTGCCTCTAAGATGTGGCACGAATTGGCACACATTTGTGCTTAGAGCAGCATTAGAATCATTGAGCCTCAACGCAAGTTTAGGACTGTCTTATTTGTAAGCCTCTGCTCTTTACGTTGCAACATCCTCATCATTTCCCCATTTTTACCATGTCTATGCCTTAGACTCACTCTTAGCTTCTTCTAACCTGTAACTAAGGACTGTATGTTTAGTCCTTGGAACTCCCAGTATTATATACCATCGTTCTTTGCAGACAGCACTTAATAGGAGGCTATGAAGTGACAAGGCTATGAACAAGGTTGTGGTTCCTAAACTTTGCACTAATTCATGTCAGGGTGCCGCGATGTATTCACAGGGTCACCATAGGATATGTTAAATATCTCAGGGAAACACAGATGCATCTTCTGGACACCTCCAGCACTATTAGCTCCAGGGTGTTCACAGTTTCAGAATTAGATCACACTACTTCTGGTGACATAACTTTGTGAAAACTTTCTGAAGTTTGCTGAGATAAAAATTAAACACCACATGAAAATCAATGTAGAGCAGAAATTTGGGTTGTCATAGCCAACTGAATTCTAAGCTTTGAGAGGCTATGCGATGCCCAACACCTCATTAGCATGTAATTACAGTTATGTAAGAATGAAATAAAAATATTTTTTCTTTCAATTTATGTTTACTATTTCTTAAGTGGCTACTAAGTTCAAAGGACATAAATTCTTACTAAAATTCTTAGACATCACTACTTAACCAATGAAACTGTGCATTCCATTTCTTTTGGCACCATGAGTAAATTAGTTGAATGCTAAGGACACAATGAACAACAATAAAAAAAATTGGGAAGCCTCTGGTGTAAGGTCTTTAAATCTCACCTTCATTACTTAGTGATTGTGTGATCTTGGACAAGTTTCTTGATCTATCCTATGCCTCATTTTCATCTTTTATCAAATGTGGTTAATTGTAGTACCTACTTGCCAAGGTTCCCTATAAAATATTAACTACAGTAATGCTTAAAACATTGTCTGTATATAGTAAGTGTGCCATAAATGTTTGCTATTATTTTTTTCTGAGTTTTCACCTCCAGTTCACATTCTTTCAATGCATTTAGATATACTTTGTAAACCCAGTGTTACTACACATGCTTTGTGGTTTAAACAATTATCCGAAGATAATTTTTAATAAAAATTAAATATACTACAGAAACTACAGTTATGCCCCCCACCTTTTATAGGATGAGATAATTAGATGAATGGGTGTAGCAAAATACATTTTTTTTTGTTTGTTTTGCCACTTTCCACTTTATTTGGAAAAGGTAGAGGTACTGCTAAGAACATAGCTGACTAGAACTATATCAGTAAGAAAACTATACAAAGACAGTTTCTCTATTTGTCTGACCCTCTTAGTTACCTGGATAGTGATGCTTAACAAGGAAGACTGAAAATGCATCTATAGGTAGCTTTATGGAATCTACAGGCAGAATGCCATTCATATGAGTCTCTTTCCCCAGCCTGACCTGCCTGATTGAAATCCTTTCCCACGAGTGAACAAAATAGGTGGAAGTATAGAAGCTGAGCTGATATTCAAGCTTCCTTCCAGATAAGACAGGTCAATAAGGGTAACCACAAAGCGCTCTCCAAGCCAGAAACCTCAGAATTGAGCACAACACACATGGACAGTGCTCCCTTAGAAACCATAGGAAGAGACAGATACTTCTTGAGAAAATAAAGAATTATAAATTATAAGGACTCAGGGTAAGAAACAAAATAGCCAACAGGGAATATATCAGATAGATCTAATCTACTCATAGGAGTGGGAAGATAGTGGAGGTGGTTAAGAAGTAAACTACCTGAAGAGATAACGTTTGAATTGAGATGAAAAGGATGAGTAGACTAATTAGGCAAGACTGAGGCTTTTAGAGCATAGGTAATAGCATGGACAGAGGTCTTGATAACAAGAAGGAACATATCTTATCCCAGGGTCAGTCTGGCTTGAAACAAGGGTGAGCATAAGAGGTATGAGATGACATGATGCTGGAGACGGAGGAAGGAGCCAGTCCATTAAGGGGCTGGTAGGCAATTTAAAGGTAGGTGTTAGTTAAGGAGCAAAGGGGAGTCCTTGAAGGTTTTCAAGCTACCTAGTACTATTCCCATATTAATTTTTTTTAAACTAGAGAAAAAGGCTTCTTTGGGGGCAAAAGTGTATGCCAATTGAAGATTTGGGAACCCTGTGCATAATCCTTAAACCTCCATCATCCCCTTGTTCCTTTTCACATACACTGATGACCATGATTCATATTTCACTGAGATGATAAAAGAGATCAGAAGAAGCTTGCATAAGCTTCCATCATCACCTCTATTAAATTGCATGTGTCAAATTCATATCCTCTGCCTCCCCTTTTGATGCTAGGAAGGAAAGTTTGCTCCTCCTATTCAAGGTTGATTCCTCCATCTGTTCAGTATACCTCATTCCCACATCCCCCATCAGCCATCATCCCTTCCATTTATCTGCTTTCTTTATTAGCAAAGTTTTTAAAAAGTTAACTCTA
Organism: Neophocaena asiaeorientalis asiaeorientalis; assembly: GCF_003031525.2. Lineage (NCBI taxonomy): Eukaryota > Metazoa > Chordata > Mammalia > Artiodactyla > Phocoenidae > Neophocaena > Neophocaena asiaeorientalis. Next base: position 9,032,427 of record NW_020185338.1, on the reverse strand, counting down.
CTTAATAACCATTTCCACATTTCCAATATTCATTTTCTCTTGAACTCACTCCCATGCTTCAATTCTCACCAATCTGCTCTAATAGCTATCAAAGTCACCAAGAGCCTCCACACTAAAAACCCTACAATATTTGACTTACTAGTATGTGGCATAGTTGATCACTACTACTTTCCTGAAATTTTTTTTTTTGGTTTCTGTGATTCTACTTCCTCTTGTCTTCTCCCCTATATTACTGGCTGATCTTTCTGCCCTATTTTCCAAATCTCTAAAAATTAGAATGCTTCAAGGATCATTTCTTAGATCTTTTTCCTTTCCTTTCTTTCCTTTCCCTTTTCTTTCCCTCTCAGTTTACATAACTTCCTTGTGGTTCTCATCCACTCTCAAGGCTTCACATTCTACCTATTTTTTTATTATCCCTGTTGATGCCCAGAAAATCGCTTCCCTGAGTACTAAATCCACATGCCCAACTGCTTCTGCAAAATCTGTTCTTAATTGGTCACTTGTCTCCCCTCTAGACTACAAAACTGCCCCTCTCATAGAGTTTGTCCGTAAATGGAAACTCCATTCTCCTAACTTCAGGCCCAATTCTCTTGGTGTCATTCACTCCTCTGTGCATCTCTCATTCACATCTAATCCATAAGCAAATCCTTTTGGCCATAACTTCAAAATATGACCAGAATCAAATGGCTTCTCAAATTTCTGTATAATTACCATCTTGTCTCAAGCCAGTTCTCATGGTCTTTTTGGGCTATTGCTATAGTCTCCTACTGTTGTCCCAGTTTCTATCCTTGCCTTCCTACATCTGTTCTCCACATATCAGTCAGAATAATGAAAACTTCAACAAACACTTACAAAATATAAAAAAGAACCAATCAGAGCTGAAAAGTACAATAACTGAAATAAAAAATACACTAGAGAGAATCATAAGTAGATCAGATGAAAGAATGGAATTGATCCAAAAGAATGGATCAGAAATCTGGAAGACAGAGTAGTGGAAATCACCTAAGCTGAGCAGAAAAAAATATATATATATTAAAAAATGAGGATAGTTTAAGAGACCTTTGGAACAACATCAAGTGTACTAACATTTGCATTATAGGGATCACAGAAGGAGAAGAGAGAGAAAAAGGAAGATAACATATTTGAAGACATAATAGCTGAAAATTTTCCTAACCTGGGGAAAGAAACAGACATCCAGGTAAAGGAAGGACAGAGAAACCCAAACAAGATAAACCCAAAGAGGTCCACACCAAGACACATCATAATTAAAATGTCAAAATTTAGAGATAAAGAGAGAATCTTAAAAGCAGCAAGAGAAAAGCAACCAGTTACATAGTAGAGAACACTAGCAGCTGAAGTTTCAGCAATAACTTTGCAGGCCAGAAGGGAGTGGCATGATGTATTCAAAGTGCTGAAAGGGGAAAAACACAAACAAACAAACAAAACACACAAAAAACCCCTACAACCTAGAATACTCTGTCTGACAAGGTTATCATTCAGAATTGCAGAAAATACAATCAGTTTGACAGACAAGCAAAAGCTAAAAGAGTTCATCAGGACTGCCTCTTCAATAAATAGTATTGGAAAAATGGGACAACTACATGCAAAAGAATGAAACAGGGCCACTTTCTTACACCATATATGAAAATAAACTCAAAATAGATTAAAGATTTAAATGTAAGATCTGACACCATAAAACCCCTAGAAGAAAACCTAGACAATATGCTCTTTTTCTTAGCAGTCTTTCTTTTGGATCTGTCTCCTCAGGCAAGGGAAGCAAATGCATGAAGAACAAATGGGACTTCATTGAAATAAAAATCTTTTGCATAACAAAGGAAACCATCAACAAAGTGAAATGGCAATCTACTGATTGGGAGAAAATATTTGCAAATGATATACCTAATAAGGGATTAACATCCAAAACAGAAAAGAACTCATACAACTCAATATCAAAAACAAACAACCTGCTTTAAAAATGGGCAGAGGACCTGAATAGACATTACATAAATATATACAGATGGTCCACAGACACACAAAAAGGTGTTCAACACCACTAATCATCAGGAAAATGCAAATCAAAACCACAATAAGATATCACTTCACACAGTCAGAATGGCTATTATTAAAAAGAGAACAAATAAAAAGCAATGGCAAGGATGTGGAGGAAAGGAACTATTGTGCACTTTTGGTGAGATTGTAATTGTTGCGGCCACTATGAAGCACAGTATAGAGGTTCCTCAACAAATTAAAAATAAAATTGCCAAATGATTCAGCAATTCTTGGTATTTACCTAATGAAAACCAAAACACTATTTTAAAAGATATGTGCACTCCAATATTCATTGCAGCATTATTTATACTAGCCAAGGTATGGAAGCAACCCAAGTGTCCATTGATAGATGAATAGACAAGGAAGATGTGGTATACATATACAATGGAATATTACTAAGCCATTAAAAAAATGAAATCTTGCCAACAACACAGTTGCATTTAGAGGATATTGTGCTAAGTGAAATAAATCAGAGGAAGACAAATACCATATGATCTCACTTGTATGTGGAGTTTAAAAGAAACAAAACAAATGAACAAACAAAACAAAATGAAAACAGATTCATAGAACAAACTGGTGGTTGTCTGAAGGAAAGAGTGGGGGCTGAGGCGAAATAGGTGAATATCAAGAGGTACAATCTCCAGTTATAAAATAAATGTCACAGATATGTAATATACAGCATAAGGAATATGGTGAATAATACTTTAATAACTTTGTATGAGAACAAATGGTTACTAGACTTACTATGCTGATGATTTTGTAACGTATTTAAATGTAGACTCATTATGTTGTACACCTGAAGCTAACATAATATTGTAAATCAACTATACTTCAATTAAAAAGTTAAAATTAAAATTTGAAAAATCCCATTTATACCTCAAATAAAATGTCATCCTTGACATACTAAATTGATTTCATGACCTCCTTTTTTGCAGTTTGAAAACTACTGCTATTAAAAAAAAATGGCACATACCTAATTGTCACTCTTTATCATATTTATTCTGCTTTAGTTTTATGGTAGCACATATCTTTAGCTAATATATTTTATGTTTACTTATTTGCTTGCTGTCTTTACCTCCACTTCACTAGAATGGACACTTATGAATGCAGGAATTCTGTTTTGTTCCAGACTATATGTCCTACATCTATTATAATGCCAGATACTTAGAAGGCCCTCAAAAGACATGTGCTGGTAAATAAATACTTCAGGCATGATACTATTCATGAGATATTTAGTAAGCTACTGTAACAAAAATGTTTGAGGGATTAGATTTGAGGCATGAATAAGAAGAAAGTTTAAGGATCTGCTTCATCATTCCGGCTTGCTCAGTTAGCAAAATGGAGGTATTAATTCCCTAAGGAAGAGTACTCTGCTTTGGACAAAGTATTTGAAGGAAGAACACAAGTTTGATTTTGGACTAGTTGAAGTTAAGCTGTTTTAGAACCTCTAAGAGAAGACATCAAGCCCTGAATCACCTGAATAAAATCTGCACAGGTCCCATGCAAGACATTCAAATTCGAAAGTTCAGGTGTAATATATCATTTTTTTATTATCTTTCCCTTTCCCATTTCTTTTCTCTATACAGCTTTTTTAAGTCACAAATCTAAGAATATAAACTCTTTTCCACATGGTCTGAAATATGAGATTATACTTTCTCATTTTAGAAGCCACGAAAGATCATATTTTTAAAATTTTAAAACATATGCTTGTGTGGGTAAATAAGGTAAAGTTGAAATTTCTCCCAATTTCTCTGACAAAACATATTGGAATCCACAGAGAGAGATTTGACTTTTTTAGTTCAGAAATTGGATGGGGCAGATATAGATTAATCCAGGGCCAGAGACTTATCAAGCTATTGATATGAATATCACTCAATGAAGTTAATTCTGTGACAGGGACTGAAGTCCCAGCTTCCTGGCCGGAGGGGTCCTCGAGGGGGATTGTGAGACAAAGAGTGGCAGCCTTTAGCACAATATGCAAGGGATCAAGACTGTCTTTAAAGCCCAGCCACGCCTCTCAGGCTATGCGCTCCTCTCACTAACAGCTTGCTTTTCATTAAACAATGACAACAGGCAAACAATACAAATAAAAGGTTTTGTTGGGGAAGACTTAAGGCAACATTCCCTGTGTGTTCAATAGTAGTAATTATACACTATAGGAAAAATGCGATCTTGATTAAATGCATTTGAAAATTGTAGAGTTAAACAGGTAATATAGGTTTAATTACTTCACTACATAATGTGCATTTGATGTCTCCAAGAAAATTATCTAACATTCAGATAATTCAAAACACTTTTTGACAGTGAAATCTTTTTTTTTTTTCAAGAAATGATTCATGAGACATATTTTGAGGCATGCTAGCATGGATTGTTTTGTGATAACTGTTATATTAAAAATCATGTTTTTGAAAATGGATATATCATTGAGAAAGACCCAGATTATGACAGGAAAAGTGTCAGGACCTACTTCATATTCTTATGAGTCTTGTTGTGAACCTTGTGTTTTTCATTTGTAAAAAGATATAATAGTAATCATGGGATAGAAAATTAAAAACAGGAAAATATTACCTTCTGCAGTGTCACAGAGTTTTCATGGTTCTAAGGATATCTAAGTTTTGAGGATCTTGTTTTTCACTTAAATTTCTCTCCATTTCCTCTTATTCATCTCTTCTTCTAAACTTTAAACACTGCAGAGTCATTCTTCTTTCCTGCTTAGCCCAGGAATTATTGCCAGGGGACTCCTTCAAGTCTTACAATCAAGACAGGAACTAAAAGCTTTTTGTATTGTTTTTAATTTTCAAGCATGGCTTCTAAAATCAAGGTTCAAATCTTTTCCACTATCTATGGCTAGAAATTTAACGGTTCCTCTGTGGGAAAATTATCTCTGTCTTAATCAAGGCAGAATCTCTCACCAAAGCTAACCACCATTCACAGGATAGGTAAGTAGTGCAGGACTACTGCCCATGCATTTGTACAACATTTTGGATGGCCAGATCCAAACACATTCAAAATATATCCTTAATAGGAGTACTTGGTTTACTTAAAGCTGGGGAAGTTGGGGGCGGAGAAGTACATTTTACACAACTTGTGTTGTCACTTGTCACAATAGGATTGTTTGCATTTATAACTGAAGAAAAAAACAAAGTAGAAATGTTAATACATTTTTTCCTTTTTTAACCCAACTTGTAAAATTCTTGAAATAGAGTAGGTGTCCAATGGTATTTCACCATTTTTTTCACTAGATTTAAAGCAGCTGACAGCTTTCCAGAGCAAGTATAGTTTTTAAAGCAAACCTGAACAAAGTGGTTAACAGGGAAAATTAGTGTCTTTTCTTTTAAAGGTGAGGGTTGGGATGAAGGTGTCAGGTGAGATGTGTAATTCATAGAAGGCTTAGGTACACATCATTGTTGTAAAGTTTTAAGAGCTGTAATGATGGCAAATATGCTACAAATACCATTGATACAGAAAATAATTGTTATTTTCCAACTATACTAACTCCTAAGTAAGTCGCTGTGTAGGAATCATCCATCACTGAGAGAAAACAACATTGACAGTTGGTAAATGCATATCCAACCATACCACGCAAAGCTAACCAAAGCGAGAAGTCTGGAACTCTGCAGTGTTCCACTTGAGTGTTCAGCTAATACTGATCAGTACTTGCATGTGAGGAGATCACACAGGGCTGAGAAAAGAACCACCTGAAAGGATTAGCAGAAACAATGCTTGGCATTCATATAGGGCCTAGAAGTGTATTGATTTCATCAGCCAGACTGGAGACCGTCATGATTCCTGGAGCATTAGGTAGAACCTACAGATGGTTTTTGTCTCCGTTTTGGTTGTGCGGGGGATAACCCTAGAATGAGCATAGCTCTGGTCCCTCCTAACAAATATTAAAAACAAGACCTCCTCTTCTGCCAAAGTCAAACTACTTCCAATTAACACAATTATGTCTCAGCATGAAGTTCAAGAATGCTAAAAAGAATTTTTTAAATCTAGCTCCCCAAAAAGCAAAAGCAAAATGTCTTAACACCCAGTCAAAAGTAGCAGGCATTAGAGAAGTTAGAAAATATCACCCATAACTGCAAGATGAATCAAATCATCAAAACCAAACTAGAACTGGCATAGATTTAGAATTAACAGACAAGGATATTAAAACAGGAATATATATTCAGGTAAACCGGTGGAGTAGACTGAGGGAGGTGGAGCTAAGTTAGTTCTCTATCCACAAGCACTATTTTGCCCTTTTTTCATTCCCACAAACACACACAAATGGCAGAGGGAGGTGAGGGGATTAATACTCCAGCTTTCCTCTGCCTCTACTGGGACGCCTCTAAGGCTTACTCTATGTCTCTGGAGCTGCCTAATAGCATGAGTTCCAGTTGTGCAAAGTGGATACTATCTTGGTAATGCACCCTTTATTTTTTTCTGTTCTCATCTCAGTCTCACTTTCTTAACTCCCTTAACTGTGTCTCATCTCCTAAATAAATAAACTGAACTCAAATCCTTGCTTTGGGGTCAGCTTCTGGAGAAATCTAAATTATGACAGTGACTATTTTGGAAGATTTATACTAAACATCTAGCTGGAGTGCTTGTTGCTGTCGAGAAAACAGGTGATGAGCTGAGTCAGAATACCCATAGTTCAGACTCTGGTTTCCTTTCCTCATAAGTGTTTAGATATCTCAGATAAACAAGTGATATTTACCTCCAGTTTCTTCTCCAAACTCTGACACAGTTGAGTTTAACCTTTTTCATTATGCGCTGGGTGTGGGGATAGTAGGAGAAATGCCTGAGCAACACTTTCAATACTAGGAACCTTCAGCAAACTTAGGCTTTGAAAATAACCTGATGGCTTTAGAATTGAAACACCCAGTTGCAAACTAGGACCTTCACATTCATACTACTTGAATTTTAAATATGGAGCTGTCAATATATTTACCTTTGGACATTATCTTACTCTTTTATAGCAAAAAACAAACAAACAAAAAACTTTATTCCAGCTAGATATTTCTTCATTTTTCTATAGGCACCAGAAGTCTGTTGAGATAAGACTCATGAAGTTATCGCTACAATTTGTGTCACTTTAAGTTAACATGTTAGGGTTATTAAAATGTAGGGTTTCCTTTCATTAATGAGTAGTTCATCACTAAGCTACGGTGAAAGAGATGACATTTTTGTGTGAATACTTGTAGGATGCAGTGGGGGAAATGTTCTATAATAAGTAAAGTGTCCTCTGTTGAGAGAATATACGGTAAAACTTCCTACTATGCTCATGAGCAACCAAAAGCACTTCCCTCATTTTTAATATAGTCTGAGGAGTTCACATCTCCTCAGGTGTTAGGGAAGAAGTTTTGAATTTTTGTTCATTAGAGAGTGTGGTTTGTTTAAAGTCAGTTTTCTCTTTGATGGAACAAACCACTGTGTTTCAACTAGGGAATTATCCCTCATCCCATCACCTAAATATACATCCTAGGGGAATTTTTATAAAGATTTGGAGAGGCTCCCAACTCCTCATGAAGCGCCATATTGAATAAGCGTTTTTTATAAGGCAGTGAGAGAATAGCTCAGAAATCTACAAGGCAATATTCAAAAGAGTATTCAACAAAATCCTTTTAGTCAATAACTAAAATAATATTAATTAATAAATAGTTATTACCTATAATTGTTTTTCACAACTCTTTAAATGGGGTCCCTTTCCTTGAACTATTTCAAAGATCTGACCAGGACTGGAGTCCCTTACTCACTTTACACACTTATCATCTTTGAAAAGGTGAACCAAGAGAGGATCATTCACCATCTAACCCTATGGGTGTAATCCCATCAATACTTTTCTCCCTAGGAAGAAACCTGTCTTTTTCTTTTGTTCCCAAAATGTTTGAAAGTAAGGACATACTATCATAACTTTCCCTTACTATTTGGGGCAAATTACTTCAAACAAATATAGAGCAATATATATATATATTTGTATCTGATGTCATGTCATGCTTTCCTTCATCCTCTTGTTACAATTGATAAACATTATCTCACAATGAAATAAATTAGGCCTTATGGTACCATGCTCTCCTAGTGACAGTATATATCAAGTCCATTTTCCCAGAAATGAAGGAAGCATTGTCAAAAGGGCTAAGGGGTATCCCTATTGGCTGGTGCAACACTTTTTGATGTCCCCTGGCATATTCCACCATCTAAAACAAAAATAATGACACTTTGTATATTAAATGAGTTCATGTATGCCAGACATTCAGAATAGAACCAGATATATATGTTAGTTGCTGTTATTGCAAATCTTTGCATTGGGGCATTATCCAAGGCAAAAATGAAAGAAAGAGGTCTTTGTCTTTCTAGCTTTTCAATAGTTTAGGTTACTAAATTAATGTCAATGGTGTAACAGCAATAAGAATTGAAGCATGGGTGAATTCAAGCATGGGTGGTATGGGTGTTTTTACTGCTAGCAGATTCAGAGAATTTTCAATTGTTATTAATTTGGGTTATATAGTTGCTTTGGAGTTCATTTTATGAATTTGATTTCCAACAGTATGGATTTTTCATTCTGTATTAACTTCTTATATAATGCAGATATATATATTTCATTTGGATTTCAATCAGATTAAGGTAATCTACAAACTGGGATTGCTTCTAATTCACCAGGGCACCACTGTATTAAGCCTGGCCTTTATTCAATGATCAAAGCACTTTATACTGTTGAGCTGTCCATTTTTCCTTATTAAAGAGAAAGGCTAGTGATTATAGATTCCCTACCTTTGTAGGCCTGGGCCTTCATGGGGACTTTGAAAGTAACATTAATCTTCTTAATTACATCATAATTCCCTAGTCCAGTGTTAAATTATCAGCTCTTTTCCTAATATTAAAAAAGATCTACCATGCAAAATATTTGACTTTAATATTTATTTAAATCCAGTGACTGATTTCACTCATGTCTTTAGTAGAACAGTTTTATCCTTTCAAGAGTTGAGTGAGTTCTCACATAGTCTAGTCTCAACCCTCAGAAAATTCCCCAGTTTATGAGTGGATATTATTCACATTAAGTGAGTTTAACTACAGATATGTAGATATAGATATGGAGCTAATCATGCTTGGCAAATAGGATGCACTGAATAGCTATTGGTCATTATAATTGTTTAAGATTAGGATTTTTGACCAACCCCTTGCTCTGGCATGGGATCTGGTACAGGGACAGTTCTGATAGGCAGCTGCATTGGAGGGACATTATGCTGTGCTGCTTCCCACTAGAAGAAGGAGTCACTTATTCCAGACCTTGAGTAGGGTAGCCACATATTGGAAACAAAAAGAAATGTCAAGTAAACAGTTTTTCATCCCAAGTGCTTATAAGGTTTTAAATTATATCTTTCATCATCACATTTAGCTATACAATCAGCATTTCCTGGGTTCTCAGCCACTACACTTGCCTCTATGGTTTGGTTTTCTAATAGTTAATCCTAACAATTTCCATTTTGATAAAGGAGGTTTTAGGTTTGGTTTATTGGCTAAAGAGTATACTATGTCTACCCAAACCAAAATGTTCTAGGGTCCCTGACAGAAGTGGTAAGGAGAAAACATGTTACAACTGTATCAATGCTTCTCTTACTGAGTATGAGTTCACTTTAATACAAGGACTATTATAAATATGCTTCCTAACTTGTAACCCTATAAAAGTGTGGGTTTCCAGACAGAATAATAGAATGAGAAACTAGAGTTACTATTTTATTGGATATCCACCGATGTCTCCTTCACCCTGCATGTCTTAGAGAAGTTGCCTGGCCTGGATGCTACCCTGCATGAGATCAGGAGCATCTGTGGTTTACCAACAAGCTCAAAATGTGAGGCCTAAGGCACTGAGATTCACAGAACTCAAAGCCTATGCAGCAAATGTATTCAGGCTCACACAGTTGGGAGAGTTGCCCTGACTCTCATATATGTAAATTCATGACTAGCTGATGGCAGTAGACATGCCCCTGACCTGAAAGTCAATGCTCACCTATCTTCAGGGATGAGGGGAAGCTCTGGCTAGTACTCCTCATGCAGGTATCCAGGTGAGATATCACAAAAAGTGATTCAGAGAGCTCCACATGGGAAAAAGCTCAGTGTGTTTCCCACGGTTGGTTACACTAGAACAAGGCAAGGCCTGGGAATATTTTTTTTCTTATCAGCAGATAAAAAGGAAAAAGACAAGATTTCTGAGTTTTGATTGTTTTGGCCTTGGAGGGTGTGGCTATGTGACATATTGTATGGTATACAAAGTGCTTTAAGACCTAATCAAACTTATGTGTCTCCAAATTTTACTGATTACTCACTTTCACAAACTCTTATCGTATATCATATCTGTATCACTTATTTAAGCACTTAAAAGTGCATCTTTATAACTGTCTCTTTTGTGTCTTTGTTGTTGTTGTCCTTGCTTCTGAACTGAGCACAAAGCTCCTTATAGGTAAAACATGGTTGTTAGAGATTTCTCTCAACATCCAGGTAAACACACTGTCAGTGCTTCGTGTACTTTCTGCAGTAGTTTGAAATTGAATCTTTTCCTTTGAGAAAGCTTGGAGTTTGATTCCTCCTTCTTATTTTCCCACACTAAATAGGGATGATTTATCTTTCATTAATCCTCTTTAATATTTTCCCACTGTTTCTGAGTAAAATAGAGCAGACAAATGTACCAAGTTTAAACTTCTGTTTAAAAAACTGACATGCCAATATACAAGTCAGCTGTAGAATCCAGGAATAAAATTTGAAAGGCTGAAAAAATGGTGATGAGCAGCCAGCATAGAAACATTTAGGTCAATGAAGAGTGGTTCAGGAAAACAGATTTACACCCTATTCCTGTCTTTCACGTCAGCAGTTGTGCCATTTACGGCAAGTGTTAAAAATAAAGGAAACAATATAATAATTTCAAAAATTTTAAATTGAGAACAAAAGATAATACTGGCAAGGTGACATATAGATTCCAGGAACACCATGTTACAGGCCCTAATCTTGTGTCCCAGTAAACCACAAAATCACAGTCTTTTATTCCCAGATATGGGTAACACTAAGAGGTACTTTGTATATAAGCTTTACCATTACAACATTCCCTCACAATATAATGTGCCATCTAAAAGTCAGGCTCTTTTCTACATATGACATAGGTACTCAGAGATATATACAGTTATAAGCAAATCTCCACATAGTGTCAGTAACCAGGTAATTACAGTATGTGCATCCATAAGAAGGTTAAATTTGATATGAGAAATAACAGATTAGTTTAATCCTTCTTATACATACACACACATATTTATTTTTACTGCAGTCTTCCTAAATTCATGAATGTAAGTGTTACTTTACTTTTTAATGTGATTCTAACCAAGAAATCACAAGGGAATTTGAAGCAACTGTAATGTAGCTTAGAGGAGTACTGAACTTAAAACACAAGGGCATAGAACTTAGAATATGAAGACCTAGACTCAAATCTTTTTTCTGCAGTTTATTAACTATGCGATCCAGGACAAACCATTTAACTTTTTGAATGTTAGTATTTTCATCCATAAAAGAGAAAGAGTATTTTGCGTTGTCATGCAAGCTGCTATTTATCACTTGGTAAGACTGATCTCGTTGTACAGATGGACAAACACACAGTCTAAAAGGGTTCTGACATACTTCCCCCAGGTCCAGCATTCAGCAGGTATACTAAGGGCCTCCTGTGTGCAAGGACACATGCTAAACACTAGCAATTAAAGGGTGAGGATGCCACACATCACAGTACATATTTTATTATGATTTGTATAAAAGTATATGTACAAATACACAGACACAAACCCATATACAGGTAAAACACCTTAAAATATTAAGAGTTGTTAACTGTAGGTCATAGTGATGCTAAATCTCTTGGTCAAGGCATTTTCTATTTCATAAATTGTATATAACATATTTTTTAAAGTTTTGGAATAACACAAAGCAAAATCTCTGTGATTGATTAATCACTTAATAAGACAGTTTTGTCACTCAGAAATTTACAGCATGTTTGAGCGTATTTTATAACAGGAATTTCTGAGAAGCCTCATTCTTCCTTCCTTCTTATCACACTCAAGAAAGTCTTGTTTTCTCATTTCCTCATCTCTAAGATTAAAATAATAAAAAATTCCTCCTGAGGTCACTTGAGCATGGAATGTGTAGTCTGGAAAGGTCTATTCCAATGTTTGTTCTTCTATTTTCATTGCCATGATCGTTGGGGGAATGACTTCATTACTTGTAGGAGAAGAGAAGTAAAGTGTTTTTAGAAATGTAATTAGTAGCTCTCCCCATGCCTTCAGTGGTACTTTCATTCTTGATTTATACAGCAGTGATGGCCTGGAACCGAGGGCAAAGATGACTTGCTTTAAGAAGTGGTTAACTCAATGTTAATTACCTACTACTGTTAAAAGCCAAATTTATTTGTATTGAAAAGTATAATACATAATTTCAGAACTTAAGTTGGTACAGATTTTCTGAAAGACAACTTTGAAAAAAATTATATATACACAGATACATACAAACATAATCTTAAAATCCTGAAATAACTGAACTTGGATCCAGTATTTTTACTTTTAGGTAATTTCCACTAAGAAAACAATTAACTGCTTGTACAAAATTTTTACCACAACATTTTTTTATATTGTTCACGATGTTCAAAAAGTATAAGACACCTAAATTGGTGGTTTTCAACAGAATAATACTGGCATTTGAGAGGTGTAGTTCTTTATTTGTGTGCCTGACCTGTGTACTGCAGGAGATTTAATATTGCTTTCCTTTATCCATTAAATGCCAGACATGCCCCGACACTAACCCCTGTGACAACCAAAAACACTCCTCTCCAACACGTATCTCTGTCCCCCCAGGTTAATAATATTGTCCTTGCTGGGAAACTGAAGTCTAAACATTTGCAAGATTGCACTGGTTAAAAAAATGTTGGTGTATCCATTTATGAAGCTCTATGATAATTTTAAAAGATTATTTCTTGACTTGGAAGATTACAATTTACAATACATATACACAAGCACGTATATATTCACATACACAAACATATTGGGATTATATTTAAACACCTCCAAATATTCAGTGACATACAGAATTAATAGGGTTTATTTTTCTAATGTTTCAAGTGGTTTATGGTTGGCAGTCCAGGTGGGTTCTCTCAACCAGCAGTATCCTGTGGCTTCTTTCTCGTATTCAGAAGATAATCTTTGAATCCTAGGAATCACATCCTCATTCCAGGAAAGAAAAAAAATGAAAAAGGTAAAAGGCAAAGTGTCAGGAATTTGCCTTTGTTAAAATCCCATTGGTCAGAGCTGGGTCATATGGCCACTCAGAGCTGCAAGTAAGACTGGGGAGGTGAAACCTCTGAAGGGCCCATTGGAAACCAAATAAAATCAATATACATATATATTTTTAAAATAGCTTTTTTATATCAGAAGAAAAGGATCCTTGAAGTAAGATAAGCTACCATCATTCTTCCACTTATATAAACAAATATGTTTCCTCTCACCATCAATTGTCTTTTCTATACTTTTCATATTTATTCTTGATTATACAAGCATAGTGTGCATTGTAGTTTCTCCCTAACATCTATGCTACCTCTCCCTAATGGGTACATGCAGCAAAGACCTTTGATCAAAAGAAGTCATTTTGCCTCATTGAAAGGAAATTGAATGCAAGCACAAGGAAAGATGGAAAAACATGGAAAAACCATGATTCAAAGAAAAGAAGCAGCCCATCCCAAATAATGTGAGGAGGCATTTACCCTAGGATAGGAGGAAGAATTGAGAAGACCTAGTAGGAAGATGTGGGGACAGTTGTTAGGCTAGGATAACATGCTAATACAATATTGAAAAGCTTAAAAATGGAATGAGAAATTGGTAAGATGCCATCAAGTCACTGGGCTTCCTCTGCAATCCATTTCAACAATCTGAGAACATGGCTCAAAAACAGAGACTGAAAGAGCATTGTTGTGAAGGCCGACGATATTGGGTTTTCTGAAACGCACATTTCCTGGTTTTAATCTAATTTTATTACCAAACTTTATTTCTCATTTTCCCCCTTCTTCTGGGGGGCTTCTTTATGAGCAGGACATATGAAAATGTGAAGTGACAACATTCTGCTTTGAGGAGAATTTTGTGAGAGGAGAAAAATGGAAGCTTTTGATACTTCCCGGTTTTCAAAAACTTCTCAGGGGTATTTTCAGGCTTGGAAAGTGCAAGCCAGTGAATTCATCTATTTTAAGGAAATGAAAAATGCATGTCTTCTTGTTCCTTCAGAAAAGCTACAATGCACATGAAGACTGAATGACAGAAAAATAAAATTAACCTTTTTTATTAAGCTTGTTTGCAAAAAAGTCTTAATTAAGCTCTTTACAATCATTCCCTTTTTGTTCTCCATTAACGCACAGGAAGCAAAGAAAAGTTAAAACTGCATGAAACAATGGAAAATTATGAGAAATGGAGGTATGAAGTATATTTTTCTTGATTAGAAGGCCCATTGGTAAAGGACTGTCTTTGGTTTCTTACCCTTCTTTTTGCTTATTGGAGTCACCATTGACCATGTTTCTCCATAACTCAAACTCTTCAAAATAGCCATAGAATGATCTTTCACAATGCCTTGTGAATTCCATGATAATTTATTTCAGTCTAACATTGTTGTTTCTCCTTCAATTCAATTATATTTTTAGCAAGAAATTCTGTCTCATATATTTTATTTTTAATTCAAGGTGATCTAAGATTCATCTCTCTCTCTCTCTCTCTCTCTCTCTCTCTCTCTCTCTCTTCTAGGAGTCAACATAGTACATTCAGTGCTATATCTATTAGGACTCTTTTGGTTGTAAGTTACAGAAATCCCAACCTAAACTAGTTCAACCAGAATCTCAGACAACACAGTTAGAACCTGTTCTTGCTCATCTTGCCCCTATTTCTCTCTGTGTTGGCATAATCTTCACTCAGGCTGTAAAAGACTGTGAGTAGCTCCAAGCTGCCATCCATCAGGATACAAGCCTGCTGGCAAAGAAAAGGTGCCACTCTACTGATTAGCCATTGCTAATGGATTTCAAAATAGTGGACCAACTGATCAACTGGGGTTACATAACACTGGTTTAGTGAGATCTAGATTACACTTATACCTCTGGAATAGGGTGAGGCCAGCCTTTCGAAAACAATATGATCCAAGACTGATAGTGGTAATAAATGGTAATTTTAGATTTTGGTATAAGGAAAAGTATATATATCCTTGGGGAAGATGAATGACAAGGTACATGTACAAGAGGATTTTCTGAAAGCCATTCTAGTTTTGAAGCAGTAAGGATGTGTCCTAGAGCTGTTTAAATCCAGATTGAGCTACAGAATCTTCTACTTCTGTCACTGTCTATAGAACTTGAACCAGTGTCTAAATAACAATAAATCAGGAAGCTAACTACATGTACAGGAAAAGAAAGAACATGGTGTTCCATGTTCTCAGTAGGAAATTCTTCTGCCTTTTTTCCAAGTTGGTTGTAGTCCTGTAGATGCCAGAGTTGACCATTTGGGGCCTGAATGTAGGCATAGTTTATAGTTATGCAATTATCTTTCTATGTCCAAGTTCCTGTGCACAGGCTGAATTTGTTTGGAGTAAAGATGTAATATGGAATTTAGAAGACAATATGCTTCCTCAGGAGATTTAAACGTGAACTTCCACTGGGTACTACTGTCATGCTGTACCATATACAGGAAATTTAAGAATGCCAAAGTTACACTAATTTGTAGTGTTCTCTGATATTTCTTTCTGTCCTCCTCTTAATTTTTCTTATAAAACAAAAGTCATATTTGCTATAACTTTTTAATGATATCTGACTTTGGAGCCAGGGGATCTTGGGTTTAGTACTGACGTGGACACTTGCTATCTAGACAATTTTGGTCAAGTTATCCTGTATGAGCTTCTTGTTTACCTTCAAAACTAGCACTTCGGAGTAAGTAATCAAAGGTATTCCTTCAAAAGTGATGTGACTATTCTAGGTGTTATTAGAAGCTCTATCTTCCTCTTTAATATACAGCTATCAGGGTCTTTCACCAAAACTTCTATTTCTTCTCATCATATAATTCTAACAATCAAACTTAATGCTTCTCTGGAAGAAAAAGCCCCAAAATATGGAGTTAACTTATTTTAATTTGTAGTTTTCTCTTTCTTGTTACATTAGTACTTATTTTTCATTCTCTACACCTTCTTTCATTCTTTCCTCTCAAAGAGAGGACCCCAGCTTCCAACATGTGATAAATGACCTGGGCCAGGTGAAAGCTAATAGCTACAGTCCTGGATCTTTGCCCAGCTGAATCAGAGAAGTCTACACAATATGTTTCTGTCTTGGACAAGCCTCTGGAAACAAAATTAACACAAGTTAAAACGAGAAATTCCTCTTTAAATGTCTTATATTTGTTTCAAACTGCATAAAAAAATTTGAGGGGCATAATATTAAAACCAAGTAATTTGCTTCAACCAAAAGAACAAGATGAAAATTATTAAGGCAGCTACCAATGCATGGGAAGAAACATCCGAAACACTTTATCACTCCAGCTTCCCAACACTTTAGAGCAGAAGAAATATTTTCAGTAAAGTTGTCCTACTAAGAAACATACTTTTGACACTTGAAAAAGGACGGAGTTGGAGGACACCTACTTCCTGATTTCAAAACCTATGGCAAAGTGTAATCAAGACAGTGTGGTACTAACATAAGGATAGATATGTAGATCAATGGAACAGGTTGGAGAATCTAGAAATAAACCTTTACATTTATGATCAATTAAGTTTCAACAATGGTACCATAAGAATTAATTGGAAGACATTTTTTTCAACAAATTTCCTGAACAACTGTATATCCACATACAAAATTATGGAGTTGGACTTCTTCCTTAAATTATATACAAAAATAAATTCAAAATGGATCACAGACCTAAATACAAGAGCTAAAAATTCCAAACAAACAAAAAACCAAAAACAAACAAAAAAACAAATTTAAAAACCTCTTAAAAGAAAATATGGAAGTAAATCTTTGTAACCTCAGTTTTGGTTTAGGCAATGTTTTCTATACACCAAAAGCACAGGTAACAAAAGAAAAATTAGATAATTTGGACTTCATCAAAACTAAAATATTTTGTGCTACAAAAAAGAAAGTGAAAAGATGAACCCACAGAATGGGAAAAAATAATGGAAAATTGTATAGCTGGTATGGGATTAGTATTTGGCATATATTAAGTATTCTTATATCTTAATAATTAAGAGATACATAACTCAATTAAAATTTTGGCAAAGGATCTGAATAGTCATTTCTTCAAAGAAGATACAAACTGCTAATAAGCACATGAAAAGACACTTACCATCATTAGCCATCAGGGAAAAGCAAATTAAGACAATGATATACCACTTCATACCCACTAGGAAAGTTATAATAAGAACATAGACAATGGCAATGTTGAAGATAATGTGGAGAAACTGGAACTCTCATATATTACTGGTAGGAATATGAAATGATAGAGCTGCTCTGGAAAACAACTGGCATTTCTCCCCAAAAGTTAAACATAGAGTTACCATATAACAAAACAATTTCATTCCTAGGTATGTACCTGAGAGAAATGAAAGCATATATCTATATAAAACGTGCACATGAATGCTCATGCATTATTAATAATAGCCAAAAAGTGAAAGAACCCAAATGTCCAGAATCTGATGGATGAATCTGATGGATGAATACCCATAATGAAATATTATTTGGCCATAAAAAACAGTGACATTCTGATATGTGCTACAATATAAATGAACCTTGAAAACACTATGCTAAGAAAACAAGTCAGTCACAAAAGACCATATATGGTATGATTCCATTTATATGAAATATCCAGAAAAGATGGATGTATAGAGACAGAAATTAGATTAGTAGTTCCCTTGGGCTGGGAATAGGTGAGGGAAAGAGGAAAAGATGGGTGTGTGATTACTAATTTGAATGGGGTTTATTTTGGGGGTGACAAAATTTAGATTTTGGTAATGGTTGCACAACTCTGTGAAACACTAAAGCCACTGAATTCTACAACTATAATGGCTGAAATGTACAGTGTGTAAATTATACCTCAGTAAGGCTTTCTTTAAAAAAACAATAAGATGGAAATGATTAAGGCAACCACCAATGCACAGGAAGAAACAGATATAAGACTCATTTAAAGCAAAGAAATATTTTCAAAGAATTGTTCAACTGAGAAATATAATTTTGAACACTTGAAAAGTTGGATAATAAGTAATTAGTTTTTCACCTGTAGAATAGAAATTTTGTTTTTATTGTTTCTGTCATAAATTTAACTCTGCATTTAAAGCAGGAGGGACTAGACATTATGTCTTGATTATTCCAATTTCTCGATTCCATTGAATAATATGGGATTCAAAATGGATACATCTACAATCTAACTACATAATTAATAGATAGATGATAAATTATAGATAAACTGATGGATAGATCAAAATAAAGGGGGTGCTTGTAGAATCAACTCTAGAGTATTACCACTGAGATATCTCTGAATTCTGATTCTATTAATAAGTGGTGTTTTGAATGTTCAGGGGGGAATATCTTCACAGTCTTATGAATTCTTTTTATTAGTATAGAAATACAAGGACTTATGTAAAATTTTGTGAGAAAAAAACAGAATCCTGACATCCATGTAACCAGCGAGTTTAAACAACCTTGTTTAAGAGAATAGTCTTTCTCCAGAATAAGTCAGGCATTAATCTTGGCTTCAAATACATTTTTAAAGTCTGAGTTTTGCCAAGTGGCATGAGGCCAGGTGCAAGAATATTTGCTTTTCTTTCACTGTGTTGAAAACTTGTAGAATCCAGAATTAGAGGAATACACACAGCTGGTGGAAAAATAGTTCACTACCTCAATACATATGCAGCTCCTACGATTTTTTGAGGCACATTAATAACCTAGAAACTGCTGAGTCCCTGGTGATGTTGACAGAGATATCCTTTCTTTCCTGCCAAATTCATGCTCATAGATTTTCTAGTGTATGATTCCATATGCTACAAATACAAATAAAATTCCAACTCCCTAACTACTTAACATTAATGGAAAACAGAAGAGAAACAGGATGGTACATTTGACAATCCATGAGCCACTATTTCAAAAGGGAGGCAGCAGACCGATCATACCAGTTACAAAATGCAGAGTTTTTAATATTCTGAGCCAGAATAGATCACACTGACTATATATGAAGTAAAGTCTGGGGCTGAGAACAACCTATAGTTGACACAAACCAGTGAATGTTTCAGAGAACATTTCCCCCTTAATTGTGGAAAAACAACCGGCATAATTTAACTGGCCATTTACTTTGTTTTAATTTCCCCTCCCATAACCATGAACCCACAGGTCTGATGTCCACAAATACACACACAGTCACACACACACTCACATCCATAACATCTGTTCTTGGTTTTGCCAGGGATAAAGAAGCATCAGCATAGAAAATGGTGAAAATCTTTTGCTGAATTAAATTGCTGAATGCAGTAGTTCTTTTGTTAGCGTCCTTTACCTGCAGGTCCTGCAGCCAAAAGAACTGCAAGGATCACAAAATTTGCCTCACCCTGGGATTAAACACATCATGAGGATGGTCCCACCAGCAGAGGGCAGTGGCATACCACGCACAAAACTTGGCCCAGGAAAAGCCTTACAACCTGCAGTTAATAAAGAACTGGGCAGGAGGGTAAAATAGCTGGGTTTAGAAGAGATTTATTTCATCTACATAAGCAAGAAAGTTATACAGTTACCCAAGAAAACTCCATCCGTGGAATTCACAGCAAGGCAAAGTGTGCCAGTGATCAAAGGCTACAGTGAAGCTCTAAATCATTGCTAAATGATCCAGAGCCCATTCACCTGGTGCTGCCAGCCTCCATCCATATGGAGAAACGCTTGCAGATGGGCCTAAGAGATATTATAATTTCAACAACAAAAAGAGGATCTACTCTGTGACTTCTGACTTGGAGAAGCACATAGTTTACAAATAAATTTGAATCAAGAAACTATGGATTTTCTCCAGAAAGAAATGAGAAATGTGAGTTATTGTACCAGCTTTGCTAGTAAAAAGCTGTGTGACTCTAGACAGGTTTTTTAACCTCTCTGAAAGTCAGTTCAATAGTTAAAAAAATGAATTGGATTGGACAATTCTGAAAGCAACTCCAGCTTTATTATCTTTTTTAACCAGTGTCTGCTAAATGGAGAGACTGATGGGGAGTCCTGATCAGTCTTCCTCTCAGGATATTCTGAAGAAGAATATAATTGGGATGAGGAAACTAAACCCAAAGCGGCTAAGATTTTGAGTGAATTTTGCACTGTGTTGTCCCAGTGATACAATTAAGAATACTGAAGTAGGCTCCTTCCTGTACTATCCTTGGGCATTCTTGGGGATTTTATTAATCCCCTCTTTTTATTTATATTTACATGCATCTTTCCTAATGTAAGATTAGGACTTTTGTGTGAGATGTCCTATATGTAATTCATCTATGTAGCTCACCTCAATAATTCTTGTGGAACTTGCGCCATGATACTTTGTAATACTAAATCTCAGAGACTACACCAGAGCAGATATGCAAAGCCTGTGGCAGAAAGCTAAGTGGCTATATGACGAATGTTACAAAGCCAAATAGAACATCTGAGAAAGACATGACAGGGACACTACGGATGACAGCTGTACACGCAGCTCTGGCTGAAATTTTCCAAGCACTTTTGGGGAAGTGGAAGTATAATAAAGTGACAACATTTGCAAATAAAATGCCCTGTGGGCACGTTCTGTATATTCAAGCGGCCAAGCCTGGAAAAAAGCAGAGTACGCAAAGAGAGAAAATCCCACCAGTCACCCTTTCAGCCTCTTTGATTTCTTTTTTTATTTTTAACATCTTTATTAGAGTATAATTGCTTTACAATGGTGTGTCAGTTTCTGTTTTATAACAAAGTGAATCAGTTATACATATACATATGTCCCCATATCTCTTCCCTCTTGTGTCTCCCTCCCACCCTCTGTATCCCACCCCTCTAGGTGGTCACAAAGCACCGAGCTGGTCTCCCTGTG
Organism: Neophocaena asiaeorientalis asiaeorientalis; assembly: GCF_003031525.2. Lineage (NCBI taxonomy): Eukaryota > Metazoa > Chordata > Mammalia > Artiodactyla > Phocoenidae > Neophocaena > Neophocaena asiaeorientalis. The sequence continues at coordinate 9,011,290 of NW_020185338.1, read as the reverse complement.
CTATGCGGCTGCTTCCCACTAGTTATCTATTTTACATTTTGTACTGTGTATATGTCCATGCCACTCTCTCACTTTGCCCCAGCTTACCCTCCCCCCTCCCTGTATCCTCAGGTTCATTCTCCAGGAGGTCTGCATCTTTATTCCCATCTTGCCCCTAGGTTCTTCTGACCATTTTCTTTCTTTCTTTCTTTCTTTTTTTTAGATTCCATATATATGTGTTAGCATACAGTATTTGTTTCTCTTTCTGACTTACTTCACTCTGTATGACAGTCTTTATGTCCATCCACCTCACTTCAAATAACTCAGTTTCATTCCTTTTTATGGCTGAGGAATATTCCATTGTATATATGTGCCACATCTTCTTAATCCATTCATCTGTTGATGGACATTTAGGTTGCTTCCATGTCCTGGCTATTGTAAATAGAGCTGCAATGAATATTTTGGTACATGACTCTTTTTCAATTATGGTTTTCTCAGGGTATATGCCCAGTAGTGGGATTGCTAGGTCGTATGGTAGTTCTATTTTTAGTTTTTTAAGGAACTTCCATACTGTTCTCCATAGTGGCTGTATCAATTTACGTTCCCACCAAGAGTGCAAGAGGGTTCCCTTTTCTCCACACCCTGTCCAGCATTTATTGTTTGTAGATTTTTTGATGATGGCCGTTCTGACTGGAGTGAGATGATATCTCATTGTAGTTTTGATTTGCATTTCTCTAATGATTTTTTTTAAGTTTACTTAAATGCTTTATTACTTTACATTTAAGATTTTTTTTCCACTGCCCTGATTAACATTGAAGTAACATTTTTTCTTTTTTAACTGAACTGCTTGTAAATTTTGGAGATTAATCCTTTGTCAGTTGCTTCATTTGCAAATATTTTCTCCCATTCTGAGGGTTGTCTTTTGGTCTTGTTTATGGTTTCCTTTGCTGTGCAAAAGCTTTGAAGTTTCATTAGGTCCCATTTGTTTATTTTTGTTTTTATTTCCATTTCTCTAGGAGGTGGGTCAAAAAGCATCTTGCTGTGATTTATGTCATAGAGTGTTCTGACTATATTTTCTTCTAAGAGTTTGATGGTTCCTGGTCTTACATTTAGGTTTTTAATCAATTTGGAGTTTATTTTTGTGTATGGTGTTAGGGAGTGTTCTAATTTCATTCTTTTACATGTAGCTGTCCAGTTTCCCAGCACCATTTATTGAAGAGGTTGTCCTTTCTCCACTGTATATTCTTGCCTCCTTTATCAAAGATAAGTTGACCATATGTGTGTGGGTTTATCTCTGGGCTTTCTATCCTGTTCCATTGATCTATGTTTCTCTTTTTGTACCATAACCATACTTCTTGATTACTGTAGCTTTGTAGTATAGTCTGAAGTCAGGGAGCCTGATTCTTCCAGGTCTGTTTTTGTTTCTCAAGATTGCTTTGGCTATTCAGGGTCTTTTGTGTTTCCATACAAATTGTGAAATTTTTTGTTCTAGTTCTGTGAAAAATGTCATTGGTAGTTTGATAGGGATTGCATTGAATTTGTAGATTGCTTTGGGTAGTAGAGTCATTTTCACAATGTTGATTCTTCCAATTCAAGAACATGGTGTATCTTTCCATCTAATTGTATCATCTTTAATTTCTTTCATCAATGTCTTATGATATTCTGCATACAGGTCTTTTGTCTCCTTAGGTAGGTTTATTGCTAGATATTTTATTCTTTTTGCTATAATGGTAAATGGGAGTGTTTTCTTGATTTCACTTTCAGATTTTTCATCATTAGTGTATAGGAATGCTAGAGATTTCTATGCATTAATTTTGTATCCTGCTACTTGACCAAATTCATTGATTAGCTCTAGTAGTTTTCTGGTAGCATCTTTAGGATCCTCTATGTATAGTATCATGTCATCTGCAAACAGTGACAGCTTTACTTCTTCTTTTCCGATTTGGATTCCTTTTATTTCCTTTTCTTCTCTGATTGCTGTGGCTAAAACTTCCAAAACTATGTTGAATAAGAGTGGTGAGAGTGGGCAACCTTGTCTTGTTCCTGATCTTAGTGGAAATGCTTTCAGTTTTTCACCATTGAGGACGATGTTGGCTGTGGGTTTGTCATATATGGCCTTTATTATGTTGAGGAAAGTTCCCTCTATGCCTAATTTCTGGAGGGTTTTTAACATAAAAGCATGTTGAATTTTGTCAAAAGCTTTCTCTGCATATATTGAGATGGTCATATGGTTTTTCTCCTTCAATTTGTCAATATGGTGTATCGCATTGATTGATTTGCATATATTGAAGAATCCTTGCATTCCTGGGATAAACCCCACTTGATCATGGTGTATGATCCTTCTAATGTGCTGTTTGATTCTGTTTGCTAGTATTTTGTTCAGGAGTTTTTGCATCTATGGTCATCAGTGATATTGGCCTGTAGTTTTCTTTTTCTGTGACATCTTTGTCTGGTTTTGATATCAGGGTGATGGTGGCCTCATAGAATGAGTTTGGGAGACTTCCTCTCTGTGCTATATTTTGGAAGAGTTTGAGAAGGATAGATGTTAGCTCTTCTCTAAATGTTTGAAAGAATTCGCCTGTGAAGCCATCTGGTCCTCGGCTTTTGTTTGTTGGAAGAGTTTTAATCACAGTTTCAATTTCAGTGCTTGTGATTGGTCTGTTCATATTTTCTATTTCTTCGTGGTTCTGTCTCGGAAGGTTGTACATTTCTAAGAATTGGTCCATTTCTTCCAGGTTGTCCATTTTACTGGCATATAGTTGCTTGTAGTAATCTCTCATGATCCTTTGTATTTCTGCAGTGTCAGTTTTTACTTCTCCTTTTTCATTTCTAATTCTATTGATTTGAGTCTTCTCCATTTTTTTCTTTATAACTCTGGCTAATGGTTTATCAATTTTGTTTATCTTCTCAAAGAACCAGCTTTTAGTTTTAATGATCTTTGCTATCATTTCCTTTACTCTTTTTTCACTTATTTCTGATCTGATCTTTATTATTTCTTTTCTTCTGCTAACTTTGGGGTTTTTTGTTCTTCTTTCTCTAATTGCTTTAGGTGTAAGGTTAGGTTGTTTATTTGAGATGTATCCTGTTTCTTAAGGTAGGCTTGTATAGCCATAAACTCCCCTCTTAGAACTGTTTTTGCTATATCCCATAGGTTTTGGGTTGTTGTGTTTTCATTGTCATTTGTTGCTAGGTATTTTTTGATTTCCTCTTTGATTTCTTCAGTGATCTCTTGGTTATTAAGTAGTGTGTTGTTTAGCTTCCATGTGTTTGTATTTCTTACAGACTTTTTCCAGTAATTGATATCTAGTCTCATAGCATTGTTGTCGGAAAAGATACTTGATACAATTTCAATTTTCTTAAATTTACCAAGGCTTGATTTGTGACCCTTAGATATGATCTATCCTGGAGAATGTTCCATGAGCCCTTGAGAAAAATGTGTATTCTGTTTTTTTGGATGGAATGTCCTATAAATATCAATTAAGTCCTTTTTTTTAATGTATCATTTAAAGCTTGTGTTTCCTTATTTATTTGCATTTTGGATGATCTGTCCATTGGTGCAAGTGGGGTGTTAAAGTCCCCTACTATGATGGTTTTACTGTCAATTTCCCCTTTTATGGCTGTTAGTATTTGCCTTATATATTGAGGTGCTCCTATGTTGGGTGCATAAATATTTATAATTGTTATATCTTCTTCTTTGATCGATCCCTTGATCATTATGTAGTGTCTTTCTTTGTCTCTTGTAATAGTCTTTGTTTTAAAGTCTATTTTCTCTGATATGAGAATTGCTACTCCAGGTTTTTTTTGATTTCCATTTGCATGGAATATCTTTTTCCATCCCCTCACTTTCAGTCTGTATGTGTCCCTAGGTCTGAAGTGGGTCTCTTGTAGACAGCATATATATGGGTCTTCTTTTTCTATCCATTTATCCAGTCTATGTCTTTTGGTTGGAGCATTTAATTCATTTACATTTAAGGTAATTATCGATATGTATGTACCTATTACCATTTTCTTAATTGTTTTGGGTTTATTATCGTAGGTCTTTTCTTTCTCTTGTGTTTCCTGCCTAGGGAAGTTCCTTTAGCATTTGTTGTAAAGCTGGTTTGGTGGTGCTGAATTGTCTTAGCTTTTGCTTGTCTGTAAAGCTTTTAATTTCTCCATCAAATCTGAATAAGATCCTTGCTGTGTACAGTAATCTTGGTTATAGGTTTTTCTCTTTCATTACTTTAAATATGTCCTGCCACTCCCTTTTGACTTGCAGAGTTTCTGCTGAAAGATCAGCTGTTAACCTTATGGGGATTCCCTTATATGTTATTTGTTGATTTTCCCTTGCAGCTTTTAATATTTGTTCTTTGTGTTTAATTTTTGATAGTTTGATTAATATGTGTTTTGGTGTGTTTCTCCTTGGAATTATGCGGTATGGGTCTCTATGTGCTTCCTGAACTTTATTAACTATTTCCTTTCCCACATTAGGGAAGTTTTCAACTAAAATCTCTTCGAATATTTTCTCTGTCCCTTCTTTTTCTCTTCTTCTTCTGGAACCCCTATAATTCGAATGTTGGTGTGTTTAATGTTGTCCCAGAGGTCTCTGAGACTGTCCTCAATTCTATTTATTCTTTTTTCTGCTCTGCAGTAGTTATTTCCACTATTTTATCTTCCAGGTCACTTATCCGTTCTTCTGCCTCAGTTATTCTGCTATTGATCCCTTCTAGAGAATTTTAAATTTCCTTTATTGTGTTTTTCATCATTGTTTGTTTGCTCTTTAGTTCTTCTAGGTCCTTGTTAAACGTTTCTTGTATTTTCTCCTTTCTGTTTCCAAGATTTTGGATCATCTTTACTATCATTATTCTGAATTCTTTTTCAGGTAGACTTCCTATTTCCTCTTCATTTGTTAGGTCTGGTGGGTTTTTATCTTGCTCCTTCATCTGCTGTGTGTTTCTCTGTCTTCTCATTTTGCTTAACTTACTGTGTTTGGGGTCTCCTTTTTGCAGACTGAAGGTTCGTAGTTTCCATTGTTTTTGGTGTCTGTCCCCAGTGGCTAAGGTTGGTTCAGTGGGTTGTGTAGGCTTCCTGGTGGAGGAGACTATTGCCTGTGTTCTGGTGGATGAGGCTGTATCTTGTCTTTCTGGTGGGCAGGTCCACATCTGGTGGTGTGTTTTGGGGTGTCTGTGGCCTTATTATGATTTTAGGCAGCCTCTGTGCTAATGGATGGGGTTGTGTCCCTGTCTTGCTAGTTCTTCGGTATAGGGTGTCTAGCACTGTAGCTTGCTGGTTGTTGAGTGAAGCTGGGTGTTGGTGTTGAGATGGATATCTCTGGGAGGTTTTTGCTGTTTGATATTATGTTGAGCTGGGAGGTCTCTTGTGGACCAGTGTCCTGGACTTGGCTCTCCCACCTCAGTGGCACAGCCCTGATGCCTGGCTGGAGCACCAAGAGCCTATTATCCACACAGCTCAGAATAAAAGGGAGAAAAAATAGAAAGAGAGAAAGAAAGAAGAAGATAAAATAAAATAAAATAATGTAAAATAAAAAATAATTATTAAGAAAAAAAATTTTAAGTAATAAAAAAAACAAAAAAATGGACAGACAGAACCCTAGGACAAATGGTAAAAGCAAAGCTATACAGACAAAATCACACACAGAAGCATACACATACACACTCACAAAAAGAGAAAAAGGGGGGAAAAATATCTATATATATATATATATCAGTGCTCCCAAAGCCCACCTCCTCAGTTTGGGATGATTCATTGTCTATTCAGATATTCCACAGATGCAGGGTACATCAAGTTGATTGTGGAGATTTAATCCGCTGCTCCTGAGGCTGCTGGGAGAGATTTCCCTTTCTCTTCTTTGTTCGCACAGCTCCTGGGGTTCAGCTTTGGATTTGGCCCCGCCTCTGCATGTAGGTTGCCTGAGGGTATCTGTTTTTCGCTCAGACAGGATGGGGTTAAAGGAGCAGCTGATTCGGGGCTCCGGCTCACTCAGGCCAGGGTGGGAGGAAGGGGTACGGAGTGCGGGGCGAGCCTGCGGCGGCAAAGGCCGACGTGACGTTGCACCAGCCTGAGGCACGCCTTGTGTTCTCCCGGGGGAGTTGCCCCTGGATCATGGGACCCTGGCAGTGGCGGCCTGCACAGACTTCCCGGGAGGGGAGGTGTGGATAATGACCTATGCTTGCTCACAAGCTTCTTGGTGGCTGCAGCAGCAGCGTTAGCGTCTCATGCTGGCCTCTGGGGTCCGCGCTTTTAGCCGCGGCTCGCGCCTGTCTCTGGAGCTCCTTTAAACAGCATTCTTAATCCCCTCTCCTCCCGCGCCAGGAAACAAAGAGGGAAGAAAAAGTCTCTTGCCTCTTCGGCAGGTGCAGACTTTTCCCTAGACTCCCTGCCGGCTAGCCGTGGTGCACTAATCCCCTGCAGGCTGTGTTCACGCCGCCAACCCCAGTCCTCTCCCTGTGCTCCGACTGAAGCCCAAGCCTCAGCTCCCAGCCCCGCCCGCCCCAGCGGGTGAGCAGACAAGTCTCTCAGGCTGGTGAGCACCGGTCGGCACCAATCTTCTGTGTGGGAATCTCTCCCTGCTTTGCCCTCCACACCTCTGTTGCTGCGCTGTCCTCCGCGGTCCCGAAGATCCCCCTTCCGCCACCCGCACTCTCCCTCCACGAAGGGGCTTCCTAGTGTGTGGAAACCTTTCCTCCTTCACAGCTCCCTCCCACTGGTGCAGGTCCCATCCTTGTTCTTTTGTCTCTGTTTTTCCTTTTTTCTTTTGCCCTACCCAGGTACGTGGGGAGTTTCTTGCCTTTGGGGAGGTCTGAGGTCTTCTGCTAGCATTCAGTAAGTGTTCTATAGGAGTTGTTCCATGTGTAGATGTATTTCTGATGTATTTGTGGGGAGGAAGGTGGTCTCTGTGTCTTACTCTTCCACCATCTTGAAGCTCCTCCAAGCCTCACTGATTTTTATGCACATAATAATGATATATATTAACATGATAAATTGATGGGGCCAGTAAGTCAGGAAGGGAATAACCACAAGCCACTATGGGGGGTCGTAATTAGTACAGAACCAAGGTTCTATCCAAGTATGTGTTTCTCCTATTATGAACATGTGGGTACCAATATGCTTTCCAAATAAAGCAATAGTTTTGGATGGCTTCAAGGACAATAATAGTAAGGCAAACTTAGCACTGAGAGAGGTATTTGAAATGGACTAAATATTGGTCTCATCCCAAAATTCATATGTTGAATTCCTAACATCAGGGATGCCACCAAGATGGTGACATATGAGGCTCCTGAATTTTCCTCCTCCCACAGATGCACCACAAATACAGCTATGCATGGCTTGATTCCTGCTGAGAGAGATCCAGAAACTATATGAGTGATTCCTGCACATTGGGTACTGAGAAAACACCCACATCAAAATGGTGAGACATACTGTTGCCATAAACCCCATCCTGGACACAGCGCCATACTGTGGCAGAAGAGAGCTCCAGTTCTCAGCTTTTCCCTGAGGAGTAGAGAGTATGGACCACATATACAGGGCCCCAACTTTTAAAGCTGCCACCCGAGATACAGGACCCCCAAAACACCTAGCTCTGAGAGGCCAAATAGGGCTTGTGTTCATGATTACAACACGACTATAGCAAACAAAACAAAATTGTTAAATGCACAGGTAAATGTTCCCCACAACTAAAGAACCCTGCCTCCACCCCTACATCCCAGCCTCACCTGCACCCCGACACTGGCTCAGCACAGAAGGAGCCAACAAAAATGCTCATCTCCTTGGTTTTCTCAGTAGGAGTTTGCATCATTTACCAGCTGCTCGGTAAGCGTCTGGCTTCTAACTAGTGAGCATCTAGGTGCTGACAGGGATCATCCAGGTAGTCTGAAAGAGCTAATGGGCACTTCTCCTGTCTTCTCCCTCTGGATCCCTCCAACAGTAAAACCAAGTCTCCAGCACCTCTCTGGAAAGATGTCTCATACCCCAACTGCTACGGCTGCCGTCTGAGGGACTGGCTCCCAAATAGCTCTGGGAGCCAGTGGGGCTTGGCATCCATGACTCCCCCAGGACCACACACACAAAAAAAAGGTGGTTCTATTTGGGTGCACGTACACTCCCAGTGCCTATTCCCTTTGAGTCAGAATAGATTGAGAAGCACAAACACCCAGCTCTCAGTTTCTCTTGGGTAGGAGCTAGAATGCATATTTAATGCCCTGACTTTCCCAGATGCTGCCTGAAGGCTGGGCTTCCAATTAGCCTGCATTGGGGAGCTGAAGGGGCAGACAATATTCCTTTGGCAGCTTAAGCAGGTATATGGGCTTTTCCCACACAGTTAGGACACTAACAGGTCTTGGCACACCCTCAACTTCTAGGAGCCACTAAGAACAAAGGAGGTGGCTGTACAATCACAAAGGTCTCAGACATAGCCAACCAAGAATACACTACCCAAAAAAATTGTTCTCCAGAATTGAAGGAGAGATAAAGAGTTTCCTAGACAAGCAAAAGCTGAAGGAGTTTATCACCACTAGACTTGTCTCACAAGGCACATTAAAGGACTATTGAAAAGAGAAATTAACAAAACAGTCCCGTTTACAAAGCATTATGTACCCTGAAAATTATAAAACATTGATAAAAGAAATTGAAGAAAACATAAATAAATGGAAAGATATTTTGTGCTCATGGGTTGGAAGAATCAATATTATTAAAATGCCCATACTTCACAAAGTGAGCTACAGACTCAATGCAATCTTTATCAAAATTCCAAAGGCATTTTTCACAGAAATAGAAAAACAATCCTAAAATTGTTTGGAAAATTTTTTGGAACCACAAAAGATCTCCAATAACCAAAGCAATCTTGAGAAAGAAAAACAAAGGTAGAGGCATCATACATTCTGATTTCAAACAATATTGCAAAGCTTTTATAATTGAAACAGTATGATATTGTCATAAAAATAGACAAATAGATCAATGAAAGAGAACAAAGAGCTCAGAAGTAAACCTATGCATATACAGTCAATTAATTTTAACAAAGATGCAAAGTATATACAATGGAGAAAGGATAGTCTTATCAATAAATGATGTTAGGGGACACTGGATAGCCACATGCAAAATAATGAAACTTGGCCTCATCTTTCACTATACACAAAAGTCAACTCAAAATGAATTGAAGACAAATGTAAGACCTAACACCATTCAACTGCTAGAAGAAAACATAGTGAGGGAAGCTTTCTGATATTGATCTTGGCAATGATTTTTTGGTTTTGACACCAAAGTAAAGGCAACAAAAGCAAAAATAAATAATTATACAGCAAAAGAAACCATCAACAAAATAAAAAATCAGTCTAAAGAATGGGAGAAAATATTGGCAAACCACATATCTAATAAGAGATTAATATCCAAAATATAAAAGGAACCCATACAACTCAATACCAAAAAAGCAAATAACCCAATTAAAACATGGACAAAGAACCTGAATAGGTATAATTTCAAAGAAGACACGCAAATGACCAATAGGTACATGAAAAGGTGCTCAATATCACTAATTACCAGAGAAATACAAATCAAAACTACAATGAGGTATTTCTTCACACCTGTTAGGATGTCTATTATCAAAAGGACAAGTGATAAGTGCTGGCTAGGATGCAGAGAAAAGATGAAGTTTGTACACTGTTGATGTGGATGTAAACTGGTACAGCCTCTATGCACAACAGTAGGGAGGCACCTCAATAAATTAAAAATAGAACCACCATGTGATCCAACACTCCCACTTCTAGATATACACCCAGAGGAAATAAAATCATTGTTTCAAAAAGATATCTTTGCAACTTTATTCATTGAAGCATTATTTACAATAGCCAAACTACGGAAACAAACTAAATGTCAGTCAAGAGATGAATGGATTAAAAAATGTGAAGTATATCTAATTATCTACCTATAAAAGAATATTATTCAGTTTTAAAAAAAAAGGATATCATGTCATTTGCAGCACCATGGATGAAAATGAAGGGCATTATGCTATAAAGTGAATTAAGCCAACCAGAGAAATACAAATGCTGGATGGTATCACTTATATGTGGAATTCAATCTCATAGAAACAGAGTGGAATGGTGGGGGTGGAGTAAATGGGAAAGAGTTGGTAAAAGGGTGCAAACTTTCAGCTTTAAGATGAATGAAGTCTGAGCATCTATGAATGAGGTCTGAGGATCTAATTGTCATGTTGTACACTTTAAATATATTACAATTTTATTTGTCAATTATACCTCAATAAAACTGGAAAAAAAGAGAATCCTAATCCCCAATATAACAGTATTATGAGGTGCAGGTCTTTGCAAGGTGATTAGATCATGAATGAAATTAGTGTTCCTTAAAAAGATCTCAGAGGGCTCTCTTACCTGTTTTTGGCCATGTGAGGACATAGCAGGAAGATTGCTGTCTTTGAAGCAGGAAGGGGACTCCCAGAAAACACTTAATCTGCCAGTGCTATGACTTTGGATTTCCAGCTTTCAGAACTGTGAGAATTTATATTTCTTTTAGTCACTCAGTCTATGGTACTTTGCTATATATAGCAGCCCAAATTAAGAAGTATCCATCCTTAAAGAAGTTAGAATGTATTAACCAACTGGTTTCTTATTCCACTTTCCACAATTGCCCACTAGTGTTTAACACACTGCTTACACAGTGAGTGCCTTATGCACAGAAAGCACTCAATGGATAGTCTCATATTCAAGAACCAGAAAGGGCCTTTATTTTGTGCATTAGAATGTTGACTACTCAAACCACTAACTTGACCCAGGTTACCCAAAGTTAGTGTCAGAGTTTAAATCTTAGTCTTCTCACTTCAAATCTAGTCTATTGGTCTCTAGATGGCAAATGTATTACATTTCTGGGAATGAGCAGTATGAAAGCTTAAAAAAAAACCAGATTTAATGTACTTATCTACTTCATAAACTTTGCTTTCAAAAGAAAAGAATGGCCATTTGTTTTAAATGTAATAAAAATCCTTAAAAGCTTTGTACAGCAAAGAAAACCATCAACAAACAAAAAGATAATCTACAAAATGGGAGAATATATTTACAAATGATGCGACCAACAAGGGATTAATTTCCAAAATATACAAACAGCTCATATAGCTCAATATCAAAAAACCAAACAACCCAGTCAAAAAATGGGCAGAAGATCTAAATAGACATTTCTGCAAAAAAAGACATGCAGATAGCCATCAGGCACATGAAACAATGCTCAGCACTGCTAATTATTAGAGAAATGCAAATCAAAACTACAATGAGGTACTACCTCACACCAGTCAGAATTGCCATTGTTAAAAAGTCTATAGGTAATAAATGCTGGACAGGGTGTGGAGAAAAGGGAACCCTCCTACACTGTTGGTGAGAATGTAAATTGATGCAGCTACTGTGGAAAACAGTATGGAGGCTCCTTAAAAAACTAAAAATAGAGTTACCATATGATCCGGCAATTCCACTCCTGAGCATATACCTGGAAAAGACAAACACTCTAATTCAAAAAGATACATGTACCCCAATGTTCGTTGCAGCACTATTTACAATAGCCAAGACATGGAATAGACAGAAACAGACTTACAGACCTAGAAAACAACATTATGGTTACCAAAGGGGAAAGGCGGGGGGAGAGAGAAATTAGGAAGTTGGGATTAGCAAATCCACACCACATACATAAAATAGGTAATGAACAAGGATCTATTGTATAGCACAGGGAACTGTACTCAATATTTTGTAATAAGCTATAAGAGAAAAGAATCTGAAAAAGAACATATATAATAATATACATATAAATATATATAACATATAGTATATACTATATTATATGTAATATATGTAAATAACAATTGCTGTGCTTAAACCTGAAAACATGACATTGTAAATCAACTATACTTCAATAAAATTTTTTTAAAAAAGAGTACCATACAAATACAACATCATTTTTTCCAGATTATCCTCAAACAAAATTCTAACATTTTAAAAACCTTATAGTTTCCTCTCATTTCTAATTGGAGAGGAATTATGGAGAAGTGACCAGCATAAAGATTCTGTGAGTTAGGTTACCATTTATCTGTTCTGTGACCTTGGGCAATTTATTAACATTTCTGTGCCTTGTTTCCTGAGCTTTAAAATTTTGATAGTAATATCTACTTCATAGGGTTTTTGTGAAGATTAATCTATATATCTTATAACAATACCTGGCATATAAACTATTATTGTATTAAGAAATATTTTACATATGTATTTTTAAGAAGTTGTTACCCCCAGTTTGCCAGATTGGCTTAGCTTCAGAAGGGCTCTTAGAACTGTGCTATCACTGCAGTCATCATGGTTAATCGTCAAACAGTTCATTTCAGGCCATTTCTTTAACTGAATTTTATATTTCTGCCAAAACATCTGAACTACTCTGAGGCAGATAAATTTGCTCCATCATAAGAGCATACTAAATTTCCTCTCCTACTCAGGACCTGCTTTTAGTTTCACTTTAGATGATAAAAGTCAAGGAGAATGATCCAGGCACTGAAACATATGACTTTCCAGGACATAGCAGGGTGGGTCTTTGTGGAGGTGTGAATATTTATGCACATTCTAATTATACTAGTGTCCAAGGAGTGTTCTCTCTCTACTTTGCAAATGTGAGAATGCCCTAGTACCACCTCTCTTTCCCCTTTCCCATTATTCCTCAGTGCCTGGTGGGGACCTGAATGTTGGGGGATGACAGAGATGCAAGAAAGTTGAGGTGATCTGAGCCTGTTAAGGAGGAAAAGTCATAAAGGGATTATTTGGGTTGGTAGGTGGTCCAAAAACTAGAAACAATTTAATTAATGGGAATTTAGCTGAGTCCTTCCCTTTTTTGGGGGGAAATGGTCATGGAATTTCCAGGGCATACTGTGTCCAAAGAGAGACTTGACAGAGACACTAGCTTAGGCCACACTGCCACATGGTAAAGAGGAATCCATGCTTCCCTCACTCCTCTGATTTATCCAGTCCATGTCTGTCTGTCTCTCTCCCTCTCTTATATTCTGCTGCCATAAGCAAGAAAATAAAATTTCCAGAAAAATGATCTTATTTGCAAAGCAGAAACAGAGACACAGACATAGAGAACAAATGTATGGATACCAAGGGGGAAAGGGGGAATGAGAGGAATTGGGAGACTGGCATTGACACATATACACTATTGATACCATGTATAAAATAGACAAAGAGAACCAACTGTATAGCACAGGGAACTCTACTTAATGTTATGTGCTGACCTAAATGGGAAGGAAATCCAATAAAGGAGATATATATATCTATATATATATATAGATATAGATATAGATATATATATATAGCTGAGTCACTTTGCTGTACAGTAGAAATTAACACAACATTGTGAAACAATTATACTCCAATAAAAATTAATTTTAAAAATAAGCATGTTATCTTTCTGAAAAAAATCCCCAAATTTTCAAGTAAATTGATGAGGTATGAAGTAAAAACAAACAAACAAAAATCTGGCCCCATCCTGTCTCTGACCATAACCAACTTTGCTCTGTCTGGCAACTCTCTGAACTGTACCCCATCCACCCCACAACACACACAAGTTCTCAGAGTCCTCCTCTCTCAAAGGAGGAGGATGGGTCTAGGTTTCCTTCCTGTTCTCACATTCGGTGACTTTTATGACCTTTAATAAAGTTATTCTCTATCCATGGTAATTTGTCAGTGCATATTGTTGATCAGGAGAATAGCTGCGTAATGGCAGAAGACCATCAAGGAAAAAAATGAAGACAGGACTGGATAGGATGTTAAAAACCTCAATCACAACATCTTGGGGATTTACCTGAGGGTAAATTTATAAAGTCCTCATATTGGGAGAGTTAAACAAGGTCTTATTCATTTGACATAAAGTGTTAATTCCCATTATAATGCAAATGAATTATGAAGAGAAAATTTATATTCATCACATCAATCCAAATTTGATTAATGGTTTGCACTACTATCCATAAATGTATAGCTCCAGCATTTAGCTCCAGTGTTTGCATTTGTATATTTTATACATATTTGTGATATATATGAATCACTATAAATTATATACATAATAAACATATATCAAATATTCTTTTTTTTTTAACTTGAGAAATCCAGTAATAAAATGGGCAAATAACTTGTTCAGGCACTTCATAAAAGAGGAAATAAAGATGTCCAATAAACATATAAAGGTTGCTCGATTTTATTGCAACCAAGAGAATACTTAATAATAAAATCACAAAGAGATATAGTTTCACACCTACCATATTGCCCAAACTACAATGTCTAATGCTTCAAGTGTTATTTAGCATGTGGAGTAAAGGGGCTGAACTAAGTGTTGGTGGAATATGCAGCGGGGATTTTCATATACTGCAAATAATGTGTCAATTGTTTAAACTACTTCAGATTCAGTTCAGTTGACAATACCCATAGCCTACGATGCTGCATGTTCACCTCTGGGAATATACCTTTGAGTATCTTATACATGATCCATGTGTAAAGATGCTCACAGCAAAGATATTTATATCTCTTTGTAATAGCCCATCTGAAACTATATGGCCCCCAAGCCAAGCCACATAAGTTTTCTTGTTTGTCTCTTTTTCTTCTACATTGGTCAAAAGAGCACAGTCTGTCTCTTTAACAAAGAAAGTTCGCTGACCCCTGGTAAAGACTAATGGAAAGAATGAGGGACCCTGCATCTTCAGCAGTAGACAGAATATTACAGTTGGGTGGCAAGGGACTGAATACAACAACAGTTACTTCACAGGTTCCCTAGAGGTTTCGGCAGAAAGATGTGACACTCTTCTATAGCAGCATTTATCAGAACTGTGTCACTCAGGCTTAGAAGTACATGAGCAGCTCTGAAGTCAGTACAGACTTCTCTTCCAGGCTTAGCAGAGGCTACACCTACCTGAAGATCTGTGTCTGCCTTGAGTGCAGCCTGCTAGTGGAAAACAAGTGATCAAATTAGCCCCATCCTGTCTTTGGCAAGTCCGGCCTGTGATTTTTCAAGGAGGACTCTTTTTTTCCCGTATATCAGAAATCCTCATACTTTTCCTTTCTGGGGGTCAGAAAGGAAAACTTACAGTACAGTAGACCAATCTTTCAAAAAATAGTAATTCAAGTTCAGTCACAGAAATTGGAGTAATTCTTGCAAGTAGCATAAAATTTCTGCATTAACAGAATTTAGGAAATATTTATTGAGTTCCTACTATATGAAAGAGACTATTCATTTAGCATCCAGTTTATTTGTTAAGTTCAATTGCATTCTAATGTAATTATTTACTAGATCAAAGGAAGTGATTGTAAATATTGTAAGAAAAGGGAGAATACACGTGGATTGTCATCCACTCTATTTTGGGCATCCGTCTTGATATCCTTTTTTTTTTTTTTTGGCGGTGTCTGGCCTCTTGCGGGGTCTTAGCTCTCCCACCAGGGATCAAACCCCAGCCCATGGCAGTAAAATCATTGAGTCTTAACCACTGGACCACCAGGCAATTCCCCCACTTGATATCCTTATACACATGTCTTACAGTCTTATATTTCTTCATAATCTTCTGATAATTGTTGATTTATTTATTTATGTATTGGACACAGAAACATCTTTGAAAGAAGAGAGGGGACTGCCAGGTGTCTCATTGTATTAAAAAGCTTGCTTCCATAAAAATATATCCATAAGTTAAAATTGTATATGGTTTATTTTAATGTAAATATGTGCCAAACTTTTATAAAGTAAAAAATATTTTATAATGCATAAGTAAATAAACAAACACACTTATCTTCTTTAAGCACATCTCAGTCACTTACAGTGGGCTACTGAGCAGTTTGATGCTTTTCTGATTCTGTCTCCTTTGTATTTGAGGCTTTTCCTCTTTCTGACTTTATATAAGATTATCGTTTTGTCCCATAGGTTTCATGATGGTATATGACTTGGGATGGGTATTTTTTATCCATTACACATTACATTCGCTCTTCATTAATCCACACATTTGCTGGTTAACTCAGCGCGTATCTACTGCCTGCCCCTATCATTAGAGGGTGTGTGCTAGCATTGCTTGGAAAGAAATAAAAGTGGTGTGATTCCTGGCTTCAAGAAGCATAGCATTCATTTAAAATTTCAATATAAGGGCTTCCCTGGTGGCGCAGTAGTTGAGAGTCCGCCTGCTGATGCAGGGGACACGGGTTCGTGCCCAGGTCCGGGAAGATCCCACATGCCGCGGAGCGGCTGGGCCCGTGAGCCATGGCCGCTGAGCCTGCACGTCCAGAGCCTGTGCTCCGCAACGGGAAAGGCCCCAAAAATGAGAGGCCCGCGTACTGCAAAAAAATAAATAAATTCCAATATAAAAAATATTTAGGGTATATGTATAGCTGATTCACTTTGTTATACAGCAGAAACTAACACACCATTGTAAAGCAATTATACTCCATTAAAGATGTTAAAAAAATATTTAGATGCTGAATTTAGGAAACTGTAAAATCACTTCTATATTGTAGTAGTTAGATTTAATTGGCATACCTAGTAATTTAATGCTTTTGTTTACTCACTACTTTTTCTTTCTTTTAAGGTCTTTTTACATATAAAAAAATTATAAGTCATAGGCAGAAAGCACAACTGGTTGTAGGTGAGAGGAGCGAGGTAAAATTTGGATTGATGGATCTGGCTGTTTTTCTTTTATTTGTTAGGCTATGATGATTATACCAGCCAATGAAATATTCTTTGAAAATATGCTTCTTAGTGTCTGAATAATATTCCATTGTATGTGTTTCAGAATTTATGTATATTAGTAGAAAACCAGTTACAACCTAAACCTCAGAACACTTCTTAAACATTAAAATAACTGTGCAAAACACTCTTGAAGTAGATCAAAGATAATTAATCCACTCTCAAATGCTCTAATTACCTCAAATATTTTCATCATTAATCAGGAAAAGAAGAATGGGATCTCTGAACACTGCTTTTGCACTGCAGAAACACTTGTTTAGCAGACCTACTAATTTAAACTTTTCCTTTTTACTTCACTGTTGTTTTTCTAAAACTCTTGAAAGTTCTGTGCTACTGGGGCAATACTCTTGTTATAGATTCTTTAAACTCTTTTGTCTGGTCCTCGTATTGTTTTGGTTTAGGGGCATATAACTTTAGGATATATGTGCCTAAGTTTATAAAATATGTTCAAATCTATTATCTCATGAGCTTTAACATCATTTGGCTTTATTGTGGTTATTAACTCTGGAATCTCTAGCATCCATTTCTCCTTCCTCTTCATAACGATACTTCACTTTTTGTACAGAATTTCTTCTTCTTATACTCAGCCAATGCGATTTGAGGGAAGCTGATCCTAACACTAGCTCTAGGGGTTAAAGAGTCTTATTCCTGTGACCCCACTGACTGATTGACTCAGGTACTGGACTCATTTGGGTACGATGACAACTGTGTAGATGTTTGCTGAGAGCTTTGGGAAAAGAGCTTCTTTCCTCTTCTGCTGAACTACCTGAAAAAATGTTTTTCCAGGTTGGATCTAGCTACCAATCCTGACTGAGGATTCCTACCATGTGGAGGACAGCAAAATCATAATGATGCCAACCGCCATATGTAGGGGCCCACAGACCTCAACCCACTGTACCTTCTATGGGTTGGGAGTCACCAAGGAGGATTCAACACACATACATGGGTTGGAATAATGCTTTACTCATGGAAAGGAGAAGAGATGCAGCAAGATCAGTGTCTTTAGAATGTGCTGGTCTCTCATGGCCAGTAGGTTCTTTCTGAAACCCTTCGGAGGTCGATGGCATGCACCCATTCCTTTCCTACTGCAAAGACCCTATTTCTTTCCCACAAGCGTTGAGGGGACAAATAAACTGGTGGGGCTGGCAGGTGCCATATGATCCACATGCTTAGGCAATACAAGGAAGTTCACTACGTACCTAGAGCAGGGGAAAGGTTTCTCTTAATAAGGAAGAATATCTGGGGCCAAGGAACAGCTTGTCACCCAGCTCCCATATTGGTGAAATGTTTCAGGCCCAAGGCACTCGCTGGGCAAACTCAAAGAGAGGTGGCAGGTCTAGTGGTAGTTGCTCCTAACAGATATTAAGTAAATGGAGAGTTCAGGGAGGGAACCATGTTTTGTACTACACTTGCTACACATTGGATTATATATTTCCCTATTGTGTCATTACCAAAGTAACTGTGGTTGTCGTCATTGCCATTTGCCCTTCTTTCATTCCATTCCTTTGTTGACAACTATGTTGGACCAAGATAGCAAAAGTTTGCTGAGAAAAAGCCAAAATGAAGATGAAGAAGAGGCATGAAAATGAGAGAGAGAGAAGAAAATAATGTCCTTTTCCTATGATTTGAGCTGTTGGATGAAGTCCTGCCTGTGGACTTCTCAATACTAAGAGCTAATAAATTCCTTTGCTTTAAGCCAGTTTGTTTAAGCCAGTTCGACTTGGTCATTTTAACTACCTGCAAATTTAATATCCCAAATGACACAGGCCTTAAATTTTCAAAATGAGGCTTAAAAAAAAAAAAAACACCTGACATCAATAGAAATGACCTGCCTAAGTTAACAAAACTAGGAAGCATTAGAGCCAGGACTTCAATTCAGGACTTTGAAATCTCAATCCAAATCTTTATTATAGCTGATTGCTTGGTTAGGCATATTTGGAGTTTTAAAAAATCAAATTGAAAATTGGCTATTACTCTCAGAGAGAAGCTGTTTGTTTGTTTTGCAAATATGTCTGCACATGTTCATGAGCTATTTGTCTATTGAATATCTAAAGACTTGAGCTAAAGATTATGCTTCTCTGCCCACCAGGAGCACTTGAATGCAACAACCTGATAAGGCTGCTTTTCTCCTTTTCCTTTGTAGGAGAGGGAATGGGATTTGGTGACTTAACAGGTTGTTGTTTCCAACTTCAATAGCCGAAGTCTTAGACCTGACAATGACCCCTCACAAGTCCTATAATCTTAGTCTCTGCGTGACCAACGTATGCCAAAGAGAGCAGAGTTTCAGAGGGCAGGAAGGCTCCCCAGGGATCAGAATTTCACACAGACTCTTCCTTCTTGGAAAGCAGTCATTTGTCTCCCTTTTACTCGGCAGGTAACAGCAGCAAGTCTCCAATTCAAAGCCAGAGGGGTCCTTCCTTTTAGACAGGAGCTCTCAGACTGCAGAACTGCAGAACTGCTCTACCGCCGCAGCCAACTTCTTCTAGGCAGGGGCTGGGGAGAAGCCTAATAGGGCAGAGACGTATTTTGCTTGCTGGCTGGAATTGTTTTCACTTAGAATTCAGCCAAAGCAAAGCTGTCTGTTATTGCCTGCTGGTTTTGAGTTTTGGCTGAGGGAGATCAATAGATAGCCCAAGCTACAACAAAGAAAATTTTTAAGTCAGGCAATGTGGATGTTTCTCCCCAAGCCTCACCACAGAAGCTCCAGGCTGACTGGTGTTTGTCTTGGGTTCTAGTCCCGCCTGAGGCTTTTCAGCAGTGAAGGCTGACGCCCTAAATCAGACTCTTCTATCCCTGTACTTGTGACTTTTTAATCTTATATTTTTTTATTGTCAATTCAAGTTGTTTTATAAGTTTTAATTTGTTGATTCACTCATTTTTAAATTCCTTTGTATTTTATGGCATCTACCCTAACATTTTACACTGAAACTGTTCAAATCTACAGAATAGCTAGAAGAATTGACCATGAACACTCAAATATGTGCTCTCTAAATTCAACGATTTACGTTTGCTATAATTTTATTATCATATAGCTCTCCATCAGCCTACCTTGCTATTCATTCATTAATTAATCTCTTTATTTTTAGAGCATTTCAAAATAATTTTCAAACATCAGTACTCTACAGGTCTAAACACATCATAAGTATTTATAGGTTGTAGTTCCTTTTGCTTAATATAAAATTTAAATACAATGAAATGCACAAGTTGTAAGTGTAGCAATGAGTTTTAACAGATGCATACACCTGTGTAAACCAATCCCCTCTTGAAACCCAGAAAGTTCCCTCATATCCTTTTCCAACAATTCCCACGCCCATGTCTTCACAGGCAAGAAGATGTTTGCTTTGTTTTAACATAGAATATTCTAGAATATTGTATAAATGGTGTCATATAGCAGGTGTTCTTTTGTTTAAGGCTTATTTTACTCAGCATAATATTTTACAGATTTATCTATGTTCTGTTGATCAGTAATTCATTCCTTTTCATTAATGAGTAATGAATTTTATTAAATGAATATATTTCAGTTTGTTTATTATTGTCTTGTTGATGAACACCTACTCTATTTCTAGACTTAGGCTATTATTAGTAAAGCTCCTATGAACATTCTTGTACAACTATTTTGTGGATATATATTTCCTTTTGTGGGGGAGAGAATAAGTACCTAGGAGTGAAATTGTTGGATCATAGGGTTAAAATATATGTAACTTTATAAGAAACTGCCAGACCCTTTCGCAAAATGGTTTTACCGTTTTATTACTCCCACCAAGCAGAGGGCATCCTGAATGCTTTAGATTATTGCCAACATTTGGTGTTATCAGTCTTTTAAAATTTTAGCCTTCTAGTGGGTAATTAGTGGTATCTCATTGTGGTTTTAATTTGTATTTTCCTAATGACTAATGATATGGGGCACTTATTCCTGGGCTTATTGACCATTTATTTTCTTCCTTGTTGAGGTGTCTGTTTATATATTTTGCTCACTTTCATTTTTCTTTCGATTTAACAAATATTTATTGATTGCCTATCATGACACCGTTAAAATCTAGAGAAAATGGTGAATTAGTGTTCTTCAGAGAAACAGAAACAGACCATATATATATATATATATATATATATATATGGAAAGAGATTTATTATCAAGGATTGTGTCATGTAATTGTGGAGGGTGAGAAGTCCCCATGACCTGCCATCTGCAAGCTGGAAGCCCAGAAAAGCCAGTGGTGTAGTTCCAGTCCAAATCCAAAGGCTTGAGAAACAGAGGAGCCAATGGTTTAAGTCTTAATTCAAGTCTGAAGTCCTGAGAACTAGCGGGCTGATGGTGTAAGTCCTGGAGCAAGTCCAAAAGCCCAAGGATCAGGAACACCAATGTCCAAGCACAAGATAAGATGGATGTCTCAGTTCAAGCAGATAGAGAACACTCACCTTCTCTCCTTCTTTTTGTACTATTTGGGTTCTCAATGGATTGGCTGAGCTAATTCACATTGGTGAGATCAATCTTCTTTACTCAGTATAGATTCAAAGGCTAATCTCTTGTAGAAACACCCTCACGGATACACCCAGAAATAATATTTTACCAGCTATCTGGGAATCTTTGAGCCAGTCAAGTTGATACATAAAACTAATCATCACCAGTGTTTAAAAACAAACAAATGAACAAATTGACATCATCCTTGCTCTCAGAGAGCAGATGAGCTGGTTGGACAGTCAGAAAATTGAATAGAAAAATCACTGTTGAGTGATTATTGGGAGCACATGCCTCAATGGAGCACTTGACTTTATCTTGTTGGCAGGAAGCAAGGAAAGTGTTTGAATAGTCTCTCACTGAATGTAATAGGGTAGTAAGATTTGCCTATTATTGATGGACAGCATGCTCCTTTTCTATGGTGGCTATAACAAATCACAGACTGGGTGGCTTAAAACAGCAAGAATTTATTCTCACACATTCTGGAGTCTAGAACTCCAAAATCAAGAGTTCAGCAGGGTCACACTCCCTAGAAAGACTCTAGGGAAAAATCCCTTCTTGCCCATACTTAGCATCCACCCAGCAACCCTTGGTGGCCCTTGGTTTATAGACACATCACTCTAATCTCTGTCCTCCCTCTTCACATGGCCTTCTTCCCTCTGTGTATCCTCTATGCCTGTATGCAAATCTCTCTCTCTTTCTCTTATAAAGGCACCAGTCATTGGATTGAAGGCCCACTCTAATCCAGGTTGATCTCATCTTAATTACATCTGCAGAGATCCTATTTACAAATAAGGTCACATTCACAGGCACCATGGGTTTGAATGTATCTTCTTAAGGCACACAATTGAACTCACAACAGATAGGAATGGAAGAGTTAATTAATGGTAAATAGAGAAAATCCAACACTAGGCACCTGGGTATACCAAGTCCTCTGCAGAGACCACTTCTGTCAAGCTCTGAGGGATTGAATAATTCATTACACCTCACTAGACCTCATATGCCTCATTTGAAAATGAAACAAAACTGACATTAGATTTGATCATTTGTAAGGTTATTTCCAAATCTAGACCACAAAACAGTGTCTTATCTTGCTCTTACCCTTCTGTCAGCTCTTACTCTCTTCTCGTTACAGCTTGTGTGACCCTCCTGTATGTTCTTATAGCACCCTAGGCATATTGATATTACAGCATCTAACATAGTGTCTTATAATTACTAAATGTACTATGCAAACTTTCTTTTGCAAGAAAAACACTGATGTCATTTTATTCTAGTTCATAAATGTCGCCTTTTATTTTGGATCAGTTTCATTGCCTCTCTCATTTTGTTATGGGAAATATATTCTAGATTACTGAATTCAGTAAATGCACTTTGTTCACCCTGCTTCTCATTGTTTCATGTCTATCACTTATCCTCCTGTGCCAGTTTTAACCCCCTGAGGTTAGTATTCTGACTGCTCAATTGAATACCTAATCTAAACCGTCAACTCTCATCATACTTTATTATTCTATTTTGACAGGCGTGGTTTAGTTTTTATTTATAAAAATGCCTCCCAGTAACCTGTAAACGTACTGCAATATATCGTGTGAAAATAACAGCATCTGAGTAATATGAGCAAACGCAATTTCTTGAAAATAATCTCGTGTACATATTGACCAGGAAGATTAATGTGGTTTACATAAATATGCAAAATTACATTGCATATTTAAATTAGTCATGCAAATACCCCTCAACTGTATTCCTGAGAGAAATAAAGAAAATAATTAGAAATTGAGATAAGTGCTAAAGCAGAAGTACATAAAGGGCTAAAGTAGGAATTAGGGATGGGTGGAATACTCAGAGCAAGTGATCAGGAAACGTCTTGCTGAAGAGGTGACACTAAAGCTGAGACATGAAAGATGAGTAGGATCTGACTGTGTGCAAAGTGCATGTGGTGTGTGTGTGTGTGTGTGTGTGTTGAAAGTGTGTACAGAAGCGTGGGAACAAGGCATGCAAAGACCTGGTGTCAGGACAGAGCTTAGCATAATAATAATGTGGTTGGACTAATTTAGTAAAAAAGAAAACTGTACAAAATGAAGTTTTTCTTTAAGCAAGGGCCAGATCTGCAGGATTTTTTTATATATATATATATCATGCAATAATTTGGATTTTTTTCCCTAGTGTTCTGGGAAGTCATTGAAGGATTCTCAGATGAGACATGACCTGATTTGATTTTCTGGAGAAATGATGGTGGATTGAATTGTATCAAGGGGACATATGGAAGGCTGCTGGGATAGCTAGATTGAAAGATGATTTATAACACAAAATGCTGCAAGTACTCAAAAACTAAACATATGAGTATTTTCTGAAAATGGAAGTACAAATGAAGCTGTAGATAGGAGCATTGTTTAAGAATTTGTATGAGAAAGACTTGGACGCCTAAATTGTTTTCCTCACTAACCTCAGACTAGTATAGTAGGTCGTCTACTTACGAACCCTCAAGTTGTGAACTTTCAAAGATGTAAATGCTCATTCCATCAACATCAGACATGAGTGAAGTTGCAGCTTGCCTTCCGTCTGCTAATGCTGACGATCCTTCAGCTCTACCATCTCCCACCTCCTTTCCCTCCTCCAGTCAGTAACTCTTCTTGCCTATTCACTCAACGCCAGCCCTGGTACGCCAGCTGTTGTACTGGACCATTGTACTTTTCAAGGTACTGAACTGTGAGATTAAAATGTTTTCTTTAGTATTTGTTTGTTTTTTAGGTATTATTTGTGTGAAAGGTATCATAAATCTATTACAGTACAGTACTATATAGCCGATTGTGTTAGTTAAGTACCTAGGCTAACTTTGTTGGACTTACAAACAAATTGGATTTACAAACACACTCTCAGAATAGAACACATTCATATGTAGGGGACTTACTGTCATTAGATGCCCTTCACCATCACAGGACATTTTAGGGATTTACTCTCTAAAGAGGTTGGTTAACTTGAGATATTCTCAACTCAAGGACCCAGATAAAGGGGAGGAATCTATATTCATAAAAGGAGATAATGTGAAAGTCTACAAACAAAAAAATGATAGCTCTAAGATTCTTCTTACTCAGCTCCAAGGACATGGCAGCAAGATTTACACTGAAGGAGACTGAAAAATTCTTCTGAGTAAACCAATAACTTCAAGACAAAGAGCCTTCAGATACTGGCAACTGGAGGTCCAAGAAGAGTCCAGCCAGATCATCTTCACTGATCCAGTACATGTGCCTTCTTAAGAGATTTTAATTGCATCACGTTTAAATGTGACAGACATCGAATGGTTACCAAATACTTGAGGAAGATCTCAAATGTTAAATACTAAGAGTGAAGCAGAAATTATGTCAAAAGCAGTACAAGATCTATACAGACATAAGAAAAATGACACATTCATTAAACAGTGTTGGATTGCTACAGAAAATCCAAACAATCAACGAGGAAAAACAAGTCCTTGCAAAATAAAAATAAGACAGCAGATATAAAAAATAAAATAGAAAAGTGGGAATAGTAGTACAGTTTAACAAAAGTTATGGTAGAACAGAAAGAAAAATATGATAATAAGAAAAGATATAAACTGTCTTCTCAGTCCAGAGACTTAGCATCTGAAATATGGTTGTATCTGAACAAATTA
Organism: Neophocaena asiaeorientalis asiaeorientalis; assembly: GCF_003031525.2. NCBI lineage: Eukaryota > Metazoa > Chordata > Mammalia > Artiodactyla > Phocoenidae > Neophocaena > Neophocaena asiaeorientalis. The sequence goes on along the minus strand of NW_020185338.1, from coordinate 8,986,478 downwards.
AAAGAAAAGGAGATAATTATTAAACAATTGAAGCAAACTTCCCACAACTGAAGTTCACAATGCTCCAAACTCAGAGGACCAATCGACAGAGTGACCCACTGTCATGGTTTACCTGAAACTGGGGGGTTCTCAGAATGTGGGACTTTCAGTTTTAAAATCATGACAGTCCTAAGCATATTGGGAAGCATTGGTCACCTTACTCACCAAATGTCAGTGTAATGGATAAAAAGACCCATCCCAAGTCATATACCATTATGAAACTTTTGGGACAAAATGATGATCTTACATAAAATCAGAAAGAGGAAAAGCCTCAAATACAAAAGAGACAGAATCAGAAAAGTATCAAACTGCTCAATAGCCCACTGGAAGTTAGAAGATAATCGTGCAAAGCTATCAAAATTATGAGGAGAAATATTTTCCAACCCAGAATTCTATAGCTAGAGACACTGTCATCATGCATGATCTCAAAAATTTTCCCTCATTTACACAGTTTTTTCCAGAAATCTACTCCACTAAGATAAAGGAGTAAGCTAAGAAAGTAAAAGTCATGGTATCTGCAAAACTAGGGATCTCACATGGAGAAAAAGGAAAAAGAATTTCCAAAGTGATGGCAAAGAAATATCCCCAGATGACATCCTTTCAGCAACCATAATAGAGAATGAAGACCTCCAGAAAGAAGAGCACTAAGACAAAAGTGCTTAAAATTAATGAGAGAAAATTTTACTTATGACAGTACATTAAGGATGAGTCTAGAGAGAACAATCACAAATAAAAAGTTTAACAAAAATATTTTTTAAAAAAGAAAACATACACTGCATGAATTACTTATGAATACTTACCCAGCCATAATCATATATACAGGGTGTAGTGTTTCAACTAAAAATTATGGTGTAACTTTATCAAGTGGAAAGGAAAGAAGTAATTTGTGTGTGTAGGTATATGGAGGCAATATAAAAACTTACGGGAGTATCAGCTTTCTTAATAGGAAGTTGATAGACTTTTCTTAAACTGAAAAAGTCAGGCAAAAATTATTTTAAGCATATTATTTAGAAATTAGGATACTAATACTAGGGGAAAGGAAGTTTGGAAGGGTTGAAAGCCATTGTTTCTAGAAAAATGGGAATTGGGTATGTGGTAAAGTAGTTTAGGAGCTATTTTACATAAACTTTGTAAAATTATTTGGCATGTGTTACTTTGGTAACAATGATAATAATGCAGAACAATCTGTGGGAGAGAAAGATAATCAAGAGTGGTGGTGGGTAGGCCTGCTGAGAAGTTGAGTAAGATGAGGACAAAGAATTGTTCATCGAATGTGGCAACAAAGAAGTTGTTGGAGATCTTAACAAGACAGTAGTAACTGGAGAGGTGCAGCCTGAAGCCAGAGGGTACTGGGTTGATGAACAGTTGTAAAATTAGGACAAGAAAGGAAAGGTCACAAAGACTAGAACTAAAGAGTCATTCTAGATCCAATGTGTCTTAACAATGAATACCTATAAATCTCTTCTGTTAATTCTGGTTCAGTCAGGTTTGAAGGAAACAGGTGGCATATTTAAAAGGGTTCATTGAAAGGAATTATTGAAGGGGCGCTTTATAAGAATGCAGAGAGGTTAAGAAAAACTCACATGAGATGGTGACACATCCTGGGTTTATAAAGTGAAGGAAGCCATTGCCACTCTTAGTCCAAAAGGGACAAAGGAAAAGAGTGGTTACTGAAGTCCAGCAAGTCCTGTGACTATCGCAGTGTGCTTCCCATCTGGTGTCATGGCCTTTTATAGCACCTGCCCCACAGCAACTTTGCAGAGAAGAATCTGAGGGAATACAGTCCCCAATATCTCCATCTTTGTCCAATCTCCTAACACATCTGCCATGATGAAGCCCAATCAGAAGCCAAAAGGCAAAGCATAGTGGGTGGTGTAAGCCATAGATAATGGATGGGTCCTTGGGAACAAAGTAGGTCAATAGAGTTTGAAAAGTGTATTTGGAAAGGAAACAGCAACTATCCAGCACAATACCATGAATTTAAATGAGCTATTGTCACCATCAATTTTTTTTTTTTGTCTTTTAAGTCTTCTCATTGCTAGTTGACTTTATCATGTACTCTTTTATAACTATTATGTAATTATAACTTCGGTTTACTAATTTTTTGACTCACTAATGATTCCCAGTGGATTCTCTGGCCTACATTTCTTCATGATTATTTTGCTTCATGTCCTGCCACAAACTGCCTGGTCTTTACTGTTTCCCATTTCAATTTCCTAAGTAGATGAATCTCTTTGAACCAGGTATTTTCTGTTTAGATAAAGCTATATCTGGCTTCTTAAGTCTTTCCTTCAAAAAGGACTCAAGAATAACAAGACTGCCTCAGAAAGGACGAGATGATTCAGAATTATCATGTATAAGACTATAAACTTACTTTTGTAAGGAGCTTTCGCGTGCATCGACTATTGTATATGAATGAAACATATGAAAATATATGTTAGATGACTTGTCTAAAGTCACTTAGCAAAATTCCAGGAGAACCAGAAGAGATAGGAAACCAAGTTCTATTTGGTAAAATTTACAGTGCTACAGCCTAGAGGAGTAAATTTGAAAAGAATATTATGTTATAGATGTGAAGATAGGGTTATACACAGAGATGATAAGGAGATAAAATATTTACCCAGGAATTATGATCTTTGGTGGGAAAAGGGAGGGAAGAAGAGAGGAGAGAAAGTGGTAGAAACTTACAAGGTGAAGGAATTAAGGAATTTAACATTTGCAATGGAACATAGTAAAATAATATTTTAAAAAGATAATTCTCTCATTCTTCTTTCCTTCTAAATCTTTGAGAAATTTAGGCCAATCTTGGACAAAAACTTGAGCATACAGTGTAAAGTTGAAGCTGTAATATACAGTATGTCCCTAGGATTGACATCCCCCAGCTCATGCACAGCCTTATCAATACAAACACCAGTTGGTGCAGATGGATTTGGTGAGGAAACGGGATGGTTTAGGAGGGAAATGGGAAACAGCAAAAGAGCAAGAACCAGGACTGTTCAATTCATGTGCTGGGAGAAGATATGCCAGGTGAAGAGTTAAAGGATTACAACTTGGAGCCCTATGTGGCTCATGAAAAAGGTACCGTGAGGTGAGCCTGGGAGTTAAGAGATGAGAAGGACTGAGGGAGAAGAGGCAGAAAAGACAGTGAGGGAGAAGAAATAACACACAGGGCAGTGTGGGATTGAAAAAACTCAGGTAATGTGTGCTTAAAAAAAATCTAGAATCTCTATGTATATTCTGTACACAGAGCTGGGTCTTATGTCTGGACTTAAAAGATAGAAATTAACCTCAGCAAATGTAAGTTGCTGCACTAGATCTTTTGATTAACCCGTGCTCACTGTGACTGATGCAGAAGTTTAAGAGTGATTCTGTCTCAAGTGTTTCACCAGAGATGAAACTGAGATAGGGTAGATGGAATAAAAGGTATTCTTATCTAGTTGGCATCGTGTAATGATTTCACCTTGTTTTTAATCCATTCTTTTCTGACACAAGGAATATTCCTTCTCCTTCTTTTTCTTGTTTTTTCTTGTTCTTGTTCTTCTCTTACTTCCTCTTCCTCCTCCGTCTCCTTCTGAGCTGTCTCATCTGTTGTAAGCCTGTAAATAGCATACTGTGAAGTAATCACTCATCTTGAGTCATTGTCTGGTCATAGAAAATGCCTAGTCAGTCCTCTCCCTCCCACCCCAATCATTTCATGTAATAAAACCATTCACTATTTGAAATGAGGCATTTGTGAACTGAAGGTCAATGATTGGGAAAAAAGCTATCAAGAGAATAAACATATTTCCAGGCCAGCAGTTAGACTCCAGGTAGGCTGGAAATGCAGAAGAATATCTATCATCTGGGTTTAGAAAATATTATTACTGAGGGACTTGTGTGGTCTGATAACAAATATATTTAGTCTAGAAAGAGTGGAGATGAAAAAGCAAAAGACAAAAATTTCTGTGTAATTACATCTTGGAGTCCATTATTTCCCTCATGTCCCAGCTGAATCCCTTCATATGTTTTAGAAGCTGAATCTTAACTGAGAAATACTGAATTGTGTCAATGATGGGCACAACTTTTTTTTTTCTTTTAGCCAAATAACCTTCGTGGGTCAGATTTAGTACAGTAACATATTCTAGTCATTTTTACATGCAAATATAGTGAAAAGTCAAAAGGCCTCCAGAATAATCAAAATGAGTAGTCCTAATTTGTCATTTAAGCCAAGACAGATCAGTTAATTTGACCTCAATTTACTCATCAATTAAAAAAGAGCTATGAGGAAAAAAATGAGGAGAGAAAGTGGTAGAAACTTACAAGGTGAAGGAATTAAGGAATTTAACATTTGCAATGGAACATAGTAAAATAATATTTTAAAAAGATAATTCTCTCATTCTTCTTTCCTTCTAAATCTTTGAGAAATTTAGGCCAATCTTGGACAAAAACTTGAGCATACAGTGTAAAGTTGAAGCTGTAATATACAGTATGTCCCTAGGATTGACATCCCCCAGCTCATGCACAGCCTTATCAATACAAACACCAGTTGGTGCAGATGGATTTGGTGAGGAAACGGGATGGTTTAGGAGGGAAATGGGAAACAGCAAAAGAGCAAGAACCAGGACTGTTCAATTCATGTGCTGGGAGAAGATATGCCAGGTGAAGAGTTAAAGGATTACAACTTGGAGCCCTATGTGGCTCATGAAAAAGGTACCGTGAGGTGAGCCTGGGAGTTAAGAGATGAGAAGGACTGAGGGAGAAGAGGCAGAAAAGACAGTGAGGGAGAAGAAATAACACACAGGGCAGTGTGGGATTGAAAAAACTCAGGTAATGTGTGCTTAAAAAAAATCTAGAATCTCTATGTATATTCTGTACACAGAGCTGGGTCTTATGTCTGGACTTAAAAGATAGAAATTAACCTCAGCAAATGTAAGTTGCTGCACTAGATCTTTTGATTAACCCGTGCTCACTGTGACTGATGCAGAAGTTTAAGAGTGATTCTGTCTCAAGTGTTTCACCAGAGATGAAACTGAGATAGGGTAGATGGAATAAAAGGTATTCTTATCTAGTTGGCATCGTGTAATGATTTCACCTTGTTTTTAATCCATTCTTTTCTGACACAAGGAATATTCCTTCTCCTTCTTTTTCTTGTTTTTTCTTGTTCTTGTTCTTCTCTTACTTCCTCTTCCTCCTCCGTCTCCTTCTGAGCTGTCTCATCTGTTGTAAGCCTGTAAATAGCATACTGTGAAGTAATCACTCATCTTGAGTCATTGTCTGGTCATAGAAAATGCCTAGTCAGTCCTCTCCCTCCCACCCCAATCATTTCATGTAATAAAACCATTCACTATTTGAAATGAGGCATTTGTGAACTGAAGGTCAATGATTGGGAAAAAAGCTATCAAGAGAATAAACATATTTCCAGGCCAGCAGTTAGACTCCAGGTAGGCTGGAAATGCAGAAGAATATCTATCATCTGGGTTTAGAAAATATTATTACTGAGGGACTTGTGTGGTCTGATAACAAATATATTTAGTCTAGAAAGAGTGGAGATGAAAAAGCAAAAGACAAAAATTTCTGTGTAATTACATCTTGGAGTCCATTATTTCCCTCATGTCCCAGCTGAATCCCTTCATATGTTTTAGAAGCTGAATCTTAACTGAGAAATACTGAATTGTGTCAATGATGGGCACAACTTTTTTTTTTCTTTTAGCCAAATAACCTTCGTGGGTCAGATTTAGTACAGTAACATATTCTAGTCATTTTTACATGCAAATATAGTGAAAAGTCAAAAGGCCTCCAGAATAATCAAAATGAGTAGTCCTAATTTGTCATTTAAGCCAAGACAGATCAGTTAATTTGACCTCAATTTACTCATCAATTAAAAAAGAGCTATGAGGAAAAAAAAAAAAAAAAAGAGCTATGAGATCCCTTTATATTCTTAGATTTTATTAGTTTCATTTAAACACCGGGCATTTCTGAGGTTGGTTTTCATTGTTTGGTTTAGTTTGGTTTGGTTTTCATTGATGAAGGCTGAGAAAATTATGAAGATTATGAAAATATATGCATTTGTATTCTCCAAAATACTCAGATGCCTAGTGGGCCCTCAAAAAAAATGTACTCAAGTAGTCTACATTTAGTTATTCACTGTTATTTGACCTAACACTTGCCTATTAAGGCAAGAAACCCCATGTTTCAGGATAATGTTTTCTGGTGCTTTACTTTTTTTTCCATGTAGAGTTATGTGTTTTGATTCTTAACTTTCAAATTTAACTGATATTTCAAAAATCAAAGAAAAAATAAAAGCAGGCTGTATAGTGAGATGGACACTGATTTTTAAAACATGACAACCAATGAAATGATGAAGCTATTTGGCCTCCCCTTGAGGCCTCTGCCATCAGCTGGTTTACAAGTTGGTCTCAAATTCTAAAGATGTAAGAAATGATTTCTTTTTTTCCCTATGAAGGGGAAAGTTTGCTGCCAGTGGTATTTCTCAGAGTACATCCATCTTATGTTTCTGAGAAGCAATTTGTTTTTGTTTTATTCTCTCCTCTGGGATCCAGTTCCATGAGAGGAAAAGCAGACCTGATGGGAATGAACAGCAGGCTTTTTATGGGCTGTAATTGATGAAAGAATGAAATGCATTAACAAATTGAGAACAGAAAATTTGAGCCCAGGATCCCATTAGAAATCTCTTCTACTTTCTAGATATTTTTAAAGATTTCCAGAATGCTTTTGGTTGGTCCTCTCACTGCTTTCCATCTGTTCTGATTTTCTTACTAGCTTCCCATTTCCCATGAAATAATTAATTTTCCCATAAGACCAAGCAGATAATGTATTTTCAGATAGATTAAAAAGAATGAAAGGGAATGACTTCTTAATTAGGTAATCATCCATCACCTCACATGACCAAGGATTTACCATTAACTACTTCCAATACCAGGATAGGGTGAAAAGTGGAACACAACGCAGTATCATGGGTTTCCCTGAAGCATAACTCTTTGTCCTGAAGAAACATCTATGGTCTTCAATATGCTCTGGAATAATCAGCTATTGTACTTTGGGGGAGAGCAGGATTATGGATACTACTATGGAACTTGATAGTTTACAAAATATTTTGCATGCTTTATTGTATTCAATCCTCATGTTAACCCTAGAAAATAGCTATTATCCATCCATTTTGCAGATAAAGAAATTATGGCAGGAAGATTTAGGAGAACTCTCCAAGGCTATACTACCAGAGAGCATGCAAACTCAGCAAAGTTCTCTCCATCACAGAGGAAGAGGATGTTATGACTCTCAGACTCTGGGGAGGAGAAAAATCGACCTGTCCCTTGGAGTTTAAAAGCATGTGCCTAGGCAAACTATACTTGTCCTCTTTCAGAAGGGGCTACTCAGAGGGTGTATTTTATTAATTGTCGTTTCAATCTTATCTCTGCTTTGTTTCCAGGGGTGGCTCTGATTCCTAGGAGTCTCATTGCTGGAAGTTCAGCCAGGAGAGTTAACACTATTTGGATGCACTTGTTTTTTGTGAATATTTTCCAGCTGAAATTGGGAATAAGTATTGTCTAGCCTATACTTTCAATGTTCATGGGAGGTTGGATGTACGGAGATCTGTGCCACATTCTGAGTGTGAAGCTTAAATAAATAAGAACATTATGGAGAAAGGACTGAGTCTCATTAGAGCTCAACTTTAAAACCACAATTATGTTGACTATGTATATGGGACTTAACTTTTCTAGCTTCAAATTCTTCACTTAGAACAGTATGGCAATGCAAACCCTGTGGAATATCAGTTCCTGTCTTAAAACTCATCTTACCTTGTACCTTTGAGAGGAGCAAAATTTGTCACCCCAAAATGTGTCTCTATGGCATGAGGGTTTATTTAGGCTGATTATTTTTAAGGTCCGAAATAGGAAAAACTTTTAACCTTTCCCCTAACTACCTAAAATAATTTAAATAAAGGGCTGGTTCCCAGAATAGAACTATCACAGAGATATCTGCAAAGAATGTGGGATCAGTGTCTTGGGGAAACTCAGGCAAGGGCTAGATATGAGTCCTCTTTATATCCCATTGTCTATACAAGGCCCAGCAAACATTTGTTTACTAACCATTTGCTTTTTTATCTTTGTGTGAATTGCCTTCCTCCCCTTTGAAATCCCAAACCACTACCCTCAACATCCTCTTTTATTTATGAAGATGATATTTAAAGTGAGAGCTTTGGCCATTTTGGTGAGTTACTCAGTTTTCCTGGGTCTCTCCCACGTATACATGTTATCAAACTTTTGTTTGATTTTCTCCTGTTAATCTGTCTCATGTCAATTTAATTCTTAGACCAGCCAGAAGAAGCTAGAAGGGTAGAGGAAAATTTCTTCCTCCTCAGGACTTGTTTTCATAAAACCCTTTCTAAGTACCCTCTAGCCATTCAGTGGTGACTACTCCCTCTGTGGTATCACCAATATTCCACTCATATATGTATCATACATTTGTAAGAGTTAATATTTATCACCATAGATAGCATGATTACCATCCTCTCTATGGCAATTGAGATTCAGAAAAGTTGACCGATTTGCCCAATGCCATATAGCTCATGTGTGTGAGGGTCAAGACTTAAACTCAACACTGACTGATTCCAAAGTCACTCCTCTTAACTATATTCAAGTCTAGACTAAAATTTCCTACATATATTTCAAAGTAATATTTATTAGTTTAAAATTTTAACTCACAGCTTGCTATTGGTTACAATTTAAAAAAAATATATCAATGAAAAAACTATCAAAAAATTGTAGAAAAATTATATAGTAAATCTGAAAGTACCTAACAAAAACACTTAATAAATATATCTGATGAAATAGATCTGAAAATATTTACCAAAAGCATGATACAAAAGGAGAGTACTGCTACTTTATTGAGCAGCCGTGGAGGGCTGTGATATCCTAGGAAAGACATGGCTTTTCTTTTTCTTTTGGTGTAGCCACATTGCAGTGGGGACAGAGTCCGGAAACGCTACCTAATTTTATCTGCATGGGCAGTTAATCATTGATTCAGGAATCAATCACATGTGACTAATTACTCACATGAACTGTATCATTTAACCTCAGGCAGCTTACTTAATCTTTCTACACTTCATTTGCCTCATCTTCGAAAAGAGAGAGTAAACTAGATCCTTTCAAAGGCAGTGGTTCTCAAACACTACTGCACATTAGAATAATCCCACATTTTTCTAAAAGATCCTAGTGTCTAGGCAATACCCCATAACAAATAAATGTGAATTTCTGGGTGTGGAATCCAGGTATCAATACTTTTTAAATCTCCCCAGGAAATTTCAATGTGCAGACAAATTTGAGAATCAGTGTTCCAAAGTCAAACCTAAGGAGCTTAGGTGTGTAGTGTAAGTCCTGATGGTTGGTTTTCTTTCTTTTTATTCCTTTTTTTGTAATACAAATGTCTGACTTAAGCTTTAATTTCCAACCATTTAAAAAAGGCATCCACTTAAAGGTGGCTATCTCACATAGATGCATAGCCAGCCACAGGACTGAACCTCCCTACTCCCCAGCCTCCCTCCTAGGCTCCTTTGGTTTAGAGATCTGGGCTGATTTTCATAACTGACCATTTGTTTTTTCTCTTCCCTTGCTTTATATTCCTGCTCTTATGTTTTAAATTCACCACTAAAGAGTGAGTTCTCAAAACCCTAGGTTCCCACTCTTGACCCCAATAAAAACTAAACCTCAGAAACTCTCTCTTGCTTTCTCCCTCCCTGTCTCTTTCTCTCTCTCTCTCTCAATTTCTGTTTCACGCCCCACTGCCACCAACCTCATTGTGTGGCAGTAGGTGTGCCATGTGCTTTCCAGGACCTGTGAATAATAAACCTTTTTTTTTTTTCAAAAGTCCTTTGATGGTTATTGCTGAGGGTGTCTTGCTATCATAACAAGAACCACAAGAGTCAGTCCAGCCCAAAACTCGTTATCAGTAGGCTGAGACCAGCACAAAACAAGGTGTTCCGTTGGCCTTCCATATCTATGGGTTTTGCATCTGCAGATTCAACCAACTGTGGTTTGAAAATATTAAAAAAGAAAAATTTCAGAAAGTTCCAAGAAGCAAAAATTGAATTTTCTATGCCCAGGCAAATATTCACATAGCATTTACATTGAATTTACAACTATGTACCTAACATTTACATTGCATTAGATATTATAAGTAATATACAGATGATTTAAAGTATACAGGAGGATGCATAGTTTACATGTAAATATTATGCTATTTTATATAATGGACTTGAGCATTTACAGATTTTGGCCTGGTGGAGGAGGGTCCTGGATCCAATCCCCCGTGGATGCCAAGAAATGACTGTATATGTATCAGTTCAAACCGAGGTAGTTAACAGAATACCATAGAGTATTACCCAAATCGTGGTAGTGATTTTGGCGATGAAAGATGCACCAAATATACGATGAAATAAGAATGAACATGTATGGAAATCTCTCAATCCCTATTTTTTTACTGATAGTTATAAGAAAGTTAGCATGCTAGGTTGCTGAACACTGTGGGATTACATTCAGTGTGACCCATGGAAAGAGGGTGGAACTGGATTTGAATTTTAATTCTGCTGCTTACTGGTTTTGTTATCTTAGGCAAGCCACTTAAACTCAAAAAAGCTCAAAAACAGAAAAAGAAATTAGAGTACTTGTATTTCATAAGTGCCATCTATGGTAAAGTTATGTGCCATGGAAAACCTTTGTAGAGGACCCACACTCAGGGAAGGCTTCACGGTGGAAGAAATGGAAGAGCTAAATCCTGAAGGGTAAGTGGTATTTATTAACTTAGGGGAGACATGGAGAAAGGATGACCTTGACAAAGGGCCTGACAGGTGTTTCCACTTAGAAGCTACCAAGAACATGACATGTTTATGAGTGAATAGATTTTAGAGTGTGCTGAGTGAGAGAGAGAGAGCAGTGTCAAGCAGAAATAAGCGAAGCTGGGGGTGAGAGAGAGTCACGGCATTCACCAGCTTTGAATTGATTATAAGGCTAATCAGGAATCTCTGAAAACTTCCAAGACAAAGAATGGCCTGATAAGGTATACATTTCAGGAAGATCCCTCTGACTGCAGTGTAGGAAATGGAGCAAAGATAGGGAAGACAAACAGAAGGGCAAGCTGCGGAAGAGTTCCAGGAGAAGGACAATGGTCATCTCGAGTAATGAAGTAGAGGTGGATTTATGAAATATTTAGATTAGCATCAACAGGTCTCAGTGATGAATTGGCAGAAGGGCCTGACAGAGAGAAAGAAGTCAAAACAGAGAAATTAGGTGAATGGCAGTAATAATAGGAATGCAGGAGGAGGAAGGCATCTGAAGGTAAATATGACATATTTTGTAGATGTTAAATCTTTGAGTTATCCAAGTAGACATGTTTAGAGCTCAGCTGACCTGATTTGGAAGTCATTAACACCTTTGTGAAGTTTGAACCCATAGAACGATGAGCAATACTAGGAAGGTTAGAATGAGAAGAGAACCAGAGAGGACCTCCAGAGGAGGAAAGAAAAGTAAAGAACATAAAGCCATAAAGAAGAACAACTACAAGTCAGGAGAAGTCACTTAAAGGATTATCAGGGATATACTTCTGTTTCCTTAATTACAAAAAATGGAGTTAAAACCATAGATCTCCAAGAGCTGTTGAAGAATAAATGAATAGGGTGAGTGTGCCTGCCTCCAGCTGGAACTCTAAAGGAGCTAAATGTTCTTACACCTATCATCATAGATCTTTCATTTAATCCCTTGCCCTGCTCTCCCTCAGATTTTTTAAAATATAGGATAGGCAATAAAAATGAAGTTCAGATTTTGTATTTAGCAACCTGTCCCTGTGGCTTCAAATACTATGGCACTGACAGCCTAAGCTAAGGTTAAAAAGTCAACCCAGATCCTGTTAGTCATTAATGGCTTGAATATGCCCAGGGAGCTGGTCATTAGGAAGATCATGATTTAACTTGCACAATGGAACCAATTAAATCTGGACACCATCCACAGATTCATATCCCCAGTCTCTTCTCTGCCTTCCAGTGCAGTTTATTTCTTGTTCCTAGAATACTAATCATGTATTTTTCAGTTCTGCCTTCTCTTGTGGCTAGTGATCATTTGACCCCTATGAAGCAGAAAATATTTTCAAAGTATCAGGTTCATTTCTTGGCCTTATCTAAGAGTATCCTGAAGCACTTAGGACAGTTTCATTTAAAAAAAAAATGGTGATAGACTAAAATATTAGTTGCCATATTCAAATTCTGCAACTCTGATGCCTTGATTTTCAATACACTTGTATAAACATCCTTTATCTTGCTCAGGGGCACAAAGTCTGATAATTCAGCAAGACATGTCAAATACTAGGAACTAAGTTTTCACAGTTTGTCCATCATTGAGATGATTTGAGAGGTAAAAAGAGCAAGATCCACTAAGTTCATGAGAAGAATTCAGGTTCTTGCTGACATAACAGTCATGTAAATTTCTCACATCAAGAGTTCAGATATGCTTTTGTGATCCACAGTTTTGCAAAGGACCCTTGCTCCATTATTTATATGTACTTTGTCTCTCCCCTTCTCTTCTCTCTGGATATCATAGCATATCTTCTATAGCTACTATCATATATCTTGTTCATTTTTATCTACATTTCTCTGAAGTTTCCTGCACACTGAATTTACTTTTCTTACTTCTCTGCAATCCACAGCTTGCCATCTGGTCCTTGTCTTTGCACTGAAACTCTCTCATTGAGATCATTATGGCATCTGAATTCTCAATCCCAGGAGCTCAAGTCATTATCTTCCTGGACCTGTGTTGTACATTAGCCTGTGTTCACCATTTCCTCTCTGCTGTAAATTCTGTTAGATCTCATAATACCACGCGGATCCCTGCTTATTTCTGAGTATCCCTTCCTCTCCCGATTTAGACAAACATCCCACTCCATTCTGTTAACAGCCCAGTACTTTCCTCCTGCTCTGGAGTTCTAATCCTCCTACATCATAATTAACAATGATATGTAAAATCTCAAATTTAAATACCAAGTTAAGACATCTGCCATGGATTTAGACTCCTATCATGCTACCTGTAAGACATATGTACTTTGTATGAGCACAGCAACACATATTCACATCCTCAAATATGTTTTTTTTTTTAAAATGTGGTGAGTTTGTTGTTTTATTGAATGCTCCTCATTCCACCTCACCAGTCAGGCTGTGTTATTCAACTTTTGATGGTCTCTTTTACCTTTGCTCTTAATATCAAGAAATGTCTCAAAAATTAGTAAACAAAATATTTTAAACAGAACTTTGCCCCTTCCTCCTCTGTGACTCATTAGTTTCCTTCATACATCAAACTTGCATGATGTTGAATCTCTGCAGATCTTTAAAATCATCATTTTATCACTCTTCCATGGGACTGTGAGTTCCCTTTGTGGCTGCGGCTCATCAATGACTTTTTGAATTTTTTTGTTTCTTGAGATGGTGACATTGTAACCCCCATTAGCAGACCGGGCATTCCTAGGGACAATGCAGTGTAGAATGGAAGAATGAAAGCATTAGAAATGGCCAAAGATGAATTTCAATTTGGCTATGTCACTATCAGCATCTTAACATTCAATAAATTGCTTAGTAAAAATTGAAGATGTTGTAAAGAACATGAGATATATTTGTAAAATGTTTGGCAGTGTGCTTAGATGGATAACTGGTAATTACTGAGATTTTTCTGTTTATTTGTTTTTGTTATTACATTTTAGGTCCATGTCCTGGTTAGTAAAACTAGATTTTTACTGATTTTCTATACACTTATATTGTCCTTGTTTAAAAATTGTGTGTGTGTGTGTGTGTGTGTGTTTTCTGTATATGCATGGGTGGGGAGAGGTTGGGAGTATCATGGTAAGACCATGGTCTCTATCTGTGCAACAAATAAAAGTTAATGCCGAGATTGGGACTAAGCATGGCCTGCTTCATTGCTAGTTCTAACAAATGAGCAGATACCTGCATTGAAACAGCCTGGTCATCTTGTTTCCACATCACCGAATACCCAGGATAACAGGGTAAATTGAGGGACATGTGAATTCATGCCTGTTAATATATTTGTGGAGATGCAAACTTTGAATCTAATTATTTGCATCTTGCCTGTCTTTGGCTTTAAACTGGGGGTGAATGTTAAAAAGTTTTTCTTTCTCTCTGTCAGTTTCTGTGATGATGCGCCAGCATGAAACAAACTGTGAATGTCCCATTACTAGCAAAGAGAGCAGGACTGCAAATATAAAAGTTATGTGTCTTCAAGACTTAGGCTTACTTTCAGGCAGAATATAAAATATTTAGGTTATAAATTTTCACAATGATAACTCACAGGCTATGTTTTCTGGGTGACACTTGAAGAAGGAGAGTGATTTGGGAGCCATGCTGCTCTATAAGCTCTCTGCTCATGATAGCACATGACAATCAAAATAAAATTCCTTGTCAAACACAACAAATCCCCAGAACACGGCAGCAACACTGAAACTGGGCTTCCCTGATTCACTGCAGAGAAGAATGGATCCCTTATGACAACCTTATTATTCCATTAGCTCAGCTTTTATTTTTAAGGTCTATTACAATTTTTGTTTTATTATTGAGCACTAAAATATAGAAATAAGTTGAATATGTGGAAATTAAATGTCTCCCTAAGCATGTTCTACTCTGAAGTAAGGTGTTTGTAGCTAAACCCTTTCATCAGGACATGAGCAAAATCATCCCCAGCCATTTAGCATAACTTTTCTGTCTTCCTCCTTGCCTGTCTTCTGTCTTCTCTGACACAGCTCTCCCGACTACTGAAGTTGTGAATTCATTTTTCATCTTCTGCTCTATTCTTTGTTCACTTCAGTTAATAACTTACTTGCTATACTTGGTTAGTCTTTTGTGTGAAAGATAATGTGTAGAGTGGTATTTTGCAGTGTTTTACACTGGTATGACATTTATAGAAAACCCTACCTGAAAGAACTAAAATAATTGCACAGGGTTTTGGTTTTTGTTTTTTTGTTTTTTGTTTTTGTTTATTTTGTTTTGTTTTAAGGCAAGGGATTTGGCTTTGAACTGACCTAACTTTAAACCTCAACTCTACCAGTCAGTCAAAGCCAGGCAACTAGTAAGTTACATAATCTTTATAAAGCTGAATTCTCTGAACTGTCATGTGGAAAAAATTATATGTATTTTCAAGGCCATTTTAATAATTAAATGAGATAATCATTATAAAGTGCTTAGCACAGAAACTTGGTGAGATATGTTCTAAATAAATGCACAATATTATTGAATCACATCTTTCCAATTAACTAAAAGTTATTTTGATTTTGTTATAAAAGAAAAAAAAACACATAGGGAGGCATTAATCACCACCTGATATCAGAATAACATTATAGGAATAATACAGAGACAATAGTCACATTATCTGGGTTCTATTTATAATTTTACCACTTACACACTTGTTGACTTTAGGCAAATTACTTAAACTCTTTGTCTATAACACTGTGACAATAATGTTGAATTTTCTGAGGCATCTGAAGAATACAGAAGACAAAGTGTTACCAAGTCAAAGCTTGTTCTGCTTCCCACACGACAGGCCAATAAATCAAGAGATGCAGTGTTGGGGCAAGGAATAGCAACTTTATTCAGAAAGCCAGCAGACCAAGAAGGTGGTGGACTAGTATCTCAAAGAACCATCTTACCAGAGTTAGAAAAGTCAGGCTTCTTTTATACTAAAAGGGGAGGGAGTGTGGCTGTTTGTTACAAACTTCTTGGTACAGGAATTCTTTGTCCTTGCAGCCTTCCATGTAGTTCTGGTCACAATGTAAACCTCCAACATGACAAGTGTTGTTTTCCTCCAACACGACAATTATTGTTTTCTGTTCTGCTAGTGCTCAAGTTGGGAATTCTCAACTTGTACTTGTAAACATGTACTCAGGGGTAGAAGACAAACACCTTTAAAAGTCAAGCCTGAGAGGCAGAGCCTTGAGAATGGGCTATCACATGTATTTCAGGCTATATGCAACATTCTTTTACAAAGGTGCAGAGCCAGTATGACTAAGCATAGGCAACAGAGCACAAAAGTTAGAGCTAAAGGAGTTGATCCTATATAGAGTCAGGTTTGTTCTTCTCTGTTACAGAAGTGCTTAACTGTTTGTCTTCTATCCCTGAGTAAAGAGGTTTACAAGTACAGGTACGATGGGTTGATGCTCTCCCCAGTAGGTCCTATGTAGACAAGCTTGTGAGAATTCCCAACTTGAGCTCTAGCAGTAATGAACTCCCAAAGGAAACTTAATCATGTTTTCTGGCTCATAAGTAAAACCACTGCAAAGAAACTCTCCCATCTATAATAACCCTGTCAATGAAGAAGTCAGGAATCTGATTTTTTTTTTTTGTCCTCAACACCTATCACAGTGCCTAACTGTTATAGGAGCTTCACAGACAATTCCCAATAAATGAATGGATAAAATAATGGATAGCTATTGTTCTTCTACTAACTTGGCAGGTATACTTTCTGGATTTTTTTATTAAGAAAAATTTATGATGATCTCTCTCTCTCTCTCTTTTTCACTCAATCCTTTTTGGGCCTTTGATCCAGACAAGTGAGGTTCTATGGAGTAATAAAAAAACATGGTTTTAGACCTCACCCTGTCTTGAATGAACTTAAGAATCAAGGCAAGTAACATAATCTGTCTAGACTTAATGTGAAAATCAAAGAGCTGAACTATATCCTAAGGCTGTTTTAGCTCCCAAATGATGTTATATTTAATATTTCTTGGTAAGAGTTAAAATTTTACTTTGTGGTTCCAGAACAAAGCTAGGCAATCAACCCGGAAAACAAACTTTTAAACACAATCTGCCAAGTCTTAAACTTCTTAGATAATTAGTCCTGTTCAAGCATGGACATTGGACAGTACATATCTAAAGTAAAGAAAAAATAATCAAATCTTCTGTCTTCAATACTGTGTTCTACATATGCCCACGTTCTTTCTCAGAGAATGGTGCTGCTTTCATCCTTCTCATTGAGATAAGCAGTAGGAACAGAGGAAATAATGAGTACTTTCCTATAGAAACTTGTCTCTGCTGTTTGTTTGGGGAGTGTGGATATTTTTAGCTATTCATTCTTCTGGAAGTTGAGTGTAGCACATGAACGGTTGAGACTTTTATAGAAGATCATCTGCCCTTGTCTGAGAAATCTGTGTGTCATGATGCTTTTCAACCAACAGTAATGAGCCAATTCATCTCTTGCTACACAGAGCCTTCCCTGCCTTATTAAAAAAAGTAGTTCATTATAAATAAAAGTAAAGACTTAACAATAGAACATGCAATTAAAATTAAAAGATCACAGAATCCAAAAAAGAACTAATTAACTTAAAAAGAAAAGTAAAAGGCCACAGAGACAAAGATGTTCACTTCAATGGTTTGGAGTGAGGTCTCACAAACAGAAAAAAAGAAAAAAGTGTAAAATATTTAGTGATATATGAGAATTTATTAGTTATGAGATTATTTTTGTTTAAGAAAAGCCAAGAAATGTCTCTCAAACATAACATTATGTTGTCTTCTCCCTGTAAGTTTTCATCCAAAGTTTACAAGTTAGGAAGGAGAAAGGGATCAAAAAAAATGTGTTCACAGCTTTGTTCTTTCACAGCACTTTTAGAAAGAAAAAAGAAACTTCTTCCTTCATTTCAGATCATCTCTTTTCATTTGTGCCATCAGTTCACATCTATGTGGCCATTTGTATTTGTAGAAGACAGCACCGTTATTACTCATCCAGTAACACAGACCATAGGAGTACAGGGTTAAAAAAAAAAAAATGCAAGAGGAGCTTCAAGATGGCAGAAGAGTGAGACGCAGAGATCACCTTCCTCTCCACAAATGCATCAGAAATACATCTACATGTGGAACAATGCCTACAGAACACCCACTGAACGCTGGCAGAAGACCTCAGACCTACCAAAAGGCAAGAAACTCCCCACGTACCCGGGTAGGGCAAAAGAAAAAAGGAAAAACAGAGACAAAAGAATAGGGACAGGACCTGCACCAGTGGGAGGGAGCCATGAAGGAGGAAAGGTTTCCACACACTAGGAAGCCCCTTCGTGAGGGGAGAGTGCGGGTGGCAGAGGGGGGGAGCTTCAGGGCCGTGGAGGAGATCGCAGCAACAGGGGTGTGGAAGGCAAAGCGGAGAGATTCCCGCACAGGGGATCGGTGCCGACGGGCACTCACCAGCCCGAGAGGCTTGTCTGCTCACCCAACAGGGTGGGCGGGGCTGGGAGCTGAGGCTCGGGCTTCGGTCGGAGCGCAGGGAGAGGACTGGGCTTGGTGGCGTGAACACAGCCTGCAGGGGGTTAGTGCACCACGGCTAGCTGGGAGGGAGTCTAGGGAAAAGTCTGGACCTGCTGAAGAGGCAAGAGACTTTTTCTTCCCTCTTGGTTTCCTGGTGTGCGAGGAGAGGGGATTAAGAGCGCTGCTTAAAAGAGCTCCAGAGACTGGCGCGAGCCGCGGCTGTCAGTGTAGACCCCAGAGATGGGCATGAGAGGCTAAGACTGCTGCTGCGGCCACCAAGAAGCCTGTGTGTGAGCACAGGTCACTCTCCACACCTCCCCTCCCGGGAGCCTGTTCAGCCTCCACTACCAGGGTGCCGTGATCCAGGGACAACTTCCCCTAGAGAACGCACGGCGCACCTCAGGCTGCTGCAACGTCCTGCTGGCCTCTGCCGCTGCAGGCTCGCCCCTGCATCCATACCCCTTCCTCCCTCCGGCCTCAGTGAGCCAGAACCCCCGAATCAGCTGCTCCTTTAACTCCGTCCTGTCGGAGCAAAGAACAGATGCCCTCAGGTGACCTACACACAGAGGTGGGGCCAAATCCAAAGCTGAACCCCGGGAGCTGTGTGAACAAAGAAGAGAAAGGGAAATCTCCCCCAGCAGCCTCAGGAGCAGTGGATTAAATCTCCACACTCAACTTGATGTACCCTGCATCTGTGTAATACCTGAATAGACAACAAATCATCCCAAATTGAGGAGGTAGACTTTGGGAGCAAATATATATATATATATATATATATATATATATGTATATATTTCCCTTTTTCTCTTCCTGTGAGTGTGAGTGTGGATGTGTCTGTGTATGATTTTCTCTGTATAGCTTTGCTTTTACCATCTGTCCTAGGGTTCTGTGTCCTTTTTTTTTATTACTTAAAACTTTTTTCCTTATAATTATTTTTTAATAACTTTATTTTATTTTATCTTCTTCTTTCTTTCTTTTTTTTTCTCCCTTTTATTCTGAGCCATGTGCAGGACAGGCTCTTGGTGTTCCAGCCAGATGTCAGGGCTGTGCCACTGAGGTGGGAGAGTCAAGTTCAGGATACTGGTCAACAGGAGACCTCCCAGGTCCACGTAATATCAAAAAAAGAAAATCTCCCAGAGATCTACATCTCAATGCGAAGAACCAGCTCCACTCAATGACCAGCAAGCTACAGTGGTAGACACCCTATGCCAAACAACTAACAACACAGAAACACGACCCCACCCATGAGCACAGAGGCTGCCTAAAATCATAATAAGGCCACAGACACCCCAAAGCACACCACCAGACATGGACCTGCCACCAAAAAGACAAGATCCAGCCTCATCCACCAGAACACAGGCACTAGTCCCCTCCAACAGGAAGCCTACACAACCCACTGAACCAAACTTGGCCACTGGGGACAGACAAGAAAAACAACAGAAAATACGTATCTGCAGCCTGCGAAAAGGAGACCCCAAACACAGTAAGTTAAGCAAAATGAAAAGACAGAGAAACACACAGCAGATGAAGGAGCAAAGCAAAAACCCACCAGACCTAACAAATGAAGAGGAAATAGGCAGTCTACCTGAAACAGAAATCAGAATAATAGTAAAGGTGATCCAAAATCTTAGAAATAGAATGGAGAAAATACATGAAACGTTTAACAAGGACCTAGAAGAACTAAAGAGCAAACAAACAATGATGAAAAACACAATAAAGGAAATTAAAAATTCTCTAGAAGGGATCAATAGCAGAATAACTGAAGCAGAAGAACGGATAAGTGACTTGGAAGATAAAAAGGTGGAAATAACTACTGCAGAGCTGAATAAAGAAAAAAGAATGAGGAGAATTGAGGACAGTCTCAGAGACCTCTGGGACAATATTAAATGCACCAACATTCGAATTATAGGGTTCCCAGAAGAAGAAGAGAAAAAGAAAGGTACTGAGAAAATATTTTAAGAGATTATACTTGAAAACTTCCCTAATATGGGAAAGGAAATAGAAAATCAAGTCCAGGAAGCACAGAGAGTCCTATACAGGATAAATCCAAGGAGAAACACTCCAAGACACATATTACTCAAGCTATCAAAAATTAAACACAAAAAACAAATACTAAAAGCAGTAAGGGAAAAACAACAAATAACATATAAGGGAATCCCCATAAAGTTAACAGCTGATCTTTCAGCAGAAATTCTGCAAGCCAGAGGGTTGTGGCAGGATATATTTAAAGTAATGAAGGAGAAAAACCTACAACCAAGATAACTGTACCCAGCAATGATCTAATTCAAATTTGATGGAGAAATTAAAAGCTTTACAGACAAGCAAAAGCTAGGAAAATTCAGCACCACCAAATCAGCTTTACAACAAATGTTAAAGGAACTTCTGTAGGCAGGAAACACAAGAGAAGGAAAAGACCTACAATAATAAACCCAAAGCAATTAAGAAAATAGTAATAGGAACATACATATCGATAATTACCTTAATGTAAATGGATTAAATGCTCCAAGCAAAAGACATAGACTGGCTGAATGGATACAAGAACAAGACCCATATATATATGCTGTCTACAAGAGACCCACTTCAGACCTAGGGGCTCATACAGACTGAAAGTGAGGGGATGGAGAAAGAAATTCCTTGCAAAAGGAAATCAGAAGAAAGATGGACTAGCAATTCACATGACAGACAAAAGAGATTTTAAAATAATGACTATTACAAGAGACAAAGAAGGACACTACATAATGATTAAGGGATTGATCAAAGAAGAAAATATAACAATTGTAAATATTTATGCACCCAACATAGGAGCACCTCAATACATAAGGCAAATACTAACAGCCATAAAAGGGGAAATTGACAGTAACACAATCATGGTAGGGGACACTAACACCCCACTTTCACAAATGGACAGATCATCCAAAGTGAAAATAAATAAGGAAACACAAGCTTTAAATGATACGCTAAACAAGATGGACTTAACTGATATTTATAGGACATTCCATCCAAAAACAACAGAATACACATTTCTCTCAAGTTCTCATGGAACAATCTGCAGCATAGATCATATCCTGGGTAACAAATCAAGCCTTGGTAAATTTAAGAAAATTGAAATCATATCAAATATCTTTTCTGACCAAAATAGTATGAGACTAGATATCAGTTACAGGAAAATATCTGTAAGAAATAAAAACAAATGGAGGCTAAACAACACACTACGTAATAACCAAGAAATCACTGAACAAATCAAAGAGGAAATCAAAAAAATACCTATTAATAAATGACACTAAAAACACAATGACAAAGAACTTATGGGATGCAGCAAAAGCAGTTCTAAGAGGGAAGTTTATAGCAATACAACCCTACCTTAAGAAACAAGAAACATCTGAAATAAACAACCTAATCTTACACCTAAAGCAATTAGAGAAAGAAGAACAAAAAAACAAAAAACCTAAAGTTAGCAGAAGGAAAGAAATCATATAGATCAGATCAGAAATAAATGAAAAAGGAATGAAGGAAATGATAGCAAAGATCAATAAAACTAAAAGCTGGTTCTTGGAGAAGATAAAAAAAAATGATAAACCATTAGCCAGAGTTATAAAGAAAAAAATGGAGAAGACTCAAATCAATAGAATTAGAAATGAAAAAGGAGAAGTAAAAACTGACACTGCAGAAATACAAAGGATCATGAGAGATTAATACAAGCAACTATATGCCAATAAAATGGACAACCTGGAAGAAATGGACCAATTCTTAGAAATGTACAACCTTCCGAGACTGAACCATGAAGAAATAGAAAATATGAACAGACCAATCACAAGCACTCAAATTGAAGCTGTGATTAAAACTCTTCAACAAACAAAAGCCCAGGACCAGATGGCTTCACAGGCAAATTCTATCAAATATTTAGAGAAGAGCTAACACCTATCCTTATCAAATGCTTCCAAAATATAGCACAGGGAGGAATACTCCCAAACTCATTATACGAGGCCACCATCACCCTGATACCAAAACTAGACAAAGATGTCATAAGGAAAGAAAACTACAGGCCAACATCAATGATGAACATAGATGCAAAAATCCTCAACAAAATACTAGCAAACAGAATCCAACGGCACATTAAAAGGATCATACACCATGATCAAGTGGGGTTTATCCCAGGAATGCAAGGATTCTTCAATATAAGCAAATCAATCAACGTGATAAACCATATTAACAAATTGAAGGAGAAAAAACATATGACCATCTCAGTATATGCAGAGAAAGCTTTTGACAAAATTCAACACCATTTATGATAAAAACCCTTCAGAAAGTGGGCATAGAGGGAACGTTCCTCAACATAGTAAAGGCCATATATGACAAACCCACAGCCAACATCGTCCTCAGTGGTGAAAAACTGAAAGCATTTCCACTAAGATCAGGAACAAGACAAGGTTGCCCACTCTCACCACTCTTATTCAACATAGCTTTGGAAGTTTTAGCCACAGCAATCAGAGAAGAAAAGGAAATAAAAGGAATCCAAATCAGAAAAGAAGAAGTAAAGCTGTCACTGTTTGCAGATGACAGGATACTGTACATGGAGAATCCTGAAGATGCTACCAGAAAACTACTAGAGCTAATCAATGAATTTGGTAAGGTAGCAGGATACAAAATTAATGCACAGAAATCTCTGGCATTCCTATACACGAATGATGAAAAATCTGAAAGTGAAATTAAGAAAACACTCCCATTTACCATTGTAACAAAAAGAATAAAATATCTAGGAATAAACCTACCTAAGGAAACAAAAGACCTGTATACAGAAAATTATAAGACATGGATGAAAGAAATTAAAGATGATATAAATAGATGGAGAGATATAGCATATTCTTTGATTGGAAGAATCAACATTGTGAAAATGACTCTACTACCCAAAGCAATCTACAGATTCAATGCAATCCCTGTCAAACTACCACTGGCATTTTTCACAGAACTAGAACAAAAAATTTCACAATTTGTATGGAAACACAAAAGACCCCAAATAGCCAAAACAATCTGGAGAAAGAATAACAGAGCTGGAGGAATCAGGCTCCTGGAATTCAGACTATACTACAAAGCTATGGTAATCAAGACAGTATGGTACTGGCACATAAACAGAAAGATAGATCAATGCAACAGAATAGAAAGCCCAGAGATAAGCCCACGCACATGTGGTCAACTTATCTTTGGTAAAGTAGGAAATAATATACAGTGGAGAAAAGACAGCCTCTTCAATATGTGCTGCTGGGAAAACTGGACAGCTGCATGTAAAAGAATGAAATTAGAACACTCCCTAACACCATACACAAAAATAAACTCCAGATGGATTGAAAACCTAAATTTAAGGCCAGATACCATCAAACTCGTAGAGGAAAACTTAGGCAGAACACTCTATTACATAAATCACAGCAAGATCCTTTTTGACACACCTCCTAGAGAACTGGAAATAAAAACAAAAATAAATGGGACCTAATGAAACTTCAAAGCTTTCGCACAGCAAAGGAAACCATAAACAAGACAAAAAGACAACCCTCAGAATGGGAGAAAGTATTTGCAAATGAAGCAACTGGCAAAGGATTAATCTCCAGAATTTACAAGCAGCTCATGCAGCTCAATATCAAAAAAACAAACAACCCAATCCTGAAATGGGCAGAAAACCTAAATAGGCATTTCTCCAAAGAACATATACAGATAGCCAACAAACGCATGAAAGAATGCTCCACATCATTAATCATTAGAGAAATGCAAATCAAAACTACAATGAGATATCATCTCACACTGGTCAGAATGGCCATCATCAAAAAATCTACAAACAATAAATGCTGGAAAGGGTGTGGTGAAAAGGGAACTCTCTTGCACTGTTGGTGGGAATGTAAATTGATACAGCCACTATGGAGAACAGTATGGAAGCTCCTTTAAAAAACTAAAAATAGAACTATCATACAATCCAGCAATCCCACTAGTGGGCATACACCCTGAGAAAAACCATAATTGAAAAACAGTCATGTACCAAAGTGTTCATTGCAGCTCTATTTCCAATAGCCAGGACATGGAAGCAACCTAAGTGTCCATCAACAGATGAATGGATAAAGAAGATGTGGCACATATATACAATGGAATATTTCTCAACCGTAAAAATGAACGAAACTGAGTTTTTTGTAGTGAGGTGGATGGATCTAGAGACTATCATTCAAAGTGAAGTAAGTCAGAAAGATAAAAACAAGTAACGTACACTAACACATATATATGGAATCAGAAAAAGGAAAATAAAAGGTTATGAAGAACCTAGGGGTAAGATGGGAATAAAGACTCAGACCTACTAGTGAATGGACTTGAGGCAATGTGGAGGGGTGTAGTGAGGTGGATGGAACTGGAGTCTGTCATACAGAATGAAGTAAATCAGAAAGTAAAAAACAAATACTGTATGCTAACACATATATATGGAATCTAAGAAAAAATAAAAAAGATCATGAAGAACCTAGGGGTAAGATGGGAATAAAGACTCAGACCTACTAGTGAATGGACTTGAGGCAATGTGGAGGGGGAAGGATAAGCTGGGACATGTGAGAGAGTGGCACAGACATATATACACTGCCAAACGTAAAATAGATAGCTAGTGGGAAGCAGCCGCATAGCACAGGGAGATCAGCTCGGTGTTTGTGACCTCCTAGTGGGGTGGGGTAGGGAGGGTGGGAGGGAGGGATATGTAAGAGGGAAGAGATTTGGGGACATATGTATATGTATAACTGATTCATTTTGTTATAAAGCAGAAACTAACACGCCATTGTAAAGCAATTATACTCCAATAAAGACGTTAAAAAATTAAAATAAGATGCTATAAATATTGTGAAATAATTGGAAATGTTGATAGTATCCCTAATAATGATAATAATATAGAACCAGCAGATATTGATGCACAAATTTTCCTCTAAATAAAGATCCTCCACATACCTCATTTTTACAAAGGAAATGTTGAATTTACATTATAATCATCTAATTTTTTCTGAGAAGTGCTTCCCTGGGATAAGAATTATTACCTCACAGTTTAATTTGGTGTTTTAAATTGGGCACCATACTTATAGAATTGACAAATTTAAGCCAGATAAATTGTTTTAAAAATATAGCTTAATTTTAAAAATTCAGAATCATTGCCTTGAATATTTTGCTTAAAAAGTTGATAATATGTATATCATTGGAAGTGTAACTTTCCTTTTAAATAAAATATTTGCCCAATGTTTAAAAAAGTGAATCGTGAATCCCTGGTAATACCTTTTACAATTGTCTGCACTGTGGTTTTGATTTCATCTTGGCATAATAATTTGGCCTACAATTTATATTTCAGAAGCACATAAACTTTCAATTTAATTACTAGGCAAGGTTTCTTTTTTAACCAGTAAATATATACTAATTTGTAGCAGAAGAAATATAAGTCCAATCATCAAAAATTTAAAGAGATTAAACCAAAGGTAAAAGTAACTATTTTATCATGTCATCTGAGACTCTCTGACCAGTAGAACAAGGAAAGTTGGAAGAGATGATCTATGGGTTCTGAAATTATAAAAGCATTTTTTTTTTTTTTTTTTTTTAGTTCAAGAACCTGTAAGTGTTTCTTGCAATGTATTGAATACCACTGTGATAGTCACTTTTGACTTTAGATTAGGGATACCTAATCACACAAATAAGTGACATTTTTATTTTTAATTTAAAAAATCATAGTTAATACACATTCCTACTACCAAACCTTAATATCTCCATTTGGGAAACTGTTTTCTTCAATAATAGTAATTCATATAAAATATACTTAAAGGGAAGGTGCTAGATATGAAATGTAGAGTCTGCATTTAGATCATCATTAACTGAGTGTGTGTGAATATAAAAACTTAACTTAAATGTCCCTGAGGGGTTTCTAAATGCTAAATAAAACATTCTAGCTTGGTTGCATTTTATAGCTCTAATATTCAAGTCAATTGCATCCATATAAAATTAACCTGCACAATATTTTCATGTTCGCTCTGTAATTAAAGGGATAATCAAATTTCACCTTTAGCTGTAGTCTTAAGAGTTGTTCTTAAATCACATAAGCCATTTTAATAGAAATAACACAGTCTGTCATACAAATGATATAGCATATTGATCTGAAATCAGATGAAATTATAAGAGTTGGTTAGGTGGCTATATGTTTTCAAATTAATTTCTTAATTTGAAATGTTAATTTTGAAATGTTAATTTCTTAACATTTTTAGTGCAGTATCAGTACACTGTGGCCAATTCCTCTAATTTTATTGGGCATTACCTTACTTTTACAGTAAATAAGTTGTTGTTAGGCATAGACAATGGCTCTCAAATTTTTGAAATGATATGGAGTCCATGTCTAGAAATCTCACACAGAAACAGCTCTCTTTTGCATCATTATTTTTCATGGAATCAGGGCCTTTTGTATTTATAGTATAACAAAGAAATTAGTTTGACGTAATAGTGATGATAATGATGATGATGATTATGGTTGCAGTGATGTTGCTGGTGATAATTTCTGCAAGTTGATTCCTACTATGTGTTGGTGCTGTAAAGTATACTATAAATATTAAATTATTATTATTAATAATAATAATAATAATAATAATATTATTATTATTATTAAAACAACCTTGCAAGGTAGAATTTTTCCTCCAAATTATGAATGAGGAAGCTAACATTGAGAAACAACAAATGTACTCTCCAAGACAGTAAACAGGAGAAAAACAGCTGGCTCCAAAGCCAGACGTTTTATGTCGAATCCATCAGATAGAACAACATAAGATAAATAAAATGGTCAAGAGAAATAAAACTGGATTTACACGAAGTTATCAATTCACTCAATGACATTTGTTTGAACAGAGTTGAGCTCAGTAATGAAGCTCAGTAATGAAGAATAAATCAGTGACATATAAATGCAAAGAAACTATCAGAATAATTTTGCTTACTTATGGAAAATTCAAAACATGACTAGAAAAAAGTACTTAAAAGGGTATTTCTTAAACATTAATTACTCAAATAATATTTTATCTGTAATTGTGCCAAAGTTTTGTTTTGTTTTGTTTAGTTTGTGGTACGCGGGCCTCTCACTGTTGTGGCCTCTCCCGTTGCGGAGCACAGGCTCCGGATGCTCAGGCTCAGCGGCCATGGCTCACAGGCCCAGCCGCTCCGCGGCATGTGGGATCTTGCCGGACCGGGGCACGAACCCGTGTCCCATGCATCAGCAGGTGGACTCTCAACCACTGCGCCACCAGGGAAGCCCTGGTGCCAAAGTTTTGAAGACATTTTTCAAGTCAGATTGTTACTAAAACTATAGCTATACATATGAATCAGATGGAAATTATTAATAAAGCTATAGGTGTACTTATAAATAATACAGAAATATTTTACATATATGGAAGAAAATGTTGGGTATCTTTTATAAGTTTAACATGAACTCTTGGGGAAAAAATGTTTAAGACCATTGCAGATGTTCTCAGTCGAAATAATACTCTCATGAAACATTATTTCAGCTGTTTAACTGATATAACATGAAACCTGAGGGGAAATTAAATGGACTTGCTTTAGGGGATTTTAAAACTAAAAAAAAAAAAAAAATTAAATCTACATGTGCTGCCAGTCATATGCTTTGGAATTGGTCACCCTAACCCATAAAAGGTATAAATTTAAAGCTGGAAAAGTCTACTTATTACTGATTAATTTGCCTTCTTTTCCACCTTGACATATTTACATATACAATTTCAGAAAACTGTATTTATATTTGAGAAAAATATTGATCACAGAGGTATGCCAATCTTCAGTGGCATTGAATTAAATACTTATTACATGTCTTCCTGCTGTTAGGACAAGTAGATTTATAAAATTCCCTGTACTGAAGGGTAGTAAAGCATCAATGTGAAATGCAAATGTTCTGTAGCAAGACCACCCGTGTACCTACTGGGAATCTCTTTCCTATGCTAGCTCTGTGATCTTGGGTAAGGTATTTCATCACTCTGTGCCTCAGTCACATCTACAAAATGAAAATAATTTAATTATTTCCTCATAGGTTTGTTGTGAGGATTAACTTAACTGTATAAATAAAGTGCTTTGACCAGTACTTGGCACACACAAATGTGTTATTATTTTGCTGGGTCTCACGATTTTAGTACACATGCCAGAGTTGTGAAAAATCTGGATAACAATGAGTCTTTATGAACCGCAATCAATATTTAACCAACAAACTGATTATAGAATGACTGATATACCTAAAAGTGAACAAGATGTGAAAGGCAATTGTTGGAACAGGTGAATAAGAATAACAGGTGAAGGAGGAAAGATTTTCAACAGAGGGAGAGAGGTAAGGTCATCCAAAAGGGGAGGAAGGAAATGATGTCAATATCCATTTGCCCAGTTGTTCCCATGAAGGGTGAAAGGAGCATTGCTAATTTCTGAGGAAGATCAGAGAAATCTATTATACGGCTCAGTAGTTCTTCACCAAGCCAGTGCAGGGTGCAGGAGATCTTAACATTAGCATAATTCTGAGGCTCAAATTGTTGGAAATGCTGCAATCTTATTGGTTTATTTAATTTTATTTAAAAGTATAATTGATGATGAAGAGGATAATGTTTAGGGTAACATATGCTCAAGGTGAAAAAATAATTTAAAATGTCCAAAATTATATAAAAAGAAAAAGTTATTATTGGTGCTGCAAACGATTGTAAAACCACGGGCTTCCCTGGTGGCGTAGTGGTTGAGAGTCCGCCTGCCGATGCAGGGGACACGGGTTCGTGCCCCAGTCGGTGAAGATCCCACATGCTGCGGAGCAGCTGGGCCCGTGAGCCATGGCTGCTGAGCCTGCGCGTTCGTAGCCTGTGCTCCACAACGGGAGAGGCCACAACAGTGAGGGGCCCGCATACCCCAAAAAAAAAAAAAAAAAGAGTGAAACCATAAAGTTTTTTAGTGGAGTACATATATGCATAGACATTCACCAGACAGGATACCCATACTGGACTTGCTCTGCCTCCATTTTAGATGAGTTGCTCATATAATAGAAACCAGGATGTTAAAGTTAATATGATACAATTCCAAGCATCATCACATATTATGGAATTTATTACAAAACATGAGGAGAACAGTTTATGATTTTGAACACTGTAATTCACTTACACAATATAGTAAGATAGGAGAAAGTAGAAAGAATATTGTCAGGATATTAGAAAAGAGATGACGTTGGCAATAATGGACACATAGGTGAGAGAATCAGCTTGGGGCTGCTTAGGGCCCTATAAAATTGAGTTTTTCTGAGATTCAAGGTAACTGCAGCAGATAAGCACTGCAAAAGTATCACATGATGCTCAGGGTATGAGAAAGGGTCACCTTGAACCATCTTCCAGGCCCACAGTGCTTTATGTCTCATTACATCTCATCCATCCCCTTTCAACTTCCCCACTGCATCTGGGAAAGAACAAGGAAGCTAAGGAAGGAGTAGAGGAGAAGATGAGCTGGGGGAGAGTAGAGATTCAGCAGGACCCAATCCTCCCTCTCCACTGCTGGCTTCCAGAATGAAGTAGGTGCTAATTAGGGATGAAGGGAAAAGTTTAACACTGAGTCAAGTTAGAAATTTCCATCAACATCTTGACTGATTATAAATGACTGTAGAAATGTCTGCATTACCTACAAGTTAGCAGAGAAGGTACAGATTTGCAGAGTGCTCAGAAAAAGGAGTTGGGGAACATAATATTCTCAGAATACATTTAAAAGTGAGAGTAGGAAATCTACATTAAAAATCTATATTATTTAACACAAATGGGATCATAATATATGCAGCACCTTCACTGCTCCAAATCTCTTTTTTTATTAACCTATTTGTTTAAGAGGAATACCTTTTTATATCAGCATATGTAGATAACTCTAAAATCTCTTCCAGAGGATAGAAGTAAATGGAATACTTTCTAACTCATTCTGTGAGACCAGTATTACCCAAATATCCAAATCAGACAAACACATTGCAATAAAAGAAAACTACAAACCAATATCTCTCATGTACATAGATACAAAAATCTTCCACAAAATATTAGCAAATTGAATCAAAAATGTATAAAACAATGTATACACCATGACCAGTTGGGATTTATCCAAGTATGTGAAGGTGGTTCAAGAATGGCCCCCAAGTGAGGGTCCTTGGCTTCATGCAGGAAAGAATTCAGAGTGAACCAGAGTAAAGGAAAGCAAGTTCATTTAGAGATACACATTCCATAGGCAGAATGCAGTCCATCTCAGAAAGCCAGAGTGGCCCCAGGGCATGGGGTCATTGGTTTTTATGGGCTAAGTAATTTCATATGCTAATGAGCGGGAGAAATATTCTTCTTATTTTGGGGTAGTGTGGGTTTTCCCCAGGAATTGAGCCACTGTTCACTTTTTGGTTTTTTATGGTCTGCCTTAGAACTGTCATGGCATAAGGGGCAATGAATTTTAGTATCATAATGAGGGTATATTGAGCTAAAGGTTAATGATTGGACTATTCTCAAATCCACCTTGGTTTCAGCTTGTTCCAACCAGTCTTTATCAAATCCCAACAGACACACCCCTTCTTCATTATCTAGCATTTATGTCCTGCCCATTTCCCTCCTGTCTCAATTTGAAAATCAATTAATGTAATCCATGACATCAACTTACTAAAGAAGAAAAATTACATGATCATATCAAAAGACACAGAAAAAAATTGACAAAATCCAATATCCATAAATGGCAAAAAAATATTTTTCAGTAAACTGGGAATAGAGAGCAACAGTCTCAACTTGATTAAGAATACCTACAAATAACCTACAATTAACATCATACTTAAGATTAGAAACTCAAAGCTTTCCCATTAATCAGATACAAGGCAAAAATATACCCCCTCTTACCACTCCTTTTTTGCATCATACTGGAAATTCTAGCTAATATAATAAGAAGAGGAAATTAAAGGTATACAGACTAAAATGAAAAAATATAACTGTTTTTGTTCTTAGATGACATGACCATCTATGCAGAAAATCTGAAAGAATTGACAGACTCATGGAACTAATAAGCTATTATAGCAAGGTTGCAAGATACAAAGTTAGTAGGCAAAAGTCAATTGCTTCCTATATACTAAAAATGAACAAGTGGGATTAGAAATTAAATATACAAAACCATTTATAATAGCACCCCTCAAAAAAATACTTAGGTATAAATCTAAAAATATATATACAAGGAAGATTTCCTTTATGAGGAAAATTATAAAACTCTGATAAATAAAATTAAAGTAAAATTAAATAAATAGAGAGGTATTCCATACTTATGGCTGGGAAGACTCAATATTGTCAAGATACTGGTTCTTCTCACCTTGATTTATAGGTTCACACAATCCCAATCAAACTCCAAAAAAGTTATTTCATGGATATTGACAAATTGTTTCTAAAGTTTATATGGAAGAACAAAAAACCCAGAATAGCCAATACAATATTGAAGGAGAAGAACAGTTGGAGGACTGATGCTACCCAAAATCAATGCTTACTATAACACTACAGTAATCAAGTTAATGGGACATTGGTGAGAGAATAGACAAACAGGTCAATGGAATAGACTACAGCTCACAGAAAGAGACCCATATAAATATAGTAAACTGACTTTGACAATAGAGTACAGGCAATACAACAGAGCAAATACAGTCTTTTCAACAAATGCTGTTGGAACAACTGTATATCCACATGCCAAAAAATATAGAATGAATCTAGACACAGACCTTACATCCATCCCAAGAATTAACTCAATATGGATCATAGATCTAAATGCAAAGTTATAAAACTCTTAGAAGGTAACATAGGAGAAACCTAGATGACCTTGAGCATGGCAATGACTTTTTAGGTACAACCCTAAAGGCACAATCCATGAAAAAAAAATAATTGATAAGCTGGACTTCATTAAAATTAAAACCTTCTGCTCTGTCAATTTCAAGAGAATGAGAAGACAAGCCACAGACTGGGAGAAAATATTTGCAAAGGTACATCTGATAAGAACTGTTATAAAAATATACAATGAACTCTTAAAACCCAAGAGTAAGAAAATAAACAAACTGATTAGAAATTGAGCCAAAGACTTTAACAGACAGCTCAACAAAGAAAATATATAGAAGGCAAATATGAATATGAAAAAATGCTCAACATTATATCTTATCAGGGAAATGCAAATAACAATGAAATACCACTACACACATATGAAAATGGCCAAAACTGTAACACTGACAACGCCAGATGCTGTCATGAATGTGGAGTAACAGGAATTCTCATTCATTGCTGGTAGGGCTGCAAAATGTTACAACAAATTTGGATGATGGTTTGGCAGTTTCTTACAAAACTAACCACACACTTACCAAATGATCCAGCAATTGCGCTCCTTGTTATTTATCCAAAAGAGCTGAAAACATGTCCACACAAAATCTTGCACATGTTTAGAGCAGCTTTATTTATAATTGCCAAAACTTAGAAGCAACCAAAATGTTGTTCCTTAGGTGAATGAATAAATAAACTGTGTTATACCCAGACAATGGAATATTTTTCAGTGCTAAAGAAATTAGCTATCAAATCACGTAAAGCCATAAAGGAACCTTAAATGCATTTTTACTAAGTGAAAGAAACCAGTCTCAAAAGGCTGCACACTATATGATTCCAACTATATGACATTCTGGAAATGGCAAAACTATGGAGTCAAAAGATCAGTGGTTGCCAGGGGTTGAGGAGGAGGGAGGGTGAAAAGATGGAGCACAGAGGATTTTCAGGACACTGAAAATACTCTGTATGATACTACAATGATGGATACATGTCAGTAAACATTTATTCATCCCATAGAATGTATAATACCGGGAGTGAACCTTAAGGTAACCAATGGATTTTGAATGATTATGATGTACTGATGTAAGTTCATCAATTGTAACAAATGTACCACTGTGTTGTTAATGGGGGAAGCTGTGCATGTGTGGGGCAGGGAGTATAAGGGAAATCTCTGTACTTTCCCCTCAATTTTGCTGTGAACCTAGAACTGTTCTAAAAAATTAAAGTCTTAAAAACAGAGAAAGAATACTACCTTGAAACTAGCACCCAGATTTAGAAACAGAATGTTACCAAAACGTAGAAATTTTTCTCGTGCCTCTTTTCATTGGATAATCCAAAGGTAGCTGTTACCTTGACCTCTTACATTACCTGCTTTTGTCCTTTGGAGAAGTTGAACTAAGTTGCATGTACTATTTTATCTGGCTTCTTTCTCACAATGTTATGTTTGTGAGATGCATTTATATTTTTGTGTGTAGTTGTAGATTGTTCATTTTTATGCTGCATGTATTTGTGTGTGAACATATTACATTTTAATTTTTAAATGATATTACTATGGGTGTTTGCATTGTTTCTAGTTTGTAGTCTTACAAATGGTGCTGCTTTAAACATCCTAGCATATGCCATTTGAGGTACATTTTATTTCAGCCTTTAAAATTAAGTATGTATCTTTGGTGAAAAGAGGGAAAATATACTATTTGAATCTAATTGGTGGATACTTAAAATAGCAGTCTTATAATGGCATATTTGAATATCATTAAAATATACACCTGGAATTACACTCTTAAAAATTGTAATCTTGTAATGATAAAGTACATTAGTGAAAAAGAGAACATCTGCTCCTAAAATAAAAAGAGCACATACCAAAGTAGTACAAAAGAGGCTAATAATACTGGTCTTAAATCACAACTTCATCAAGTCTTAGCTCTTTAAAATTAGAGAAGTTATCAAGATTTCTCTGTGCCTCAGTTTCTCTATCTGTAAAATGGGACTAACAGCAGTATCTACTCAAAAGTGTTGTTGTGGAGACAAATTAAATTAATATATATAAAGCACTTGGAGCAGTACCTGGCATGTGGTGAGTGCCAATAAGTGTTTATTTTTTTTGCTGAAGGAAGGCAGAAAAATAATTTAAAGTTGTAAATAGTGTATGGCAATGTACCCAATAATTGTGAAGCAATAGTTCCTTACAGTAGAATCAAGCTTAATAGTTTAAAAATTCTTTCAACTGCCTTAGTTGTCTTCCAAGAGGAATTTTATTATCCCCATTTTAAAGAAGAGAACACTATACCTTAAGGAATTTATATACAGTCAGCCCTTGTATTCATGGGTTCTACACCCACAGATTCAACCAACTGCAGATTCAAAATATTTTAAAATGTTTTCCAGAAAGTTCCAGAAACCAAAACTGGAATTTACCATGGCAAGTATTTATATAGCATTTACATTGTATTAGGTATTAGAAGTAATCTAGAGATGATTTAAAGTATAGCGGAAGATGTACACAGGTTATGGTAAATACCATGCCATTTTATATAAGAGACTTGAGCAACTGGGGATCTTGGTATCTCTGGGCGGTCCTGGAACGAATCCCCCTCAAATACCAAAGGATGACTGTATTTAGTTAGAAGCTGGCTTTTTCCTCTTAGATAAAAAAAGAGAGAGAGAGAGAACATTTACAGAAATGAATACAACACAGTAGATTAAAAATAGATAGGGAAATCAGCATAAATGGAGTAAACAATGGCAGTACTGTAAGGTAAAGTAAAAGGTAGAATAAGTTCATGAAACACATACCATGTTAGTGTACAGTTACTAGAGGTGAAACAAAAATCTAAGTACCTTAGTAGCCAAACCCAAGAAAGAAATATAATTAGTTTTAAGATTCACCAGGCAGTTAAGAAACATACAATCACACACACATTCTCACTCTCACACACCCACTTATAGTCTCATTCACACATGCATTCACACACACTCACACACAGACACACACACACACCCTAACAGTTGCTTCTGAGTATATGCATAGCTTTTCTTTTTATTGAGGTTTCAACAAAATTTCTCCCCTTTAAGGGAGAAACACAGTGACATAAAGTGGCCTGCATCCCTACAATCATTCACACAATACATGGCAGACTTCCTTGAGCAACAGACATAATATGATCCCCTCCCATTGTGGTAAAATCAACTCTCTGAGGGGACAACATAGTCTCTCAAAGTCATATCTCTCAGCTCTCTCACGCTCTGGCTGGATGCAGGAACAACTTCCGCCAGCAAAACTTCAGTCATCGCCAATGGTTCAAAATGGTAATAGAGAAATTGCAGTCCTTTACCCATGGGACCTCTAATGTTGAGAAGTATAACTTCCTGCTGTTGGAGAAGATGAACTCTTGATGTGACATATCCCACCAGGTCAAGTTGCTGGATATAAAGCAATTCAGTGTCAGAGGGGTCGCTGTACGGGCTCCAAAAGAAGAGTGGTTGAGCCCAATTCCCATTCCCACCTTTCCCTAGATGGGAGACTATTTTTTTAACTGCTTCCAGTTTGTTTCTTCATCTGTAAAATAGTACTATTAATATCCACCTGACAGAGACGTTATGAAGATCAAATGAGATAATCCATGTAAAGTGCTGAACATAGAGACTAATCCACAATAAGCACTTGATGCTAGCAATTATTAATTTTGTTATTTGCAAAAATAAAAATCAGTCTTAGAGAAAAAAATCTTAAGTCAGTCTATCTGGTAATTATCAGCTTCACTCTTGCTTAGCATTTGTTTCAAATTCATGATAAAACTCAGTGCCATCTGCCTAGAGGAGAATAAACTGTTCTCTATAGATAGGGGCCATGCATTTCACTCAGAAACAATGCAAATTTTTCTTTTTTACAAAATGGTGGTCTAAACACATTTGTGTTTTATGGAGCTTAAAATGATTTGATAACTTGTTAATGTCAAAATACCTATGATCCTGCCTTAAGGTTAAGGTTTAAAATCTGCATCAGCAAACATAAGCCATATTGAGCAAAATAACTACTTTCAACATGAATTGACTTTGTAATACTTTGATTACAATAAGTTTCTTTGTGTTTAATCAATATACTCTACAAATTTGATATCCTTTCTTAAAGACTTTTTCCAGGTGGCAATAAAGTATATTACAAAGACCACTATGATGAGTAAGATTAAAGCTGTCTGTGCTTCTATGACTGTGTGTGTGTCTGTATGTGAGAGTACATGTAGCTTCAGAAATACAGACTTACCTTCAACAAAGAAGAAACTGGCAAAGAATGTAGACAGAATGGCTACTAAAAATTTGAGCCTCAAACTGTAGAGGACAACAGGATTACCCATTAAATTTAGGGCAAATTGCATTCCAAGCTAATCAATCAGAATTTTTTATTACAGAGTTACCATGGCTAAATAGCCATTTTTGATAGATCTAACTTTTTGAGGTCATATAGCTAGTAAGTTTCAAACCTGTGACAAAATATAGATTTTCTAATTCATAACTCAATTATTATTATTATTATTAAAATGGTTTTCTTTTTTTCTTAAGTTAACAGATTCTCTTTTGGAGCAAACTCCTACTAAAACCCCCAAAATATGAAACAAATCCTGAGATGTTTTATTTGAGTTGAGGCTAGGGATCCTGATTCCTGCCCTTTCATCTCTTCAGTGCCACCTAGAAGCCCATGATGAATCTCAGCAAAACACTAGGATTCAGAGTAGAACAATTAGAAAATCTTTATGTATACTCTACATTTTTCTAATCATTTATATGACTGACAATATCCTTTAAGCTACAGTAACATATTTTGTGCCCATAAGAAGCATCATGATATGAGTAGATATTATCTCTCTTTTATATAAAATGCAACTTATATTGAGATAAATTATGTATTTTATTCATAGTCACACAACTAATTAGTAGGTGAAAATGCAAAGTTAAGACCAAGGTCAACCACATCATGACATCATGTTTACAGATCTATTTTGTTGTCCAGAGATTAGATCCAATGCATTATAACCATCATGGCAAAAATTAGCTTCTCAAACCAAGGATTAAGTCAAAGAAAGACCATATAGGCTCCATTAATTTTATTCCTCATTCTTTTAAATGTGAATCCTAAAGATCTCCTTTTTGGTTGCACACACAATTCTTCCCTCCTATACACTCTATTATCCTAATCCCTCTCATGGAAACTTCTCAACATTTACCTTCTATTCTATCACCTCCTTACACTGCAATGAGGAACACTGGTATCTTTCAAGAATAATATAAAAGACGTCAAGCATTTAAGGGTGATCCTTACACTGAGGAGTAGAGTTATCAGTGAAAGAAGCGAAAATTCAACTTTCAGCTTAGTGTTTGTTCTATTTTCATAGATAATACCAGATTGAAATTAATGAGATGCTAGAGTTTCTACCTGGGAAGTACTCACTAATATAGAGGCCCACTAAGATGGGAGGCCAGTTGGACTCCAAGGGAAAGGGGCAGGAAATTAGAGTTACAGTTTAGGAAGGGAGAATAAATTGTTACCTACTCTACAGGTATTCTTTTTCTATCTTTATTATTATTATTATTATTAATTATTATTTTAGTTCCATTTGGTGAGATCTAGGTTTGATGTGTCTTCTACTTGGGGAAGTTCTCAAGACGTACATGTGCCAGAGCTGCTTCTCTTTCTTCCACACACTTGTATGCATCTCAGTGCAGAGAGAATAGTTCTCCAGACCAAAAAAAAAGTCACTAAACGAAAATGAAATAAAGCTTTCAAGACATTATTTTTAAAAAGTTTTAGTGTGACATGAAAGAGTGGGGCTTCCAGAGCCCCTAGAAGAAACAACACAGACCCACTGGAACCCCTACACTAATAGGCTGGGTGACCATGGCAGGGGATCCCAAACTTCTTAGATTCTAGTTCCATGTCTGAAGAGGAATAACTTGCTAATTGTCCTGGCTTAAATCCAAAGGGGAGAATGAGTACTAAGGGGCAGTCAATAAACACTAAAATTGTAGTGAAAACCTTGATTTTATTTGGTTTCTACTTCAAAAAATGGTTAAAACACTTAAGATATATAATAAGGAACTGAAAGTGTCTCTCTGTGGTATCACTGAAGGATTAGAGATAAATTAGAGTTTTACCTAAATGCAATAGAGATGCTGAAAACCACATAATAACATTAAGAAAAAATTTATAACATAAAACAAAATGAGAAGTCACAAAGGGTACTCTTGGGGAATAATTCTGGGAAATGATATCAACCAAATATGAATCTCTCTTCAGTAAGGCCAGAACACTCATGACAAGTCTGAAGAGGGATATCTTAACTCACTTAATCCAGAAGAAGTATTATTTATTATACAAATTTTTATGGCAGAAATTCTTTGGAAACTGCTCTGCTTTTTTTTACTTTCTGAGACAGCAGTCATCAAACTACAGTCCATGGACCAAACCTGGTCTGTCACCTATCTTTGTAAATAAAGTTTTTTTGGAACAGAGTTACAGTCATTCATTCACATATTGCCTACTGTGCTTCCACAATACTATGACAGAGCTGAATATTTGCACAAAGATCTGTGAAGCCTAAAATATTTACTACCTGGTCGTTTCAGGTAAAGTTTGCCAAACTATGTTCTAAAACCCATTTTGTACCTCTCTAAACACAGGTTATATTTAATTGATAACACAAGCACCAATTTTATATATTAGAATAGGAATAAAAGTGTAAAATTATATTTAGTTTATTATGTTGTTAAAGGATTAAGTATTAAAGCCTTTGACTTTTAGTTTTTCAACTAGTTAGGCACTATAAATTCCCTTGTGTTTTCTTTTTTATTATATATAGAGAAGCCATTTAAATGTCTGTAATTATTTCTCTTGAAAATACAAATAAGATCTAACCTCTTTGGAGAGAAGCACATGTATTACTTACTCATTCTTTGTTAATTCTTTCATTCAAACATTATACTTCCACTTTTGCCAAAAGGAACATTCAAATTATCACTATTACTATACACCTCTTCTAATCTTTTGCTTTGATGTCTTGAATGTTAATTTATAATACCATGTTAATGTGGCTATTTGCTTTTCAGATCTTTGTAAAGATGATCTCCAAATAAAAATTTCCTTTAGACTCCTGCTCTGAACATAAGGCCGCCAATGGGTATTGCATTTAAGAAGTCATATTCCTCAGACTGGGAATCATTTGCGGGGCTAGTGGGGGAAGAGTATATACTTACCTTTCACTGAAGGAAGTGGATTGAGTTTCTGAACAACTATACATTGCTAAAACTTTGGCTTTTGTCCTATTTTCCAAATGATGTTTATACCTGTGGCCATTATAAAGGATTGCTTTGCCATTTTAATAATCAGATCTGCAAGTTTCCATTTAGCATCAAATCCAAACAATCCAATCTGCAGGTGATTGACATCCTTACTTGTGCATCAACATCTATTAAACCAGATGTTTTACTTCTTCCTCTCCCAAGAGTGAGCATCTTTTTATGATCAATTGTCAAGGCAATTCTATCAGTCGAGGCATCACTAATGTTTACATAGAAAAGCATAAGTCATTCAACAGCAGTCATGATATACCATCCATCTAGATTGTTACCATTTTGAAATTAGTTTTTTTTTCAGTAAGAAAATCAGTCGGAGCTTTCCTTGAAAATATTTGCTAATGTCAAAAAATGCCTTCTGACCCTGAACAATATAATCTCTTAATTGCAATCAAAGTGAAGCTCTTGTTTATGTAAGGGAATATCTCGGGCACCAAGATTGCTAGTGACTCTGAAAGTTATCATAGTTGCCCCTTAAATTTAAAAGCCTGCAACAACTTTTCTTTTTTACAAGCACATTTCCTTCTCTGATAAATTAGGGGGTCAAAACTTGGGAAACACAGTGCACAGCTAATAATCTTACCATCCTATTCACATGCCCCTTCCCAACATAAAATAATGCATTGTTTAATGAATGCAAGAGGATAATGTTTTAACATGGAATGGAATTATGTTGATGACAAAATCAACAAGAAAATGTTATCTCCTACTTTTAAAACAAACTTAAAATGTACTAGTCTTCTTCAAAGACTATTGATAAATAGTAAAAGTGGATAGTTTTTCCCTTGGGAGAATACTTCATAGCTATCTGAAGGGGACTTTGTAAACTATTGAGTTCAAACCTTATCCTGAAATGAAATACAAACACAGTTGTAACCAATTGTTCATTTGGAATATTTTAGGGATAGTAAGAGGATCTCTAATTTCAACAGTCATATTTTATTGCATTCCGTGTTTTTCAAAATCCCAACAATTTCCTCTTGGAGTGTGTGCTCTATATATGTATATGAGCTTATGTAAAATTACTTGAAGGAGTATAAGGAAATAGAAAAATTGATCAATATTTTCAAGAGAACACAGAATGAAGGCACATGAATATTAGAGTAAATAATTCCTTTGAGATTCAGGAGTGTAATGTTCACAACCAATGAGTGGCATGTGTGTTGCTTCATTAATATGAAGCTCATTTACTCAATTATCACATCAACAATCAGTACTGGCTGAACACCGCTGTCAATTTTTAGAAGCACTAATGTAAGAAATCTAAGATTGTACTCAGATCTGAGATAACTGAAAGATGAGAAAGTTTATCTCACTAGCAACATTTCTTTTAGAGACAGAGTCTGGGAAAAGATGAACCAAAGTTTGAAACAAAATAATAATTCTTGCTTACCCTGTACATTTAAAGTAGCAGAGTAATAAAATATGCCAAACTTGGAAGCTTGGTGATATTAATTTTCTTGGGTTTTCCCTTTTAAAGTACTTTTACCCCATTCTTTTCATTTCTTTTCTTCTCTTCTACTCATGGCAGATAGGCCAAAATCTTTGGGAAGAGTTAAATCTGAAATAGAAAATTAGCTTAATAAAACATATCAAAACCCTCAACTTTTAAAAAGCTATCTGGATACTGTCAACAGAAGAATGGATAAAAAATATGTGATATATATATATATGTACATATATATATATACAAATGCACATACATACACAATAGAATATTACTTAGCCATAAAAAAGAATGAAGCAATGCCATTTGTAGCAACATGGATGGACATGGAGATTATCATACTAAATGAAGTAAGCCAGACAGAGAAAGTAAAATATCATGTGATATCGCATACATGTGGAACTGAAAAAAAAAAAGATGAACTTATTTACAAAACATAAATAGATTCACTAACAGAAAACAAACTTATGATTACCAAAGGGGAAAGGTGAGGGGGAAGGGATAAATTAGGAAGTTGAGATTAACATATACACACAACTATATACAAAATAGGTAACCAACAAGGACCTACTGTATCGCACAGGGAACTATGCTCAATATTTTATAATAAACTCCAAGGGAAAATAATCTGAAAAAGAAAAGTGGCTGAATCACTTTGCTGTATACTTGAAACCAATGCAACATTGTAAATCAACTATACTTCAATAAAGAAAAATAATAATAAAAAATTTTAAATTACTAGTTTAAAAAAGTTATCTGGACGTATATAATTTATAGGAATGAACTCATCTAAATCCATTCAGGTGAAGCACAGCAAGTAAGGTTTAGTAGAAACGTGGGTAATCTGAGTTTTAGTGGCAGCAAAGCATAAACTATGTCCACAAAAGAACAAACGTCTTCACGGAGTTTCAATAAAAGCGTAAAATTATTTCACATTTCTGCCAGTGCATTTCCTTTAGCAGGGCACAGCTCCCAGTGAAAGAGCTGCAGAAAGAATGGCCTCCATTACAACCTGAGATAGGACCAGAAGGAGACACTTGCCAGCATGCAGAATGTTCACCCTTTGCCTTTGAAACATACTGCTTCTCCTTGGGATGATTTTCCATTTGTAATGATAGGTAATATTTAATTTGGTTTTACTCTACATATAGTCTGAGAGGCCTTTGTACCTCCAGGATTAGAGAAATTAGTGAGAATGTAGTGAGAGATTTAAGTTAGTGAAGGTGTTTGAGCAGGATCGTGAAACTAAGTGAGCCTCTTCCTAGCTCTGTGGGGAAGAACGCTGCTGGCTGGCCGATAAGCAGGTATAAATCTGGGCTACTGCAATGTTGTTCCAAGATCATCTGCTACAGAGAACATTTTCTTATCCTAGATTTTCTGGGCACTGTTTGCTGAGGTTAGAAAGACCTCTTGTTGCTCATGCTATCTTCCTCTTTGCGATAGTTTCCCATCCTTACAAATTGTTGTAGTGAGAGGAGGGGTAGTCCCTGCAGCACGGAAGAGAAAAGAAGAGAAAGAAAGAGAAGTGAAACTTTTGTGATAAAACACGAATTTGTGATTCTTGAAAAAAATTAAGGTAGCATAATACCTCTTGGTCATTGGTTGGTGTGATTTTCTTTAATCCTTAGTTGCGTCCACGAACCCAGAAATGGTAAGATAGGCAGGAAGAATGGCAGACTTGTGAATCAAAAGATAAGATGCCCAGCATTAAGAGGCCATTTTAGCAAAACTGTGAAGAGTCGTTTAGGACAAGTAAGAGATTTGAGTCCAAGTTAATCAAAAAGCATGAGTATGGGCTTCCCTGGTGGCGCAGTGGTTGAGAGTCCACCTGCTGATGCAGGGGACACGAGATCGTGCCCCGGTCCGGGAAGATCCCACATGCCGCGGAGCAGCTGGGCCCGTGAGCCATGGCCGCTGAGCCTGCGCATCCGGAGCCTGTGCTCCGCAACGGGAGAGGCCACAACAGTGAGAGGCCTGCGTACCGCAAAAAAAATAAAAAAAAAAAATTAAAAAAAAAAAAAGCATGAGTATGTTGACAGAAGTTCTATTAAAAAAATAATGCTTTTATGTCTTTGCCATTGCCTGATAGTCTTCACGTGGCCCAGATACTCTCCTGGGGTCCAGGCTGCTTTTTCTTTTGCTGTTAATGTGTTCAAAATAAAGAAAACAAAAAACAATTTAAAAGACATGTTAAAGGTTACAAATAATCTTAGGAGGCTGAGTCTTTTTCTGGTTGTTCCTGGAAACTTTTAGTGACAGGAAGTTATCTATATATTTTTGTCATCAGTATACTCCTCAGTAACTGAAATGAAATGTCCAATTCATTTCAGGCATAGAGACTAGGGATTTAACTTTGTAGTGCTCTGTTTAGGGACCTATTTCAAGTTATTAATACAAATACTTACATAAATTTTCTGTTTGAAATATCTTTTAGTGAGAAGTAATAACTACTCCATTGGGTTCCTTCTCTGTGTACAACTTTTTGCAGTAGAAAAAAACTGAGAAAAACAAATGAAAATACACAAAAAACAATTATGCCTTCAGCATAAGTTGAAGACACCTGAACTTCAAATTTACTGAAGAAAAGATGAATAAATTCTGGGGATTTAACATGGTGACAATAGTTAAGACAATAGTTAACACTGTATCAAATACTGATACAGTGGCAATGGTTGACATGCTGACAATAGTTAAGAACACTGTATCAGATACTAAAATTTGCTAAGAGAGTAGATCTTAAATGTTCTTACCATACACACTAATAGGTAACTACATGAAGAGATGAATATATTAACTAACCTTATTGTGGTAATCATTTCACAATATATGTGTATACCAAATCATCACATTATATGCATTAAATTTACACAATTTAGTTTGTCAATTATATCTATCTCAATAGTGTTGAAAATATTACTGAAGAAAAATGCCATAACATAATTAATATTTAAAATTATAATCTAAGAAAATTTCCATAAATCATAAAATATATTAATTATAAAATATTCAAACATAGACCATTATTTTAAAAGAACATGGTATACTCTATGTACTGATATGGAAGGATTTTAAAGATATATTGTTAACTCAAATAACTAAGGTATTAAAGGGTATCTAAAGAATGTATGTGAATGTATATTTGTGTGTGTGTTTTAAATAAATGGGAAATTTCTACAAGAATATTCAAGAAAATTTTTTCTGGATTTATATGGAAAATCTATTCTTGTACGTACTTTAATTTCATTTTACAATGCTCATGCATTATTTTTATAATAATAGTCAAATCATTAAAAACTAGAATTGGTGATGTAAGTGCAATGGGAATTCAGACAAAAGTTAGAAGAACTAAGATATCTAACAAATCATTGGAAGTTATTGTGACAGGTAAAAGCTCTGAGGACTTGACTAGGCAAACTAAAATACAGAGCAATGCAGCTAACTCAGCCCCTTGTCTGCAAAAGTTTGTTGGGTCTTCTCAATTTACATCTAAGCAAATTGTCCTACATTTTTCTCTGAGCTTGGAATCATGGAGTTCTAGCATTTAAAGGGACATTTGGGATTAGCTAATAGAACTTCTCATTTTATAGATGAGGAAAGTAGAAGATGAAGTGACCTGCCCTGATTCACA
Source organism: Neophocaena asiaeorientalis asiaeorientalis (assembly GCF_003031525.2). NCBI lineage: Eukaryota > Metazoa > Chordata > Mammalia > Artiodactyla > Phocoenidae > Neophocaena > Neophocaena asiaeorientalis. Next base: position 8,941,899 of record NW_020185338.1, on the reverse strand, counting down.
CACAATCAAGGACAGAGCTGGGGCAATAAGGAAGGTTTTCTGATTGCTCCACTGGCCATCTTCTTTCTAGATGACAGGGAATGACCTATTTGTCATTAACAAAGTGACCCATCTGCTAATTGAGTGTCATTACTGAGTAACTTATGTTTGTCACATTATTTCTCTGCTAATTATTGGAATTGTGGGAAATGCTCCAAAAGAAACCAAAGAAAACAGAAAAATAAGAGCATGAGGACACATGTGCTTATCCATGTGTACAGTGAGTTTTGTGTAGGTATGTTTTGACCATCTTGGCAGAAATAATTAATCAATTCACTTTTAAAAAATCACAATTAGTTGACTTAAAAAATAAATCAAATGAGTTTTATGAGTAGTCAGGGCCTCCATCTGAGGTCCTGTTTCCAGATGCTCTGAAATCAGAATATGTAAGGTAAAAATGACCCAAGTGTTTTGATTTGCCAGAGTCCATGATAAGCATAAATGTCTACACACAACAGGAGATAAACCACAGAAAATCTATAAACTACTTCCAACAACATTTTCCTGCATGTAACTATGGTTGTTGGCAAAAGCTTTCATTTTCATAATAATTCCACTTCATAAAATTTGGTCCCTGTTTTATATCTAAGAATATTTTCCAGTGCCTCTAAACCAGTTCTGGTCTGTTTCTGTCTTTACTTCCCAAATCCTTGTAAATTTTCTGTCACCTTTAATTTGTGGGCATACTTTGTGAATCTCATTGCACCTTCAGGAGCCTACCTAGGGATTCAAAACACAATATCAGATTCCAGTTGTCATCAAAGACTTAATTTGGAAAGTGGTCCAACATCAATATGGTTGGTCCTTGTTTACCACCACACAGCTTGTTTTGATTGTTAGAGAAGTGATTTTTCAATCACCGACTTTTCTACCAAGAAGAATCAAGAATTGTCGCAAACATTGGTTGCCCATTTCAACAGAATTTCAAAGAAGGAATAACAAATGAGGAGGAGGCTCAGAATGACCATGAGCTCCTGATGTTCATGTGAATCCCTACACAAGCAAAAGTTCAACATCCCTGTCCCATTACCCCACATTTAGCTGAGTCTGCCCAGGGAGGCGAGAGGATGGGAGAGGGTAAGGAAGAATGTTTTGTTCCAGAGTCTTCCTCATGCCTGTGGCAACTGTTAGATGTACCTCTGGGATGATGAGTGCAAACTCCAATCTTAACCATCTCTATCAGAAATCCCCCCATATCACAAAACTGACCAAACTAGTTTTGACAATTTGACCATCACAGGACAGATTTCCTAGATTCATTTATGGCCTCCTGAGCCACAAATGAGATAGGAGATTCTCCTGCTGGGAAGTTAAGATATAATGACTATCCTGGGGCAAAATTCAATATAATATAAAATAAAAATTAATAATAAGACATCCATTGTTGCATTAGTAGCATTGAACTATGGTTATTTTATCAACTCACTCTCTGAGTAGAAGTCTGAGATGGAGCCATAATCCTATTTTTATTTTGTTTGTTTTGTTTTATTATTTTTTGGCTTTGGTTGCCCTGGTGTTTAGATCATCACAGCCTGAGCTAAGCCCTGAGTGGCCAAACATCTTCTTTTAACAAGTTTATGCAAGTTTTTAGGTTTGGGACATGTATAATGTTTAGTAATGGCTAACATTTTTTAAAAAGTGAACTCATCTTTCTCTATTTGACTGTTTCTGTAAGTCATGTAAGAAGGTTCTTAGCTTCGTTCATGTTGCTCCTTTTCTTTTTGCAAATCCTCGGTGAAATAATAACACCTAACACTTCTACAGCACTAACATGTCAGAAACTCTTCCAGGGACTTCGTTAAGTATTAAAACCATTAACCCTTCCAATAACCCCACGAGAAATGTACTGCTGTGTTTCTTATTTTACAAATGAGGAAATGGAGGCAAAGAATGGTCAAGCTACCTAATTAAGGTCACACAGCTGAGAACGAACAGAGGCAGACACCAGCACCTGTAGTTACTGCTCCAGAGAGCCTCTGGGGGAAGTAGGATAGACCCTCTCCAAAAGAGTTCATGTCCTTTACACAATTGAGAAGGCAGGGAAGAACACGAGAATAAAACCATAAACCCAAACTGGACACTCAACAATTCAGACTCTCTGCTTCCAGGCATCCAGATATGTTTCTCAGTGGAGAGAGTCTGTGATCTGAGGCCAGTGGCTCTGTCTTATATGATTTTGCATAATATGCAGCACTTTTCACAATATTTAGAGTCAGCATTAATAAATGCTTATTAAATCAGCTTGTACTTTGTGCCTTCCTTAACCTCGTCTGTTGGTGCGCCCCCCCTGCTTACTTGTGCCCATTTTCCCAGGGTTCTTGTGCCTGCTTGTCTGCATGAATGCAGCCTTGGACTTTCCAATTCACTAGTTCTATGCCACCTACACAGGATTGCATTTTGCAGCCAGTGTCCCAGCCTCTAAAATTATTCCTCTCCTTCATTCCATTATTAGTTGGAAAGAGTGATTAATGGGATGGTGAATTTAATATTTTACTCTCAGGGAAGTGTTTTGTTCTTGTTCCTGTTTTTGTTTGTTTTAAAGAAGATTCTCTGATGGCACCCTAATGCTTATATTTAAAGCACAAAAGCAGGGTGACAAGGGGGAAAAGGTTTAGGTAAGAAATCATCTGATGTCTAGAATCAGGCAGTGTGGTCAGGTCTCTACCCTGCCCCGTGGTGTAAGTGTGGTCCAATTCTGAGGACAAGCCTTGCAAAGGAGTCCGAAGACTTCAGCTGCCTTTTTAGGCTAACAATCAAACAAACAATCACAATCAGACCCTGACTTACTACTCTACCCGTACAGCTGTGCTTGGTGTTGGGTATGAAAGAATCTGGTTGCACAGTGCTGGCTCCACTTTCCTGAATATGCGGTGCTCCTGGCCCTTGTGGATGCTGTTCTTCTGCATAGAATAACTTTCCTCCTCCCCCTCCCACAGCCCTGCACCCAACCTTCCCCTTACGCTGAGTACTGCTATGGGCAGGACACAGGTTCAATAGGGACCCATCCTCTAGGCAGTATAAAGTGTGTTTCCTTTGTGCCCATGTCAAATGTTTATCTTTGAAATGTCCTCATAGGGACCAGAATGTACCCCTTCATCACAAATGGACAAAGAATTGTTTCTGTACATAGTTTCTGAACATACGTAGGGTGTCATTTTTACCTTGGTTAATTTTTCAATATACTTTTTCTTTGCTTTATATTTGCCACTCTCTAAATCCAAGGTATAATCTTTCTCAAGCTATATGAACACTGAACTCTCCCTTACCGTGTCTATGAAAAAAAAAAGAGAGATTTAAAGAGAATTATTTTATTTTACTACATTTTATAATGGGGGAAAAGAAGAAGATACCCAAATTGCCTAGAAAATTAATTCAAATTTTATAAGTCATTCTGCCCAACATGAGCTACTACTGAAGATATTTAAATTATTGAAGATGAAATAAGAAACAAAAATATATTTTAAATACTGTGTATTTCAATTTAATTCTATTTGATACTTACTAAGTATTAACTATGGTCCAGTTACTATTCTAGGTATTAAAAATACAGAGATGAATAAGTTCACTGTAGAGAATAGAAAGAAAAATTAACAATGGATCTGATTTAATATGCTTATATAAATGTAAATTTTCAAAATCAAAATTAACTTGTAATGGAGGCTAACTTGTAATTTCATTTGGAAGCCTTTAAAATCTCATTTTTTCTGGTCATGTCTACAGATTTCCAGAATCCTCTATGAGTTCTACTGTCTGTACCTTTGTGAGACACCATACAAGCCTGGCTAACTGCTGATAATTGAAGTGGAAAACACCCAAAGACACTAGGAGTGGATACTTGAGTAAAAGGAGAATGTGGGGCAGTGAGAGAAAAGGCTGAATAAAGGCTCTGCACCCTGATTAGAACCTTTGATGAGACTCCATTAATGCAGATGCTGCAGACCAATCTGGTGTATGGCTCCTGTATGCTTCCTGTTAGATGAGTTATTAGTTATCTTTAGGGAATCAGAGAATAAAGAGGGGAGTGAACCAGGTTAAGGAAAAAAGAGGAAAATGTAACAGAAATAAAGAAGTGAAGGAAGAAGAAAGGAAGGGAAGGAAGGAGTGGAGGGAAGGAGGGAGGAAGGGAGGGAAGGAAGGCAGGGAGAAGGGAGTGAGGAAGGAAAGAAGGAAGAGAAATATATCTAATAGCATAAACTTGTAATATATCCCTTCATCTTAGAGTTCAATATTTTCTGTGGAACCAACGTCTCTAACTCTTCATTTTCCCACATTATCATTAGAAAACCCTTCTCAGGAATGTATTCTCTTTTTGACAGTCTTGGTGTTAAAATTTTTCCCTCTCCTTTGTGCAAATAGATAAGCCTACCTGGAGCCTATTTGTTCAGGTGGTTTGGAACAAATCACGTATGATACCCTCCTCCGTGGAGACATGGCTGAACATTAGGTCATTCTCTCCTCTGTTTCCTATATTTTTGGAAGTCACTCATGCAGCAGCTCTTAGAGTATGCAAGAGGCATTTCTCCTCCAGGTGCCATTCCCCAGTTGTACTAATGTTTTCCTTCCATATCCTGTGTGTATTGATCAGGTCTTGCCAAGTATAATATTGTCCTTTCATGTAGAAAATAATTTTCAATCCTAGTATCCATCTGAAAATGACCTAAGAACTTTCTAGAACATATAACTTTGCCAAAGTGAACATATTCTCTTAGGAGGCAATGCTTATGGAAATTTTTACATGTAGATTTTCAGATGCATTTTATTAGTGAAGAAAAATCATTTACTAGAAAAAAATTATGAGGAGAATTTGGTAGTCTTAATACTCAGAAAGATGTGTTGGAATAACTGAGATCCTGGTAATTTTTCAAGAAAATAAGCTGCTTTATTGAAACCAAAAGCATGTTGTTACTAGAACAGAGTAGAAGTTCAAAGTCCAGTCACAGGAATAAGAAAAGAAAATTGAGTGAATATATCTTGGTGTCTAGGTAAGAATTACTCCATCCTGCTCAGGTTTTATTTACTAGAGTTTGAATTCCCCTGGATTAGGAGAGGACTAATCCCAGAGGCTGAGATAGCTTTTGACCCGTGTATGGGAAACAAGTGGCCACATCTATGGGGAATGGAGGACTAGTGTGACAGAGATCACATTCCTTTGTGTAAAATAAAGATAATTCACACATGCTATGGCCATCACAATCTCTTAGGTACTCTGGAAAGGATTATCAATAAAGTCATCCAAATCTCCATACTGAAATTAGATCTGCAGAATCCAGGAACTGATATTCGTGTATTGGAGTGGCAAGACATAAACTACCCTGGGTAAAAAATGAGAATAACCTCACCAAGGGAAGGGAAACCAAATATAACATGAATCAATAAAGCAGACGTATTTCATACAAACTCAATTATTAACACAGTGCTTTGAATGCAGTGTCCTAGTTTATTATTTGGATGAAATTCTGAGCCTGCCATGACTCTATAGCATGAAATTTCATGAAATTCATTTCTAAGTTTCTATTATTATTAGGAACAAAAAATAATACAAAAGGAGGACTTAAAATAAACATAAAGTCACTTGAATGTTTCTTCAGTTCATATGCAATAAGCATCATTTCTAGTTTCTTTCTGTGGCTTATGTGTCACTTCCAGACTTTAGGATCTTTGATCACCCCTTCAGAAATTATGATAGCCATGTATAGTAGGAATACTCTTTCAAAACATGAAAATTGTGTTAAATATATTATGACATTAACATGCATGCTTATGTGAATCCAACCTTATGATTGAATGCTAATGAGAATGCTTTCCTATCTATTTCAGATTAGTTTTTATTTTTTTCTGAAATGAAAATCCTGACCTAATGTTACTATAAAAAAAAAAGCAGATGGTCAAATCATGCATATTATAATCACAGGTAGATTTTACTTAAACCATTACTTAAAATATAAAATAAAGTATCAACATAACATCAGACAAAGAAAGTTTTAATTGTATTTATTTTTTTCAGCCAAGTTATATTGAGTACCTACTATGAGTACCAAGATAGTAAAATATTACTATCTTGCTTATATCCTTCCAATAACTTCTCATTGCCTTTAAAATAAATGATAATGTTCTTAATATTTCCTCCGAGGTCTAACCTGAACACATGCATTTCTCTGACTCACTATTTCTCACCAAGCAGCTCTCCTTTCTGTTTCTATAAATCTCTAAAGTCCAGAGTGTTTGTACTTACTGTTAGGTCTCTTGGCAACACTCATCCCCTCCCCACCCCATTCATCTAACCTCTGCTCCTTGAATGATTGATTCTTTTTCATACTTTACCACTGAACCCAAATGTCACTTCCTCAAAGTGGCCTTTTGACTGCCCTTATTTAATTTCTGTACTGACTTTTATCTTTAACTGATTTTTTTGTTATTTACTTGTATATTTTTGACTTCCTCTACTTTGAGAGGGAAGAATTTGTGAATTTTGTACCTATTTTATTCTGAATACCCAGAAGAGTGCCTATCACAAAGCAGGTTTTCGATGAATATGTTTTGCATGATCTAGATGCCAGGGATTTAATTGTAAACATAGAGTTATGGGTTTGGCCTTAACAGAGTTTTTGATCTCTAATGAATAAGATACGATTTTCAAAGACATAGTCAAAGAAAGGTGTATTGCTGGTTTTGCTGTTATTTATCTACGACACCATCCAGTCTTGCCATGTGAGCACAGGGTTTCATATGGATAGTCACAGCTCTGGCATTTCTGTTGAGTAAGTGAATTTCTCCATATAACAAAATAGAAGAAAGATACCTAGTTCATATTTATTGCAGAGAAAGAAAATATTTGTTTGGAATTTCTTTCAAGAAAGTTGTAACATATTTATAATGTCTCATTATTCTTAATATGCAAATATACTTTTATTCTTGCTTGTTGTTTGTTTCATAATCAAGCAATGCTCATATTTTAAAGATTGCAAGTTTTGGGGGCAAATGTTTTTACTTTATTATCTTAAAGATAGACTTAATTGCATTATATGGGTTAATATGATGTTCATATCATGAATAATGAGTTCTATCCTTCCATTATTGAATTGCTGAATGTTATTTTTTAGATGTCAGTTTTAATATTATTCTTTTGAGAAGAGAATAAAAAGGTTGAGAGATATCAATAATAAAAATATTGCTATATTATTGCCATGAAGTTTATGGAGTTTACGGTTAAAATTTTATTTTCAGGTAAACGAATATCCAGGTAAAAAATAAAACTTTATTTAGCTGTTCAGATGTTTTAATATAACAGTACCAAATAGATATGTTTCTAAAACTTCTCATATTTTCCCACTCTGAAATGAGACTTCATCAACCTTCCAAAAAAAAAAAAAATTCCAAATGCCCAAACCGTTTTTTAAACTAGTTTACTCTTTATAATTTATTTTTCATATCTTTGTTCATTTTTTTCTTCTTTATTTGCTCTATTATTCTACCTTACCTTCTAAACCTTACTTGAAAACCCTATCACTCATATGTGATAAGTATTTCCTCAGTCTCCCCAAGGGATTACGGTCATTGGCTTTACCCTCATAGTATCAGGTACATTTCCATTGGTCTTAATCTGTTTGGATCTGTTTATTTGTCACAACTAATAAATTTTAAGATGCCTGATAGCAGGAAGTGTTTTCATTCATATTTGCATCCCCTTAGCACTTAGTATAGATTTTGGGCCATATTGTTGTTCAGTAAATCTTTTGTAGATTGAATGTCTTTATGATTTAAGTTCCAAGAGCATTACAAAAGAGGTAGTCTTGAGAACCTGTTGTGGTGGACCAGTTTGGGTTGATAGTTGCAGTTGATATCAGTAAATACTGCTCACCCTATGGGTAAAGCATCTATTTAATTTTTTCCTGATGTCAATAAGAAAAAGAATATGCCAGAAATTTAAACCAATAACATATTAACAAGAGAAGTGAACATTTCAGTTTATCTAATTTTATAACATATTAAAATAGAAAACAAGTACAGTTTCCACAAAACACCCCAATGTCTTAGTAACTTCTGAAGAAACAGTTTCTTCTAAATTATTTTTTATTTTGCTTGTTAAACTGCATGTAGTATAAACAAGCAAACTTTTTATTTCCTCTTATGACATCAGATTGCCAAATACATAGGAAAAGACCAAGCCCCTCCCTTGATCTTTAGACAGAGCACAAAGCCAATATCAAATACTTCACCAAGAAAATGACTGAAGGAGAAAACTTGTGTCTAAAATTTGAAAGTGTTCTACGATTCATCTCAAATCTTCTATGTTAGGTGATGCACATGGTTCTTGAAAGTGTGCATTTCAGATTATTAGTTAAAGAATTACTGAAACCAGTTAAATGAGCAAGACTGGGATGTCTTAAAGTTATACAGTGATGAAAGGGGACAAATCTAAAGACAGTCCTGAATATTACACAGTAGCAGAGAAAAAATATCAAAAGTGAGAGCTCAGGAATTAGGGCCATAATAATGGTTCCAAAAATTATGCTTATAAATTTATTAAAAATCAAACAAACCTAAAGCAATCAAACTTTCATTATTATTACCATTGCCCAAATAATTATATTGGACATGTATTTTATAGACACCAGAGGACCATGTACTTGATCAATAGGTCAACAAATTCAGTGAAAGACAAAAAAGTGAAACCAGTCATCTGAGAAAATGCATCAGTTATTTGTAAAACTGATAGTCAGAGGATTCCTTCCGTTTGGGGAGTGGGCTCAATCTTTATCATTCATTAACACTGAATAGACTCTATACCTTTGTTTTTGAAACAGATTGATAAGAAATGAGACAAAAAATTATTATAATGTTAGAAAGGCTAAATTATAAAGGTTAAAAATTATTCCCTCTTCCAGAGTGGCAATTGGAAGAAAATGTCATATTTTTGTAATTATTAATTGTATTATTTGCCACCTCTTACCCTGATATGCAATAAATAGACTATTTTGGGAAGTATTGCTTGTGAGCTTTGATTTTTTTTTTTTGCCATTTTTTCATCACCTTAGTTTACACTTAACATCATATCTGTCCCAGATTCTCATAATAGGATTCTAATCATTCTCCCTGCCCCTAGTGCATCTACTTTCTAACATCTCTCAATTTTGTCACTGGGGTTTTCTTTTGTAGTATCCAAATATAATCATTTCACCTTCCTGTTTAAAATTTGCCTCCATCCTACTATTATATGCAGAATGAAGAACAAACTTTAATTCACGCTGGCCACTCTTTCTTGCCATCACCCAATCTTGTTTATTGTTTTATAGAAATATTCATGGAGCATTTCCTGTGTCCAAAACACTGTGCTTATACTTCATATACATCGTCATATTTATTCCTTGTAGTGGACACTGCAGATGCCCCAGCCAGATCCCCTTTACTGGCAGCTACCACCCTCTGTTGCAGTGAGGATTGGATGCTAACGACTAATAAAGTCTTGCCCTCTGTCAAATGGAAGTCACTTCACCCAGGAGGTTACACATTACCCACTCACTCTTTTCATCCCACCCACAGCCAGTGACTGACAGGGGTTAAAAATCCAGCCAACTTTTCTCCAGGTGGGAGTAGCTCTGGATATATCATGCTCTTCAAACTTTCCGTGGGATCAGACCAAAGCTGAAGCTGGTCTCTAGCTGAGACCGCAAACCTAACTTAAGATATGTCTCAGATGAACTCCATGAAGCTGGTATTGCTACTGTCATTTTGCCTGTGAGAAACTTGGGGTTCAAAAAAATTAATTACTTCTTTCTCTATTCTTTCAGAATAATTGATACATTATTTCAGAATAATTGGTAAATTATTATAGCCTGTCACTAGTGCAAATGGCTTTAGAAATCAGGAAGGTAATATGCATGTGGACAGGCTCAGATATAAGATAGTATACCTTTGAAATAGTTGTTGAAACAAGATCTTGGATCACCACAAAATCCATTCTGATTTTATTTTATTTTTTTAAATGACTTTTATAGACCCAAATTGATCTTTGGCTACAGGTCTGTAATTTCAGTCCCCAAATCCCAAATGCATAAGGACATACATATTTGAGACACCAGACTAAATGGTTTAGTGTGTGATTTGATTGAGCCTCCATTATACAATGTAAACTGGATATTTGTGACAGACAGATACCATTGGTTTTGTCCCCTACAGCCATCTCTGTCTTCTTTTACCCTTACTGGAAGTACTTAATTTGTACCATAATGGCTGAAAATGTCACTCTTTCCCTGTCTTTCTTGTGGCTAGGAATGGTCGTGTGACCTCTCCTTTGGAATTCTGGGAATGATTCTCCTCCCTGATTAAAAAGAAAGGAAAGATGCCCAATAAGTAAGTGCAACCTATTTTTCCTGGTGTTTCTGTGAGAATGTGCTCACAGGGAGGCTACAGCCATCTTCTGACCACAAAGGATGACACCGACAACACAACAAGGGTAGAGATCAGGGAGATGGTGAAGGTCAGGACGCTAAATGAAACATAAACATGAGCATTGAACCAACTTTGAAACACTTTTCTTCTGATTTTTTGTTAAAAAAAAAAATTCACTCTTGTTTGAGCCACCTTTTTTGGTATTCTGTTACTTGCATCAGAAAGCATAATGACTGACAAGTAAGCCTCAGATAATTTTAGTGGCTTGATCAATTTTTTTATAGGTAGTTGGTGGGAGTATTAGCATTCAGACTTGGGCCACCTGACACTTCTGTGTAGAGGATTTCTCCTTCCATAACATCAATGTCAAGGTAGGCTTCCACATTTTTGTATGGTTTTCATTAGGCTTCCTTCAAATGCTCTGTTGACCAAATGGTTCAGGACATCTGGATTTCACAGTGATAATAAGCATAGGGGAGAATACTTCGCTAAAATACTGAGGATGAGCACCCAGCTTATTTTCATTTTCTTTAAAGTATGAAAATAAACCTTTGCTATCTGAAGTAGTTGAACCTCAAAAATAGCATATTCTTCTACATCCTGTTCACTTTTCGCTTGACAAAAAATATTCTATATGAGTGAAGACTAAGATAATTTGGTTCAAATATTGATTCTCAGTTTTTCAGTACATAGGTGTTATTTTCCATACTCAGGAGAGTTTTCAAAAGGCACATTTAAACAGTCTAGAGCGTTTAACCCTCTACCTCAGCAAATGTAGTATATAGAAAAAGTGAAAACAGGAAATCCTTACTTGGAAATAAAGTCTCCAAGTTCTCCATGAGAGGTAAATATTCATGTGTTAAAATAGAGATTTATATAAAATCACCATAGCATTTGCATTAAAGAATATTTTTCATAATGCAGGTGACTTCTGTTTAAAAATTTAAGTTTGAAAGAGTGAGTGATTTTTATGATCAACTTGGCATTTCTCAGGACTTTTACCTATAGATTGCAAAATGCTTACTAGTTTCTTTTTTTAGAGAGACGTCTGCATGAGGCTCAATAATTATGGTCTTATTACTACAATAAAATTTCCAACTAATATATCACAGACAATCACTGCTACAGTAGAAATGCCAGAAAAGCGTAAATACCCAAGGGGAAAGAATTTAGAAGGAAGATATTTGTTAACAGGATGAACGTGAATAAGGGCAAATGAAGTATAAACAGCTGATTATCAGAAAAACTTCAATAGTTTCCCAATCAAGAGATAGCAACTATTTCCTTTGGGAGTAAATCAGAATAATTTGAAATGTTCTAAACTGGTTTGTTTGATAAAAAGAATAATGTTGTTTTTTATAGTCCTTTGAAATTTAAAATGGATTACCATATGCATTTTATCATTTGATTGTTACAATTTTCCTGTAAAGTATATAGGCTAAGGATTATTATTTCATTATTTTACAGATTAAGAAACTGAGACATAAAAAAAGATACTTGTCTAGGGTCACAGGCAGTAATTGGCAGATTTTGGTCTAAACTCTAGAGTTCTATTCTATTGTTTTCATAAATGTCACTGTTAGAAGTTCTGAATAACTGAACTTGAATAGAATATAGAATTTTCTCAGTTTCCTATTTTAGTTGTTAAGCAAAAGATGTGGTTTTAAAAAATATTTCAGAGTTTTTCCACTTTTATTATTATAGAAGAATACAGAGGGCTGAGAATCAAGTTGCCTCCCTTAAAATCTGAAAAAGAATGTAAACAAGTAATAGGAGATAAAACTCTGCCATAAACCGGAAATATTTTCTATCTTGCTCTGGGTGATGATTACACAGGGCATACACATGTAAAAATTATCAAGTTGTATGTTTAAGATTAATATACTTTACTGTGTAAGATTTATCTTACCTAAAAAGGTAAAAATAAATATATATTATGTATAAGTATATATATAATATATATATTACATAATATATAGTATTATGTATATAAACTTAATGTGGCAATAACTTTGTCCAATGCTCACTTTGTTACATAGGCATAAGAAATTTAGTAGTTTTTAAATTGTGCATATTATAAACTATTCAAAAAGAATGTAAAACTTATTTTTATGATATCACTTATATGTGGAATCTAATAAATGATACAAATGAACTGATTTACAAAACAGAAACAGATTCACAGACTTAGAAAACAAACTAATGGTTACCAAAAGGGAAAGGTGGGGGGAGGGTAAATTAGGAGGTTAGGATTGAGATATACACACTACTATATATAAAATAGATAACCAACAAGGACCTAGTGTATAGCCCAGGGAACTCTACTCAGTACTCTTCAATAACGTGTATGGGAAAAGAATCTGAAAAAGAATAGACATATGTATACATATATGTATAACTAAATCACTTTGCTGTACACCTGAAACTAATGCAACATTGTAAATCAACTCTACTGCAATATAAAATTAAAATTAAAATAGATAAATAAATAAAACATTATTAATCATGAGTAAAATGGTTAATTTACACAATGATACTTTTTTTAGAATTGTTTTGCATTCTCCACTTCTAATACCTAGAAGACCAATGGGAACAGAAAAGATATTTGACAAATATATACACTCTAATCAAGTGAAAGAAACTTCAAAAATACAGGATGTGCCTTTGATAAATCTTGCAAACTTCATTTTTTTCTCTCCCCATGTCTGCACTACATCTTCAATCCACATGTTTCCTGGCTGCTCAGTCAGTGGACCTTCCTTGGCCAATCCCCCTCGGTGCTCCAAAGACTTCCATGAAGCTATCTCAGCTTGTTCCAACAAAGCATATGTGCATACATTCACCATTTTGGCTCTTCTCTGTAAAGTGACCTCAGTTAGCTGTAAGAAGCGGGTGGGTAAGGTATGTGTGTGTATGTGTGTGTGTGTGTGTGTGTGTGTGTGCCTGTATGTGTGTGGTAGGGGACAGTGAGTTGATGACAAATGCAGTAATAGGTACCATACTGGATATTTTACATATCTTAATAAATCCTCACAACACTGCAAGATAAAAATTGATCTCGGTGTAATTAAATATTATGCCAAAGTATGTCCATTTGAAATAAAGTTAAGAAGAAAAATCAGGTATGTCTCACTCTGAAGGAAATTTTATTATTATTCTATTATTATAATAACAATTTTTCTTATCCATACTCCACTAAAATTATGGAACACTTTGGGGCTTTCTAGATGTAGATAGATAGATAAGGATATATATATATAATATATATATTACATAATATATAGTATTATGTATATAAACTTAATGTGGCAATAACTTTGTCCAATGCTCACTTTGTTACATAGGCATAAGAAATTTAGTAGTTTTTAAATTGTGCATATTATAAACTATTCAAAAAGAATGTAAAACTTATTTTTATGATATCACTTATATGTGGAATCTAATAAATGATACAAATGAACTGATTTACAAAACAGAAACAGATTCACAGACTTAGAAAACAAACTAATGGTTACCAAAAGGGAAAGGTGGGGGGAGGGTAAATTAGGAGGTTAGGATTGAGATATACACACTACTATATATAAAATAGATAACCAACAAGGACCTAGTGTATAGCCCAGGGAACTCTACTCAGTACTCTTCAATAACGTGTATGGGAAAAGAATCTGAAAAAGAATAGACATATGTATACATATATGTATAACTAAATCACTTTGCTGTACACCTGAAACTAATGCAACATTGTAAATCAACTCTACTGCAATATAAAATTAAAATTAAAATAGATAAATAAATAAAACATTATTAATCATGAGTAAAATGGTTAATTTACACAATGATACTTTTTTTAGAATTGTTTTGCATTCTCCACTTCTAATACCTAGAAGACCAATGGGAACAGAAAAGATATTTGACAAATATATACACTCTAATCAAGTGAAAGAAACTTCAAAAATACAGGATGTGCCTTTGATAAATCTTGCAAACTTCATTTTTTTCTCTCCCCATGTCTGCACTACATCTTCAATCCACATGTTTCCTGGCTGCTCAGTCAGTGGACCTTCCTTGGCCAATCCCCCTCGGTGCTCCAAAGACTTCCATGAAGCTATCTCAGCTTGTTCCAACAAAGCATATGTGCATACATTCACCATTTTGGCTCTTCTCTGTAAAGTGACCTCAGTTAGCTGTAAGAAGCGGGTGGGTAAGGTATGTGTGTGTATGTGTGTGTGTGTGTGTGTGTGTGTGTGCCTGTATGTGTGTGGTAGGGGACAGTGAGTTGATGACAAATGCAGTAATAGGTACCATACTGGATATTTTACATATCTTAATAAATCCTCACAACACTGCAAGATAAAAATTGATCTCGGTGTAATTAAATATTATGCCAAAGTATGTCCATTTGAAATAAAGTTAAGAAGAAAAATCAGGTATGTCTCACTCTGAAGGAAATTTTATTATTATTCTATTATTATAATAACAATTTTTCTTATCCATACTCCACTAAAATTATGGAACACTTTGGGGCTTTCTAGATGTAGATAGATAGATAAGGATATAGATATAATAATATATGCATATTATATATATTTCTAGGTCAACAGAATATATGCATAAATATATTCCCAGAAAAGTAAATTGCTGTGTTCCACTCCTAATTCACAAATTAATTAGGACTACAATGTAGATCTTTCAGTTACTATTAGATAATTTTCCTTATATGAATTACTAAGGTGCCAAATGTCCACTTAATAATGCATCACTTCTCCCAAAAGCTAGTAACAATTTTTAAAAGGCTATCAGAAAGAAAAAAAAAAACAATATGAAGTAAAAAATCCTTAATGGTGCTATAATCCCATCCCTCCGTTAACACGTATCATAGCCATTTTTTCACTGTTTTTTAATCACATGTGTTTTCTCACTTCTCATACTAGACATGGAGCTTTGAAATTGAAATCTCTGTTGTTTGTTTTTACTTTTTGTTTTTTAATTCTGGGGCAGGGCTTGGCATATACTAGCTACACAATACTGTTGCTGAATGATTGAAGAATGAATGGTCCATTGGAAGGAGAATGGCATTTTGGTTACCATAATAATAAGTGAGGAAGTTGTTTTTATAATCCAGGGAAGCCTTTTGAGCTACCTTGAAAATATCACCTAGATGACAGCCTACTTAAATGGTAAGAACAGCAGCCAGGGTAGAAATAAGTCTGCCATTCCCACAGTGGCTATCTGTCATTACAAGAGGTACACATTATTTACCCCAAAGGAGAAAGATACAGTGCTTTCATTCACTGGATTTCATTCCAAGAAAAGAAAGTTGGTGAAACAACTCAGAATACTGGCCAAAACAGAACATGTTAGCTTTAATCAACTTATGTGATCAATCATTTCAAAGAGATTATTCGATTCTGTGGCAATTAATTTTATATGCTAATATATAAGGATAGTTTTCCTGTCTCAAAAGGAGCAGGGATGGGGAGCCTGCCTATTCCTTCCATTTTTCTTATAAATGGCCAGATCTGCCCTTCTTTTCAATGATCAGTACTAAATATATCCTCCCTGGATGCCCAGTCAGTTAAGATCAGATGCACAAGAGTACGTGGGTCTGCCGCTTGGAAGTCACTATCTGGGCTTGAGGTTATGGATGCAAATGCAGGAAATTGTCAAAGGAATGAGACAGACTTCATTACCTGGAACTGGCTGAATTTTTTCATTACAATAATAGTAATGGTCATAAATCTGATTAAGAATTCATATTGCTCATTGGTTGGATTTAATTATACAAAGCAGTTTGTCAAGTCACTGGCAGATTTTATCAAACGCCGTCACCATCTATGATGACACTGGCAAACTGAAATGTTTCCAGTCTGTATCCCTGAAGGTATATGCCTGGTTCTTGTGGCCACCACGAGAAATATGAACATACAGCCTCATTGGAGGAGAAGAAAAATGAACCTTGGGTGTGTGAAATTAAATGATTAGGCAGATTAACTGTTTTTCTTTTTGTGGTTAACAAGGGCTCTCACAAAAAAGTTATTTGTATATCACTGAACTTCACCCTGGAAAGAGATGTAAACAATAAAAGCCCCACACCCACCCACTAAAATAGCAAAAAGAGAGATGGTGTCATTGAATTCTGTTTTCTAGAAAATGAGCTGCTCCCCTCAGGCTCCCTTTAGACCCTTCTGATGGCCAATGTCTCCAGGTTGCCTTCTTTGAGCCCCAGTCCCGATGCTGATTGGGTTTAAGCACTCAAAGGAATGTAGCAGCTTAAGAATGTGCTCTCTTTATTCTATTCTGTACACTGTTCCCAAGGTGACCCTGTAAATCCACAGCCTTACACTGTATTGTGATGAGGGAAGAAAGTGCCATTATCCTAGTGGGAGTAAGAAGAGACCTTCGTTCTCTGCCCCTTGCTATAAAAACAACCCAGGCCTGGACAAAATCTATTTTCTTTCTGGTCTGCCCACTTAACATGTCAACATTTTCACTACAGTTGTTATGCACAGCTTACTTGGGCCCAAATTCTACCAATAACAATACCTGGAAGGATTTTTTAATTGTTTTTTTGTTTCTTTTGTGGCTTCACAGGAAAATATTTTGTTTCAGAACGACTTAAAGATATATTATGACATGTGAATTATATACAGGTTTCTCCGCAGCTACTTTATATCATGATGCAGTAATATTCTGATATTCATTTCCTATTGTGTTTTAATAGTATTTCCAAATCTTTACGAGTAACTAGTAAGAATCCTTGGTCTGTTAGAACAGTACCTTTTTTTCTGACATAATTTTTTTCCCCTTCTCCTCTTCCTTCCCTTGCCTTGGTCCCTCCCCCTTTTTCTTCTCCTCTTCCTCTTCCCCCCTTCCACTTTCTTCTTTCCGATTTTAGCTAGGTGTTATTTTACACAAAATTACATGTATGTGTCTTATGCATAAGAGTTCCTTGCACTGATGTCTTTATTACTATTTGTGTAATATCTCTGTATGTATACCTGTTTAAAGTTGATGACTCCTTCCTCCAAACTTTTAAAATTGAGTTGAAAAGAACAATATAGAATATTGTATCTGTTGTGATGCCAAGAACATTGTTACTAAAGGAGACAATTGAGCCAAGGGACGCAGGTAGGGAAACAGATGTTTTTAGGCTGGAGAGGGTATGGTTGTTGGATGGAGAGGAATACTGGACATATGCAAAGGCAGGCTGAAGACAGATTGGGAAACTTTGCATGTCAGGTTAAGTGATGTCAAATATTTCTACATGTCAGAGATCATCACTGTAGATTTTGGATGAATAGAGGAGCTTACCCAGATGCTTGAATACAAACTTTAAATTTGATGACAATCAGAGTCAAGTTGAACTGCCTGGGAGACTAAGGGCAGGTAGGTAAGAAAGATACAGATTAGAGAAAATGCTAGTTACAGATTAGAAGGAAAGAGACTTAAGAGGAAGACCAAATAAAAGGTGATTACAAAAGTTTATGCAGGTGCCAGTGAAGGTCTTAACCAGCAGAAATTGTATTTGGCAACTACCATAACAAAATACATAGACTGTGTGGCTTAAACAAAGACATTTATTTCCTCACAGTTCTGGAGGTTGGAAAGTCTAAGATGAGGGTGTAGGCCAATTCGGTTTCTGGTGAGAACTCTTTTCCTGGCTTGCAGATGGCAGCTTTCTGGATGTGTACTCACATGGCAGAGAGGGAACAAGCTTTCTGGTGTCTCTTCTTATAAGGGTACTAACCCTATAGGATCAGGGCTCCACCCTTACGACCCATTTAACCTTACTTACCTCCTATAGGCCCCATTTCCAAATAAAGTTATTTTGGGTGTTAGGACTTGAATATATAAATTTGGGGAGGTGGGGGACACAATTCAGCTTATAGCAGAAGGGAAGAAACCTAACCTAGCTGCTCCTCTCTTCAGGCCTCTTTGGTGTCACAAAGTCCTCTCTTCAGGCCTCTTTGGGGTCACGTGTAATGTTTAACAGTTCATTCTAACGTTATAGGCACCATAAAGAACTCTAATTAGTATCTGAAGAGCTGTGTTTAACATTGGAAAAAATCTGTGTAGTGCTCAAATAGGTGTTATAAGTACCGGACAAAAATGTGGAAATTTTCAGGAAATTGGGAGGGAGAAGGTTTAGTTTCACCTTGGTAACCTGATAGTTGCTGCCCACATTACACCCCCCAACCAGCCTCAGCTGTAAGCTCCTTGTAGTCTCCAGATTTTAGATAAAGAAAACACGTGGCCTTCTAGCTCCATAACACAGGGAAATCATGTAGTGTTTTTTATTCCCACATTACATTAGCTCTCTATAGAGGGAGCCTGAAAATAATTGAGAGTCTATGCTTCCAAAACCCCGACTGGGAATGCCTTGTTACTCACATGGGAAAGTTCATCGAGAGGATTTATATCCTTTAGTTCCTCCCTCCAGGCTCAAGATGATCTGGCAGGAAATTGTGTCTGGTCTTAGAACCCACAGTTTATTCTGAGACCCATGCTTGACTGCTTCTTCCTCCTGTATCCTATTAGGAGGGGAATGATGGGTGTGCCCAGAGCAGAAACATGTATGCAGCTGGTGGTATGGTTTTAAAGCATGTTCTCAAAGCTAAGTGCTGGTCTTCACTTCCAGTATCTCTGACTGAAGGTAAATGACAGTTGGATTGTTTCATTGTAGGCTTAGTGCAGTGTTTATAAGTGCAAGGTATTCAAAATGCTGATAGAATCCTGAATCCTTTCAGCTACAGGACACACGATTATATATCTGATCTTGCATATAAACAGTAATGAATGTGATAGTTTTCTCAACCACTCTATTGTCATTCCACATGACCTGCATTTTTAAGACCTTTGGACACTTGCATTTTTCCTAGAATTTTCGTAATTTAAAGGTGTGATATTGTTCAAGGGGCAGAGGTGTTTATTCAGTGGCTCCCTACCTGCCCCCTTCCTCTATTTCTAGGGAACTAAACTGGTTTGAGCTGCTAATAGGCAATGGAATCAGAATCAATTGTGGGAAAATGAGATAATTTTTAATTTCGCTTAACTTTGAACACAGAGGTACATTTCTACTAAGTGAGCATTTATCTCCAGTGCCTTGAATACCCCAGGATAAGATGCAAGTTGCAAGAAAAGCTAATTTGTAGTAATTTCATCAAATCTATCAATTCCTGTTATTTGATACAGAATTTATAGTACAGTGAATATAATTATGACTGATTGTTTTTCCTGTTATTTACTGGCCTAAGTTTGCATGATTGTGTGGGGGGAATTATTGGAAGAATATCCATTGATTTGGGGATTATTAAATCATGCTACATAAGCCATGCATTCAGTCCTGAGTATATTACAAAGGTATTTTACAAGTTTTTAAAATTATTATTAAGCAGAGTTTGCTTTATATATGTATCTTATACCAGAGAGTATTTAAAGTAAATATAAGGTAAATGGTTTGGGCTATTTGTCCATTTTTACAAATAGCAAATAAATTGGATTCTGGCCATTTCACCAGTATGTCTGATTTCAATATTAAAGTCTGAAGATTTTTACCCCAATCATGGTAATGTCCTCCCTGACTTGATGTCCTCTGCTTTATTTTATTGGATTGCTTGGGGTAATATATTAATTAAATGTGAAAGATGAGGAAGTGAAGCAGCAAATATTTATCATTCTGTTGAGGACTTCTGTTATAAAGAGAAAACGAGAAAGTCGGTAGTAGCTGGAGGGGAATGTGGAATCAAGTGGGGTTTTGCTTTATGCTGAATGTTTTTTGCTTTGTTTTTTTTAAATGTTTACTTTATTGATTAATTTATTTATTTAAAGACAGGCTATTCTATAGCAAGTTGATATTATGCAGAAGCAAACTCCAGAGTAAATGAGAGAGAAATCCAACTGCCACTGGAGGAGAAGTGTTAACAATTGTTCCATTGTCTTTAACACTTACAGTGATTTTCCTTGGCTGGCTATTCTCTAATGCTGATGTGTAGATATAGTTTCAGGTCCCATTATTTAAATCTACCCCATTTCATTCCAATGAACTTTCTTAATGCCTCCATTTTATATATAAGATTAAGTCACAAAATGAATGAACTCAAAAATACCTCACTGAAGTTGTCCTGCTTAAGATCACCATCGCTCACGAGACCTTGCTCGTGCCTGAGCCTACTGCATGAACTTCGATACCACAATGGAGGGGAAAGGAGAAAAGTGCAGGCAGGGATTCAGACATTGCATTGCTTCCTGGGTCTGCTTCTGACGCTCGGCTAGATGTTCCACATGCATTGCTTCATTTAATCCTTACATAAACCATGTGAGATAGTCAATATCCTCATTTTACTGAAGAGGACGCTGAGGTTCAGAAATGTGGAAGAATTTGCTAACAGCCTCACTACTTGGAAGTATTGGTTTTTGCAGTTAGAACTCAGGTATTTCCTCCAAAGGCCAGCCTTGGTCCTGTTCATCTCATTGATAAATAAAGCTTTGCAGGCAATGGGAGGGGACAGAATTTGGGCTAGTCAGGGACTAGAGTATGGCACCTGGCTGAATGATAGATAAAGAACAGTGAACTGCTGACATTTAAGTGTCTTTCCTCACTAACTATTAACTTTTAATAAAATTATAGAGGACAAACTGATGAGCTGTAGAACAGATATTAGCGTCTTCTCATTATGCTATAATCATAACCAGTTGCCTGAAATAATTACCAAATTTCTAGTAGTTGGATGCCATTTGATATACTCAGGGCCCTGTTGTTTAAACTTGAATATCTGTAAAGTGTTAGTAGCATCACTCCCTCAGATATGTGAGGTTCATTTATAACACTCTGTTTTCTAAATTTCATCATTGTAAATAAAGAAGAAAGAACTGAAAATATGAGACAACATACACATTGCAAGCCATCTGCCAATGCAGGCTCTTGGAAGTATAGGCACCACCCAAGCTATCCTCTTTAGAACAGCAATAATCCTGGAGTCCATTTTCCTAAAGTCCTGGAGGCAGAACATGGAGGTATTTCATGTTAAAATACCTCAATTCAGTAGAGAAAAATCATTCACACTATATATGAATGAATGCGAGAATTTCTTGAATAATCCAAATGTCATTGCTTTTCTTTTTTTCTCTCTTGCTGTGCTGCCAGGCACCTTTTAATTTCTAAAATATTTGTAAGACATGTTTAGAAAGTCTTCCTTAACATCTTACTTCTGACAGATGCACTGTGATCATATACAGTGGGATCCAAATTGTTTTTATTATGGAAGAAATATGTGGATTTGAGAAATACCATTTCTTCTTTAGAGTAAACCATGGGAAAGTTTCAAGGATGCTGGATTTTTTCTTGTAAACAATTTCAGCTTTCACTTATCTGACTGCCAATAACCTGGGCTACTTCAGTGAATTGAATGGAAGTTTACTCTTCAAAATTAACTCTTTGGGACTATGGTTTATCACCTTACTGCCAAGACAGAATCAATATTCAACAAATTTAAATTAGTTTTGTAGCTTTACATCACACTTTGCTTGGAATCAAAGATTTTTAGAGAGCTATGCATCTAAAGAATTATCATGTCTGATCATTTCAATCCGTGAATGTGGGAGACAAATCCCAGGAAAAAAGATGCAATATGTTTTGTTCTAAATCACGAAACAGGGAAGTGGCAGAGCTGGGACTAGACCCACTTGGCAACTTTGGTGCTGAATTCATTCCTCTATAGCATTCCTTCACTGTCATGACGGGGTTACACATAAAATGCTGAGTTTAGTTGAAAAGACAAACGTACAGTATGTTTAGAAATAGACAATACTATCAAGTGAGGCTTTATTCTTGTCTTCTACTCTTTCTTAAGAAAAAGCCCAAACACCATTGCTTTGTATTCAGTCTACTTAACAATTTTAAGTTTCCTCTAAGAATGTAAGGCTCAGTCTATAAATTCTTTTCAACAGAAGTCTTTTATCTAGGATGGCATTTTCATGGTTTACTTGTAGGTTACTTCTGATTATGCTCCTGAAACAAGAGAAATAAATCATTATTGTATCGATAAATGCATTCAATGATGGAATGCCAGAAAGAGAAAATTGTAGTACATTCCACTCTTATGTCTTACACTTGAGTTTGTCTCTTCTTAATTTCTTGGGATGCAGATAAAACCTAGGGTGCCACCAAATCATGACACCGTGGCCTGACAAACGAGGGTCACATTTCGCACAGAGAAATTACACTGTGGTGAGGACGCAGAGGTTCTCATTCTCCCCTCTCCCCACTCAGCCTTCTTGAGTGTCCATGGTCTGCTTGCTTACTAATCTGAGGCATTTTTCTCCAGCTTCATGGGAACCTTCTTGATTTTTCCAGTCCATAACATAGACTTGAATTCTTGCATCCTTAAAGGGTCTTAAAATTTAATTTAACTAAGTCAGTTTTATATTGATGCTAAGTAAATATTCCTTGATATTAGAAAAATAAGTATAAAAATAATAAATGTAAGAAAATCTTTAAAATAACAAAAATATACTAAATGTCCTACCTTCAGGAAATGTTTAAGTACATTCTTGTACAATCATTCAATGAAATTTACACAACTACTTAAAAAGTTTGTGAAGACTGCAAGAACATAGAAAAACGTTTGTTTTATAAAAAGTGAAAAAGGCAGGACTCACAATTTTAAATCAGTGTGATAATTGTGGAATTAAAAGAATACTTTGCGTAAAAATGCTGGAAGGATTTACACAAAATATTTACGGTATTTTCACATGGGTAGTTATATTTTGGATGATTTAAAAGTACTTCCTACTTTCATATATTTCTCAAATTCTATTTAAGTTATTCACTCAACAAATATTTATAGAACACAAAATATGTCAAGTTCCCTGCTAAATGAGCATAATGAACTAAGAGCAATGATGGAGGAAGCCAAATTTTGTAAGGAAATATAATGAAGAGTACCCCAAATTTGTAAGGAAGTTAAGGAAGGGAATACTGACCAGGAGACTCTTCAGCTGCAAATAATAGAAACCATGATGCAAAATATTTTTAAAAATAAGAAATATGTTGGTTCATGTGGGTTGAATTGTGTTGTTGAAAAATATATGTTGAAGTCCTAACCCCTATACCTATAAACCTTTTTTGGAAATGGAGGTTTTGCAGATGTAATCAAGTTAACCAGGTTTAAAATTGAGGTCATTTGTGGTTAGGGTAAGCCCCAAATCCAAAGACTGGTGTCTTTATAAGTAGGGCGAGATTTGGAGATAGAGACCCAGAAGAGATACACACGTACAGAGGGAAGCAGACCATGTGAAAATGAAGGCAGATGTAGGAAAGTTGCAACTCCATGCTCTGAATGCTGCAGTGATAGACACCCTTGGGTATAAAAACTATACAGGTACCCCAGGATTGGCTTAAGCGGGCTCATCTGGCTCAATTCATAAAACACCCACATGCTTGAAACAATTAGGCCATGCAACCCACCGCACCTCTCCCCCACCATATCTCCATATATTATATAGTAACCCTTTCTATTGTTGTTTTTACTTCCTCTCAATATCTTCCTGTTCTACTGTCTTCTACTTAAGCAATGTGTTTGAGCCATACTTCATTGCCTTAGGGAAGGCATAGGGCAAGGATGGAAACCAGAAGAGCACACAGTATTTTAGCTTTGTTGTTAAAGCCTAATTCCTTAGGAAAATTGATGGAGTATTATTCTGATGGGTGGTGTACAAGGAAGAGGGAATGGGATTCTTAGACATACAGAGTCCCTTGATGGTACAAGAAAGGAGAGGATTTCCACCAATTGGAAACCTCTTCACTGAGACAGTGAGAGAGAAGGAGGAAGAGAAGTAAGGAGGGAGAGAGGGACACAGATAGAGATCTGAGAGTTTCAAGTGGATAAAGAGAACTAGCATCAAACATCTTTCTTCTTAGAAGCAGTGCCAGGGAGATGTCAAGACTCTAAAAACTGTGTATAATGATGGTATACATCTGGGCAAATAGAACATAGGAACTCTCACCAAAACATAGACCCTCTGCTGGTAAAGAAGCAGCAGAACTGCTGGGGACTTGAAGAGGCCATGCTGGTAAGCACAATGACATCTCCTTTTGATCTGTGTGAACCAGAGACTGAGGACAGACAGTTTCCCTTATTCCTTAATGCCATACACAGCATAAGACTCCATAACTGTGTATTAAACTTGACTGGGAGGAAAATTGGGAAAGGAATAGTTAATTTTTTATCCTGCCCCCAGTAGAATAATTAAACAGTCACATCATTTGCACATCTGAACTTGTGGTTTAAAATTCATATACACATGACATTTTAAAGAACCATATTATCAACTATTTCAACTTCAATGCTATTATCAGGACTTGAGCCATATTTTTCACGTAGCTTGTATTAACCTGCTAACAGAAAAATTATAACGTAAGCAAACAGATTTTTTGTTTTTTGTGTTATTCATTTTTCTCAAAATAATGAGAGAGACATTTACAGGTATTGGATTGAGACATTTAGGGATGTCATCTGGTACCAAAGCATGTCACTTTTGCCATACCTACTTTGTTGGTGCCACTATCATGCTTGTCGTGTCATTACCATAACCTCAGACATCATGTTCATGTGCAAAGTAAGTATAAAAGTGAAGGTAGATGCCAGGTATGCCTGAACCTCTTGACTAGAAAAGAAAAAATCTCACAGGAAGCTCCAGTTCATCTCATTGAACATCTAATCGTATGTCTACCTGTAAGGGATATTGGAGCTGATTATATTGCTGTAATAAATAAAATCAGGATTATATTATAAAGAATCTTAGGGACTGGATGTGGGTTATGCAACTGACAGTGTTTTCAATTCACTAATGGAGAAATAAGACAAGGAAAAAGCCTTTCCGAATTGTTTCCTATTACTTATCAACAATCTCTCTTATTCACAAGCCCAAAGTTTACTTGGAGACTTCGAGGACAGGACCATAAAGTGAGTAACTTAATACAGTTGTGCATTGATGATGGATTTCATGTTCATTATTTGATTGTTTTCTTACTGCCATCTCTGTTTATCAAATACTGATTGGTATCAGACCTCTAAGCCTCTAATAAAAAAGAAAGAAAGAAAATCTTGGCTCTTTTTCTGTTTATTTTCTATTTATACTTTTTGAATTAAAATAAACTTTAGCCATGCGTATAAGCCATGTTCTGTCAGGGTTGGTGAGTTTTGATAATAGTGGACAAATCCTAAATTGAGAAGGTACACTTGAATGCTGATTATGAAGCCTAAAGGCATAACTGCATAAATCCCTCTATAGTCATTCCCATATGTGAGGAGAGGGGGCAGGGAGGGTGGGGCTTGGGGACAGTCCTTTAGATGGCTTATTTAGCACCCTCTCATTGATGACGGTATGTTAGAATGCCTTACAAAGGTGCAAACTACAGACAAGTAAGAGGAGAGAGAAGAGAGATGGTGTGCTTTTACCAAGTCCGTCTTCCTAAGCTATCTAAGAGCAGTGATTGATGTCAGCCCTACAATTAAAACTAGTTTAGTGTAAGTCCATATATTTTACTCCTTTGGGAGGACAGAGTAGTCCAGTAAAATCTTTATCATACTTTGACTTACTTTGGTATTTACTTTTAAGCCTAAGGTCACATTTGTCTGATGAATACCAAGGCCCTCCTTGAAAATGTAGACTATCTAACCATGGCCTAAATATATTAGATCATTTAAATTGATTTTTTATTTGTTGGCCTCTGTTCAGATTCAAGCCATAATGAAAAGATATTCTCACTCTAAGTTGTGTGTATGTGTGTACATGTATGTGTGTTATTTGTTCTAAATACTTACCTGCATTTATTCATTCACTAACTTTTTATTCAATCACCAAATATTTATTTAATATCCACTTATATGCTTAGTGCTGTAGATCATGTTAACAAGACAAAAGAAGGCTCCGACCTGAACTGATACAGCTCTTTGTGCATCACAGCCTGGCACCAATCAGAACATGTGAACGTCATACCTCCTCCCCACAAATAGAAATAGTACTTCACCTAACCTAGATTTCCTCCCATCAGTCTCTATCCTACACTTGTAATTGTGAGTGCAGAAGACATATCTTCATCAGATTCAGAATAAGAGATGAAAGAAGAAAAAATAGGTCAATGACCTTATAAATATAACTTGATTTTAAGTTCCTAGGGCAGTGATAGTATATCCTCTAGTTTCTGTAGCCCCAGAATCTTCCAAGGGTAAGCTGGGATGAAGTGAGAGAGTGGCATGGACGTATGTATACTACCAAATATAAAACCGATAGCTAGTGGGAAGCAGCCGCATAGCACAGGGAGATCAGCTCCATGCTTTATGACCACCTAGAGGGGTGGGATAGGGAGGGTGGGAGGGAGATGCAAGAGGGAGGAGATATGGGGATATATGTATATGTATAGCTGATTCACTTTGTTATAAAGCAGAAACCAGCACACCATTGTAAAGCAATTATAGTCCAATAAAGATGTTAAAAAATAATGTATATATCAGAAATAAAGCTCATTCCTTAGTACTTGGAAGTCGTTGCATTTTTATATGTCTACTTGCCCTTATTCCTCCATTCTTTATTCATTTACTGAACCAATATTTATAGGTTTACAGGAAACTTGAAGAATTATAAATAAGTTGCCGTACAATATTTTGCAGTTTTCAACTACAATTATTAATCGCGAAGATAGAACTTTCATTGGAATGGTAGAGGTGGAAGACAGATTGCAGGGATTTCCAAGGAGAATAAAAGAGGAGTAAAGAAATGAATCATTCGGCAGACCTTAGTCATTCAACCAGTTATCCAAAGACAGGACCTCAGTGTTTTAATGAGTCCTGAGGCGCATACTTCTCATCGCTTCTCTTTGACTGACCTGAATTTGGTCCTGAAGGCTATTTTCACTGAGCTATGTGCCTCACTTCTTCCCTGACCCCTACTTTTAATGATCAAAAGACTGTCTGTCTCTCAAAAGAAAGAAAAACAATCTTCTTTCAGTAGAGCTTCTCTCTTTGTATTTTTGTCCTTATTCAAAACTCCATGATTCTGTACAAGAAAAACACAAACCCAATAACCCGCTTATGGGTCATTTCAACATAATCATTTTCAATCCTCTATCTACATTGAAATTTAATTGTCAATACGAGGAATTAATTCAAGAAAGCAGGCTTCACAGAATCTTTTGTCAATCTGCTTTAGATCTCTTGTGTCATTTGGTGCTATCTTGAAGAATTCTAAGTTTGAGTAAAATGTGTATAAAATATTTGGACAAGCCCACAAACTGAGGAATTTTTTTAACACCTTTAATAGACTATAATTGCTTTACAATGGTGTGTTAGTTTCTGCTTTATAAAAAAGTGAATCAGCTATACATATACATATATCCCCATATCTCCAACCTCTTGCGTCTCCCTCCAACCCTCCTTATCCCACCCCTCTAGGTGATCACAAAGCACCAAGATGATCACTCGGTGCTATGTGGCTACTTCCCACTAGCTATTTTACATTTGGTAGTGAATATATGTCCATGCCACTCACTCACTTCATCCCAGCTTACCCTTCCCCCTCCCCGTGTCCTCAACTTCATTCTGCATTTCTGCGTCTTTATTCCTGTCCTGCCCCTAGATTCTTCAGAACCATTTTTACTTTTTAGATTCCACAGATATATGTATTAGCATACGGTATTTGTTTTTCTCTTTCTGACTTACTTCACTCTGTATGACAGACTCTACGTCCGTCTATCTCACTACAAATAAATCAATTCTGTTTCTTTTTATGGCTGAGTAATATTCCATTCTATATATGTGCCACATCTTCTTTATCCATTCATCTGTCAATGGACACTTAGGTTGCTTCCATGTCCTGGCTATTGTAAATAGAGCTGCAATGAACATTGTGGTACATGACTCTGCTTGAATTATGGTTTTTTTGGGGTAAAAGTGCAGTAGTGGGATTGCTGGGTCATATGGTAGTCCTTTTTTAGTTTTTTAAGGAAACACCATACTGTTCTCCATAGTGGCTGTATCAATTTACATTCCCACCAACTGTCCTGCACTGTTCCATTTTCTCCACAGCCTCTCCAGCATTTATTGTTTGTAGATATTTTTATTATGGCTGTTCTGACCGGTATGAGGCGATACCTCATTGTAGTCTGCAGATCCTTTCATGGGTTTGTTGGCAATCTGTATATCTTCTTTGGAGAAATGTCTATTTAGGTCTTCTGCCCATTTTTGGATTGTGTTGGGTTTTTTTGTTTTTTTTTAATATTGAGCTGCATGAGATGCTTGTAAATTTTGGAGATTAATCCTTTGTCAGTTGCTTCATCTGCAAATATTTTCTCCCATTCTGAGGGTTGACTATTCGTCTTGTTTATGATTTCCCTTGCTGTGCAAAGCTTTTATGTTTCATTAGGTCCCATTTGTTTATTTTTGTTTTTAATTCCATTTCTCTGGGAGGTGGGTCAAAAAGGATCTTGCTATGATTGATGTCAGAGTGTTCTGGTATGTTTTCCTCTAAGAGTTTTATAGAGTCTGGCCTTACATTTAGCGCCTTAATCCATTTTGAGTTTATTTTTATGTATGGTGTTAGGAAGTGCTCTAATTTCATTCTTTTACATGTAGCTATCCAGTTTTCCCAGCATCACTTATTGAAGAGGCTGTCTTTTCTCCATTGTATGTTCTTGCCTCCTTTATCAAAGATAAGGTGACTATATGTGCATGGCTTTATCTCTGGGCTTTCTATCCTGTTCCATTGATCTATATTTCTGTTTTTGTGCCAGTACCATACTGCCTTGATTACTGTAGCTTCGTAGTATAGTCTGAGGTCTGGGAGCCTTATTCCTCGAGCTCTGTTTTTCATTCTCAAGTTTGCTTTGGCTATTCAGACTCTTTTGTGTTTCATACAAGTTGTGAAATTTGTTGTTCTAGTTCTGTGAAAAATGCCATTGATAGTTTGATAGGGATTGCATTGAATCTGTAGATTGCTTTGAGTAGTATAGTCATTTTTCACAATGTTGATTCTTCCAATCCAAGAACATGTTATATCTCTCCATCTGTTTGTATCATCTTTAATTTCTTTCATCCGTGTCTTATAATTTTCTTCATACATGTCTTTTGTCTCCTTAGGTAGGTTTATTCCTAGATTTTTTGATGCAATGTTAAATGGGAGTGTTTCCTTAATTTCTCTTTCAGATTTTTCATCATTAGTGTATAGGTCTGCAAGAAATTTCTGTGCATTACTTTTGTACCTTCCTACTTTACCAAATTCATTGATTAGCTCTAGTAGTTTTCTGGTAGCATCTTCAGGATTCTCTATCTATAGTATCATGTCATCTGCAAACAGTGACAGCTTTACTTCTTCTTTTCTGATTTGGATTCCTTTTATTCCTTTTTCTTCTCTGATTGTTGTGGCTATAACTTCCAAAACTATGTTGAATAAGAGTGGTGAGAGTGGGCAACCTTGTCTTGTTCCTGATCTTAGAGGAAATGGTTGGTTTCAGTTTTTCACCATTAAAAATTATGTTGGCTGTGACTTTGTCATATATGGCCTTTATTATATTGAGGTAAGTTCCCTCTGTATTTATTTTCTGGTATGTTTTTATCATAACTGGATATTGAATTTTGTTGACAGCTTTTTCTGCCTCTATTGAGATGATCATATGTTTTTTCTCCTTCAATTTGTTAATATGGTGTATCACATTGATTAATTTGTGTATATTGAAGAATCCTTGCATTCCTGGGTTAAATCCCACTTGATCATAGTGTACGATCCTTTTAATGTGCTATTGGATTCTGTTTGCTAGTATTTTGTTGAGGATTTTTGCATCTATGTTCATCAGTGATATTAGCCTGTAGTTTTCTTTCTTTGTGACATTTTTGTCTGGTTTTGGTATCAGTGTGATGGTGACCTCGTAGAATGAGTTTGGGAACATTCCTCCCTGTGCTATATTTTGAAAGAGTTTGAGAAGGATAGGTGTTAGCTCTTCTCTAAATGTTTGATAGAATTCCCCTGTGAAACCATCTGGTCCTGGACTTTTGTTTGTTGGAAGATTTTTAATCACAGTCTCTATTTCAGGGCTTGTGATTGGTCTGTATATTTTCTATTTCTTCCTGGTTCAGTCTCAGAAGGTTGTGCTTTGCTAAGAATTTGTCCATTTCTTCCAGGTTGTCCATTTGATTGGCATATAGTTGCTTGTAGTAATCTCTCATGATCCTTTGTATTTCTGCAGTGCCAGTTATTACTTCTCCTTTTTCATGTCTAATTCTATTGCTTTGAGTCTTCTCCCTTTTTTCTTGATGAGTCTGGCTAATGGTTTATCAATTTTGTTTATCTTCTCAAAGAACCAGCTTTTAGTTTTATTGGTCTTTGCTATCATTTCCTTCATTCCTTTTTCATTTATTTCTGATCTGACCTTTATGATTTCTTTCCTCTGCTAACCCTGGGGTTTTTTTGTTCTTCTTTCTCTAATTGCTTTAGGTTTAAGGTTAGGTTGTTTCATTGAGATGTTTCTTCTTTCTTGAGGTAGGATTGTATTGTTATAAACTTCCCCCTTAGAACTGCTTTTGCTGCATCCCATAGGTTTTGGGTCACCGTGTTTTCATTGTCATTTGTTTCTAGGTATTTTTTTATTTCTTCAGTGATCTCTTGGTTATTGAGTAGAGTATTGTTTAGCCTCCATGTGTTTGTATTTTTTAGAGTTTTCTTTCCTGTAATTGATATCTAGTCTCATTGTGTTGTGGTAGGAAAACATACTTGATAGGATTTCAATTTTCTTAAATTTATTGAGGCTTGATTTGTGACCCAAAATGTGATCTATCCTGGAGAATGTTCCATGAGCACTTGAGAAGAAAGTGTATTCTGTTGTTTTGGGATGGAACGTCCTATAAATATCCATTAAGTCCATATTGCTTGATGTATCATTTAAAGCTTGTGTTTCCTTATTTATTTTCATTTTCGGTGATCTGTCCATTGGTGAAAGTGGGTTGTTAAAGTCCCCTACTATGATTTTGTTACTGTCCATTTCCCCTTTTATAACTGTTAGCATTTGCCTTATGTATTTAGGTGCTCCTATGTTGGGTGCAAAAATATTTACAATTGTTATGTCTTCTTCTTGGATTGATCCCTTGATCATTATGTAGTGTCCTTCTTTGTCTCTTGTAATAGTCTTTATTTTAAAGTCTATTTTGTCTATTATGAGAATTGCTACTCCAGCTTTCTTTTGATTTCCATTTTCATGGAATTTCTTTTTCCATCCCCTCACTTTCAATCAGCATGTGTTCCTAGGTCTGAAATGGGTCTCTTGTA
The DNA here is from genome assembly GCF_003031525.2 of Neophocaena asiaeorientalis asiaeorientalis. Classification (NCBI taxonomy): domain Eukaryota; kingdom Metazoa; phylum Chordata; class Mammalia; order Artiodactyla; family Phocoenidae; genus Neophocaena; species Neophocaena asiaeorientalis. Next base: position 8,910,159 of record NW_020185338.1, on the reverse strand, counting down.
GACAGCATATGTACAGGTCTTGTTTTTGTATCCAGTCAGTCATTCTATGTCTTTTGGTTGGAGCATTTAATCCATTTACGTTTAAGGTAATTATTGATATGTATGTTCCTATTACCATTTTCTTAGTTGTTTTAGGTTTGTTTTTATAGTTCCTTTTCCTTCTCTTGTGTTTACTGCCTAGAGCAGTTCCTTTAGCATTTTTTGTAAAGCTGGTTTGGTGGTGATGAATTCTCTTGGCCTTTGCTTGTCTGTAAACGTTTTAATTTCTCTGTCAAATCTGAATGAGATCTTTTGTGGGTACAGTAAACTTGGTTGTAGGTTTCTCCCTTTCATTACTTCAAATATGTCCTGCCATTCCCTTCTGGCTTGCAGAGTTTCTGCTGAAAGGTCAGCTGTTAACCTTATGGGGTTTCCCTTGTATGTTAATTGTTGTTTTTCCCTTGCTGCTTTTAATATTTTTTCTTTGTATTTAATTTTTGATAGTTTGATTAACATGTGTCTTGGCATGTTTCTCCTTGGATTTATCCTGTATAGGTCTCTCTGTGCTTTCTGGGCTTGATTCCCTATTTTTCTTTATTGAATTTGTTACAATATTGCTTCTGTTTTACGTTTGGGCCCTTTAGCAGTGAGGCATGTGGGATCTTAGCTCCCCGACCAGGGATTGAACTCACACCCCCTGCACTGGAAGGTGAGGTCTCAACCACTGGACCACCAGGGAAGTCCCCCAAATATTGGTACATTTAATATTGTCCCAGAGGTCTCTGAGGCTGTCCTCAATTCTTTTCATTCTTTTTTCTTTATTCTGCTCTGCAGTAGTTATTTCCACTATTTTATCTTCCAGGTCACTTATCCGTTCTTCTGCCTCTGTTATTCTGCTATTGATTCCTTCTAGAGAATTTTTAATTTCATTTATTGTGTTGTTCATCATTGCTTTTGCTCTTTAGTTCTTTAGGTCCTTGTTAAAATTTCTTGTATTTTCTCCATTCTATTTCCAAGATTTTGGATCATCTTTACTATCATTACTCTGAATTCTTTTTCAAGTACACTGCATGTTTCCTCTTCATTTGTTTGGTCTGGTGGGTTTTTACCTTGCTCCTTCATCTGCTGTGTGTTTCTCTGTCTTCTCATTTTTTTTTTAACTACTGTGTTCGTGAGCTCCTTTTTGCAGGCTGCAAGTTTGTAGTTCCTGTTGTTTTTGGTGTCTGCCCCCAGGGGGTAAGATTGGTTCAGTGGCTTGTGTAGGCTTCCTGGTGGAGAGGACTGGTGCCTGTGTTCTGGTGGATGAGGCTGGATCTTGTCTTTTTGGTGGGCAGGACCACATCCAATGGTGTGTTTTTGGGTGTCTGTGACGTTATTATGATTTTAGGCAGCCTCTCTGCTAATAGGTGAGGTTGTGTTCCTCTCTTGCTAGTTGTTTGGCATAGGATGTCCACCACTGTAGCTTGTTAGTCATTGAGTGTATCTGTTCTTTGTGTTGAGATGGAGATCTCTGGGAGAGCTTTTGCCATTTGATATTACATGGAGTCGGGAGGTCTCTTGTGTACCAATGTCCTCAACTCGGCTCTCCCACCTCCGAGGCACAGGCCTGACACCCGGCCTGAGTACCAAGACCCTTCAGCCACGCTGCTGCATCACTGTCACCCAAGACAGACCACTCAGCACCTAGAGAGTCCACCTCAGGCTGTGATTTCTCTAAGAAACATGAAATTAAGTACAAGCTAAGTAGGCAGAAGCCAGACTGACACTGCCAAACTGAGCAATTTTAATGTATGGTTACATTGCAGTATAATTATCTTACTTGAAATATGAAAGAAATTTCAGTACTGTCTTAAATAATGACTTCATGCTAATCCAAGAATGATAATGGTTAAGAATTTGTTTTTCTACAAAGTATGTTTCTATCTGTATGAAAATATTGTTCAGTTCTGGGTTCACAGTTTGATTAAAACCTACTTTTGCTTACCAAAAAAGACAAAAAAAAGAATTTGTTTTTCTAGAACTGAAATGACCTCAAAAGATTATCTAATTTAGCCACCACCTTAAGGCAATAAGTGATTATTACATGTTATAGAATGCAACTGAGACAGTAAAGGTTAAATGTATTGCTGACAGTCACAGCAGGATTTTCTAGCAACTGAGGGTTTCTGGACTCCATTTCTTTTTTTCCTGATCATTCTAACTTTCCTGGAAAAACTTGCTTTTTGACCTCACATTAATTTATATCTGAAACCTTGATTTACCTCTTACTAGCTATATAGCTTTCTGTAATCTGCTTAATATGTTAACTTGAATATCTTTATTTTGTAAAATGTGAACTACTCCTATTCTGAAGGCATGCTGTAAGGATTGGAAATTATATATGTAAAGCCCTTTTAAAAAGATGCACAAATAATTATTGTCATTTTATATCATTTAATACATAATATTGATTGAGTACTTAGTCTATGAAACAATACCATACATTAGGGAAATAAGATAAGACACTGCCATGTGTAAGAGGAACTCATGGTCTCATGGAGGAGCAAAAGCAACATACAATTACTATGCAGTAATCCCAGATGCATAAAGCAAGCCCTTCTTAATTTCTGTTTTGGTAGCTGCAGTGACATCTAGACATGAGAGTAGGAACCTGCTTTAAGAACTGTGTGTTTCCCATAAAACTCCTAGAAGAAAACACAGATAGTAAGGTCCTTGATATCAGTCTTGGCAATTATATTTTGGATTTGGTCCCAAAAACAAGGCAGCAAAAGCAAAATAAACACAGAGGACTACATCAAAGTAACAATCTTCTGCACAGCAAAGGAAATCATCAACAACATGAAAAGGCAAACTACTGAATTGCACTGGCATTTCCATTTCAGACCATTAAACTTTAAAGCATGGTGAGGACCCTGAGCCAACCTGGGAAAAGTGTGCCCTTTCTGGTCCAGCACCTACCTGTTTGCTCAGTTCCATAAACTGCCAACTTATAAGACCTCCTCACACAATGTGCTAGTCATCCAATTATTGAAGTTTAGCTGAGAGAGCTTATTCCAAACAAGGCAGTGCACATTGGCCTTCAAAAGAAAGGGGCCAGGCAAGGGGGCAAAGCAAGACAAAATCTTTGGAGCTACCAGAGCAGCAGTGCCGAATGACTGATTGAATTATTTTCGTCTTTTCAAACAGAACTTTCACATAAAGAGTAAAGAGCATCTCTACTTGCTGCAAATCTGGGTGTCTTGACAGCCAGATTTAATTCAGTCTCGCTTTCTGCCTGATGTGGAGTGACATGCCATACAGGCTGGACTGGCCCAGCAGATGGATGGAATTGCACGTGGGGCCCTTCAGCCTCCACCTCCTCTCTCTTTCGCGATCTTAGGCAAGCATGGAGGTGCAAGGTACTGCATCCAGGTCCCAGGAATGAAGGTGGCACTTTCTCTCTGGAGACAACTCCTAGGAGCAGAGAGTGGAATTGAATTGACAGGTGATATTACTGCTCAGCTTTACTCCGCAGTTCAGAGTCATGGTAAAGAGCACAAGTTCTGAATTGGGTTCTGCTCTTCCCCCTTCGTGCAGCCTGATGAAAGTGATTTCACACCTGTTAGCCTGAGTTTACTCATCCCTAAAATTGGGAAATTATAGTTCATACCTCAAAGGCTTTTGATGAGAATTAATTCCTACCATGTTCTTAGCAAAATATCTGACACAGACTATGGACAATTAGTGTTTGCAGTCAGCAAAATATGTTGTAATTTAGTAATAAAAATAACAATACTGTTAATAGTGTGGACTGTTCTGTGGTTCCTAGATGAAAATAATTTAGGCACTTGGGTGACACTAGCATTATAGATTGTCTGCCTAATGAAAATGGTAACTTTGACTTCTAAAATGCCATCAGACTGTCATGCTTTATTTAACATAAATGAGATTAGCATTTTGCAGCAGCCTCTGTGGAGTCTGTTATATTAGCCTGTGAGGAATCAGAAGTCCCTAGGAACCAGGCAAGTTGGGCAGTTGCCATGGAAGTCCAGGTAGAGATCCAGGTGGGGATCTGGTTGAGTGTAGGGGCAAATGATTATTACTGAATTGACGCTCCAAGAAAACGATGGGAAGGGCAGACGCTAGGGCTGATCTTTCACCTGGATTATTCCATTCACGGTGCCACTTGCTCTTTAAATGTCACAACACATAGCTTTAGTGAAGGGTTTATATGGTAGCAAAGGGGAGTAATATAAGTCTAGAAATCAATGTGAAACTGCAGCGATTATGTTTCTTCAAATCCAGAGGGAACGAACAACTTTGGGAAACAAATGCATTTTTCTGACTCTTAATATTTCTGCTTCCTTAAATTGGCATTAAAAAAAGGGATAGGGCTTTCCTGGTGGCGCAGTAGTTGAGAGTCCTTCTGCCGATGCAGGGGACACGGGTTCGTGCCCCGGTCCGGGAAGATCCCACATGCCGCGGAGCAGCTGGACCCGTGAGCCATGGCCGCTGAGCCTGTGCATCCGGAGCCTGTGCTCTGCAACGGGAGAGGTCACAACAGTGAGAGGCCCGCGTACTGCAAAAAAATAAAAAAATTAAAAAAGGATATAAGAATTGGGCAGACTAAGTAGAAAACAATAGACATGGATGTGAATTTGTACGAAAATTGTGTTAGAATGACATGAAAATATCTTCTTGTGATATGCTTGCTTTAATGTGTGTGTACCTAATATGTATGTAATATGATGTCTCCACCTCCACTGGCTTTCTAGAGTTATTATTTCCTATAATGTCTGCATTCTGTGCACCTTGGACATTCAGAACTTGCTCAGGTGGCCTTACCTACTTGTGAATCCTGGCCCCAGAGATTCTGTTCTTAACTGTTGAGAAGCCCCCAGTGGCTTCTGCTTTCTTTCCTCCCCAAACCACTGCTCACCCCACTATCCATTTTCCTCCCTGTTTTTGCACAATGCATTACTAACACTTGGTTGATTCAAGTAACAGACTTTTACTGAGACTGGCAAACAGTCCAAAAAAAGTAACAGTGTCAAAAATCGCTGTCCTAAAGTACCTCAGTCTTTTCTAACACGGTAAATTTTTACTGACTTTTGTTCTTTTTAGCCTCTTACCTGCCAATAAGTTACTGGAAATTCTCTCCAACCATCTAATTGGATCCTTTTCTTATTTTCTTCCTCTCCTACTTTCTCCACCAAAACAACCCCTCTCTCCACCCCCATTTTAAGGAAGAACTGAAGTCCTTGTTACTTCATTATGAAGTGCATTCTAGCTCATTTTTTCTACCAAGTTCCAGAACCTACACATGTATATATATTTTAAAAGTTGCTAACATACTATGTAAACCAATAAGCTCATCTATCTTGGGTTTCAAATTATCCCACCCCCATTTAAGTCTTATTGTGGTCCACATTTCTAAGAAAGCATCCCTCCCACAAAAGCAAATCCCAGAGACAATGTGTGGATGTGGAAAGATCCCTTTCATTTACAAGAATGCAATATATGTGTCTATGATAATTGCAACCACTAACACTTGTAGAGAGCTTGCAGGATACAAGGCACTGTACCAAATGCTTTCTTTGCCTCAATTAGTAAGTCCTTGCAGAAAGCTTTGGAGGGAAATGGTATATTTTCCATCTTCCATCTGAGGAAATTGAGACTTGGAGAAGGAGAGTAATTGACTAAAGGTTGCAGTGGTTAAGTTGGGGATGAAACCCAGATGGTCTGACTTGGGAGCTTTCATTGCTGTCACTGAGCTGCTTCCTGTGTGTTACTGTTAACCTGACCCATGGGAGTGTCACTGGACCAGACAGAGGAATCTCCGTCCATTCATAATGGACGCAGCCTAGCCTTGTGTCTCAAAGTCAACCAAATTTATTTGCCATTTGTGTTCCAAGTTTGGTACAGGAGGGTGTTTGGTGGAAAGAGAAGCAGAGAGAACCACAGACACAGCAGATACATTACATTAGAAAAATTTGTTAATATACCTGGGTCTAATTTTTTTCATCTAGAAATTGGGGGATTAATAATTTTCCAACTCTCTCCTATATCATGAAACACCAAAGTTGAATTTGAAAAAAAAATGCAAAATTTCCTTGAAATTTGAAAACTCTATAGAAATGCCTGGCACAGGCTCATTGTACAATTATTATTATTACTCTTTTATATAGTTGCGTATGTTCACATGTTACTGCAATCAACCAGTCTGTCCATTTCCCTGTCTCTCCAAGGTCTTGTTGTTGCATTTAAAAATTACCATTCAATTTACATTATATTCAGCAGAATGTGAAAGATTTGCAAACTGATTTACAAAGAGAAAGCTACTTAGGCACTGTTTCCCTAAAATTCGATACCATTTTTAATTGTGTCAAACACTCAGTAAAGGGCATAGTTTATACTGCTCCCTGTGGAACGACTGAGGAGAAACTGTCACCAGAGAAGTTTCTGGCTCTCCATCACTCATATTTTTAGTAATTAGCCTATGGAAACCTCAGTGTAAGTGCAAGTGTGCTATCAGTCTTGGGGCTGATCTGAAGCTATCCCTTACGTGCTAGAATTTTGGAATCCCTCTGTAGACTTTACTTTCTGGGATGAATTTCAAAGCAGATTCATTATCACACATCTGCCAGGGTCACTTTGAGTGTGATGTGGGTATTAGCATTAAGTCAGCAATGAAAAATCAAAGACAGATGCCCCCTGTTTTTATTTTAAAGGAAAATGGATTTTTTATTTCCCTTAAAAACTAAGTTCATAGCACTTAATTTTATTTCTTTTTAAGCAATCAATTTATCCCTTCTTATTGGTAGGAAGCAGAGAGAAACCCAAAATTCAACCCTAATAGTTAGAGCTATTTCTATCAAATATACTATCTCATGTCTCTAGGGGACATATGTCCAGACTGTAAATCTTCTTTCTTGATCTGTCCATGTATGGACCAGACAATATGCCTAATAGAAGCACTACAGCACCAGGTTTGGGGATGCCCAACACTGGTGTTAGTTTTGGTAGCTGAAACTACAGAGAGGCTCAGAGGGGAGTTGGGCAGAATGACAAAGCACCTTCACCAGCTAGTGACATAAAAGACCTAACTCATATCTGAGCACCAAACAGAAGAGCAACAAGGGAACAACTAAGCTTATCTACTTAGCAATATTTTCCCATCACTGTGTACTTTATCTGGTACTGAGCAAACCTTCACTAAATGATATATATAATAAAGTAAATTTAAGAAAACAATGATTAAATGAATAAATGATTAAATAAAATAAAGGGCAATTAAATCCTTATTTCGACATTCCACTCTCAAACTGCATCCTTCCCTTCTATGATTTCTTCTTCCCTTGGTTTCCCTTCCAAAAGAATCTTGCAGTTTATTTAAAGCAGACAAAGCAGAATACACACACACACACACACACACACACACACACACACTCAAATCTGAACTAATCAGGTGGGCAAAGAGCATGCTGGGATTTGTCCAATAGCATTCATGACCATAAGAATGAACTTGGCTTTACCCCAAAGCACCTAATTCAGCAACTGCCATCACTGTTCAGTCTTACAAAAACCAACTCAAGTAGAGGAGAAACAGTGTGTATTTTCTCAGCTGCTAGTCTCAAAATCTCTACTCACCCGTGGCTAAAGCCAGGAGTACGACCCCAGCAAGAGCCCCTCTTTGCTAAAGATAATAATAAGAATAATGAAGGTAAATGTTTGAACACAGAGGATGTGGCCCTTGCTCCTCTGGCTTTCACACATACCATCCTAAGTAAGAAATGCATACACAGGTCACAATTTCTATTACAATTTATTCTCAGCCAAAGCGCTATAAGAAGGATCCTCTAGAAATGCTCAGACATAGAAACCTGAGTTGGTGACTTGTTTCAGAAGACTGAAGAATAGTTAGAATAGTTAGAAATGGCAAGTATCTGCTCAAGGATTTTTGTACTTCTCCTTGGAAAAGGCTTGCAGTCTTTAATCAGAATTATAATGTTTAAGTAGAGAAATACATAATTGTATATTAGAAGATATAGATGCAGATATACATATTATATACATATATAGTAAATAATATGCATATACATGTATATTTATATTTGCACATATAAAATGGTTTTAGTACTTTAGCAACTTCTAGCCTCTTTTGTGAGTTTTGTAAACAAGGGCCAATGGGCTTCCCCGGTGGCTCAGTGGTTGAGAGTCCGCCTGCCAGAGCGGGGGACCCAGGTTCTGGCCCTGGGCTGGAGGATCCCGCATGCTGCTGAGCGACTGAGCCCATGTGCCACAACTACTGAGCCTGCGCCCTAGAGCCTGAGAGCCATGGTTGCTGAGTCCGCGCACCATGGCTAATGGGGCCCACGCGCCTGGAGTCTGTGTTCTGCAGCGGGGGAGGCCGATACGGTGAGGGCGCCCCCCCCACCGACCCGTGCGCCGCAGCGGGAGTGGCCCCCGCTCACTGCAGCTGGAGGGGGCCCACGTGCAGTGGCGGGGACCCAATGCAGCCAAAAATAAAGATAAGTAAATTTATTTTTAAAAAAATCAAGGGCCAATTTGCCTCACTGTGTTAATACTGGTAGCTATACTTTTAATCTTCCTTGTTTTTTTTTCTTTTGAACAATGACACTCTCCTCTTTTCCACTCGATTTTTCTCCATTTCTTGTGTTCCAATGAAGCAGCCAATTATGGTGCCTGACATCCCACAGCCATATGGATGGGGTACGTGAGCCAGCACCTGCCAGCCACTGTAATTCACCCCCTGGATTGCTCTCCCCACGATGACATCTGGAATGCATCTGTGCTCCAGACAGGCTCCAGACTCCTCACTTAAACTTTCCCCAGAAAATTCTGGGATGGCTCAGAGACTTCAAAGGCCACTATCTTCTCTACCTGTGGAGAGACTCTAGGAAGCACAAAGCTTCAGAGGAAGAAGAAGACAGAAACATAACACTCTTTTTTCCCCCTGAATCTTTGCATAACATTTGATCTGAAAAGAGCTTCATTCCTACCTGCAGGAGCCACAGCAACTGAAGGCATTAAGGATAATATCTTGGCAACAGTTGAGTAACTTGGTGGAAAGTTCTGTGGTCTTGGAGTTGAGTATCAACATTTCTTCTTTATTGGGAAAAGAGCTTGATGAGCCTGCTTGGGGTAAGTCAGCTTTAGCTAAGATTTCTGATTGGGGAACAATTACTCTGCAGAAGAGAGAAGAATGTTCAGCATGTGGGGTGTTCTGGGAAGGAGGGCATTAAGAGGAAATAGAATAGGGAGGAAGGAAATGAGGAGGAGACTCAAGTGAGCACAAGAAGGGGCATGTAACACATGGATTACCCTTCCCTGCCCTCCTTCAAAGAACCTAAATGTAATGTCCCTAAATCCATTGGAGTTTTGAGGTGTGTGTACTTTTGTATAAAATGTTAAAGGGTGATAACTTTCGCCTTAGGGGCATGAGAAGTAGCAAATGTAGCACAGGTCTTCGCTGGCCCTTCATCATCAAATCCTAAGTCTTAGGAAGGGAACAAAAATAAATATTTGGGAAGAGAGTCGGATTTTCCCACACTGTAGAAGTAAGTCCTTACTAATTATACACAGATTTCCAAGTTCTCAGCATGCACCAGCTGACTCCTGGGTTACAGTTGTAAAATGAATGGATAATACCTTCAGCAATGGAAAATGAGTAGGGCAGCCTGTTTCTCATTTGAAGAAACATCACTCTCCATAGGCCCATTTCCAAGACTGTGCTACAGGATTTAGGTCCTTTTCAAACCCTTATGAATAATGATGCTGTAAAGCATGATAATTCTTGTAGCTTTTTCAACTTTAAATAAATGCCTTTGAAGATGTTGCTAGCAGATGATACACTGGGTTCTGAACAGGAATTCAAATTGCAGAGTGCTTAACCAAATGTCCACACTCTGTTCCCTAACAGTGGTGAAGATTTGGAGCTGTCTTCCCCGACCTGCTCATGTACATCTTCCTCTCCTCAAAATGTATGGTTAATCAAAGCTGAGAAGAAAAGGACAGAACTAGGGCTGGTTACACCACTGTCAAAATGTGAGGCCAGTAAAACCTCCTTCCTCCTCTTCCCACTAAATGTATCCCACTGTATCAGCTTCTAGTAACATTTTAACTGGGCTGAAGAATTTCATTATATGGGACTCACACTCTACCAGAAGACTAAGCTTGGTAAGAGAATATTTTATCTAATAAATCTGATCATCACTCAGCTCCCACCAGCTCTTACAGACCCTGCAATCCTCTCCTCACTTTCTGATTTGCTCGTACTCTGTTGGACCTTGAACTCCTTTTCTCGGCACAGATGTCACGTGCACATACACAATGAGCACTCATAATTTATAACTTAGTGAAAATACCACCTCCCCCAGGAGCTTTCCCGCTATCTCTTACATCTTCTGTGTTATTGATGCAATTTTCCCTCTACTTTACTATTCCCATCAGCACTCAAACATGCAGTAATATTTCCTTACATAATTTCCATGTCTCACACCTGCTCTCTGCTATTATTCTGCTCCGCTGTATAGTAGAACTCCATGAGTTGCTTGTCTATACCAGCTGCTTCTATGGTGTCTTCTATCATTCCTTAGTCCACTTTGATCAGTTTTTCATCCCCCCACTTAACTGAAAGCTACAGGTGACCTGTACCCTATACAATCTGTTTAGTTCTCAGTTCTTTTCTTACTAAACCTCTCCACACCATTGAAGTTGAACAATCCCTAATCTATAATGGAGAACATTAATAATATACACACTGCTATATATAAAATAGATAATCAACAAGGACCTACTGTGTAGCACAGGGAACTCTACTCAATACTCCTTAATAACCTAAGTGGGAAAAGGATCTGAAAAAGAATGGATATATGTATCTGTATAACTGAATTAATTTTCTGTACACTTGAAACTAACACCACATTGTAAATCAACTATACTCCAATATAAAATAAACATTTTAAAAATAAAATAAAGATAAGGAAATTCCAAAAAACTAAAACTAAAAATAAAAAAATAATGATACTTCTCACACATATAATACTAGCTATTGCAGGGCTGAGGATCGAATCAGGCAGCAAAAGTAAAAGTACTTTGTAAAAAAATTAACCGCTATGTGCAAATTAATTTATTGAGAATATTATACAAAACCCAGTTCACTAAATTATCTTTAAAACTAGCAGAGCTGAGGAAACACAGATGACCATATGCCATCCCTTAATCTTTATAATCTCGAATCTGTGGCATGAGATTTTATTTTCTGTATTAAAAAAAAAATCTTAGTTTTACACCATCTTTGTTTCTTTGTCTCACTCTTATTTTGGAAAGCTGTCCTATAATGAAAATAACAGAAGAGTATGAAAATAGACATCATCTAGCTCTCAGGACAGTCTGTGTCAAGTTCGTGGTTACGATTTTATGTTTAGGTCTCCATTCCTATTCCAATGGCCTCAATATTAATCTTCCAATTCTTACACTTTAAAAAATAAGACAGAATGTTCCAGCTGGAAGGACACTCAAGAAAAACCAGTTTAAATTCTTAATTGGTAGATAGAGACTCAAAGTCTCATAACAAACTGTGGAGAATGGGAACTACTATGACTCATGGATATCGTTCCTTGAGACTCTCTTTCCTTTACCATCCAATCTGCCCTCCTAAGTGCCAAGATTTCAGAAGGTTTTGGGTATGCTAAGTAACTGGTAGTATATTAAATAAAAATAATTTTTCATAGCATATTCTGGACTAAACTCTCAAGCCCTTCCTAATGTAACTGTAGTGCTTTAATCATAAAGATCATCCTTTATACCAAATTCTTTCCAAGAAGATCAATTCTATAAATTTGGATGTTTTGGAGTAAAAGGACAGAAGTAGGGGGAGACATCACCTATGCTTTCTTCTCCCACCTCTGCATTCAAGCAGGACACTCTGAAGATTATCTATTTTCTTCTTTAGAATAGATGCTGCTGGGATTGAGCATGATAACATAGCCTCTTTAGATTGTGACTTGGTTGCCCCAGGCCCCTGTATTTGATTGCTTTCCTGTGGCCATGTGCAAAATTAATCAGTTAAGTCAGTTTCAAATTACCAACTGGAAAGTTCAGTCCTAACTGGAGTCTCAGACCTATTTGTTCCTATTTGTACCTGACTGATCCCTAAAGATTGCTACTGAATCAGAGGGTTATTGATCATTGGCTAATTTGTCCCTAAGATCTGGTTGAAAAGATAAAGATCTACAAATCATCGTTGACTCAACTGATTTTTCTTACTTTGCACATAGTGTTTGATATTCCAACACAAAATGCTTTTCCAATCAGATAATGGTAACCAGTAAGTACAGAGATATCTTTGATGACAATGAATCTGAAAATAAATGTACACCATATCTATCCTTAGCCTAAGTAATGTGACTTTTCTGTCTCTTTTTTCTAAGAGGAACAGTCATAACAATATTCTGTAAGAAAATTCCCATTCACAGACAGATACGTCATTGTTCTTTTCATTATTCTGCAGATGAGACTTTTAAGAAATTGCCACATTGTGACAGCTGCTATTATTGTAGCTGTTGCTTGTGAGGGCGGTCTAAGGGAGAAGAAGCCAGACATTAGTAAAAGGTGGTAAAGGCAGATTTTATTCAGTGATAACTACCAAAGTAGGGAGCTCAAGTGAGCTCCAGGGTAAACTGAGCTCAACATCACCAAGACAAAAAGCAGGAGGCTTTGTAAATGCTGGATGTGCTAAGGGAAAGACAGGAAGGCCATTGAGGAGGAATGGGCCCATGAGAGTCAATCATCTGTGTTTGCTAATTGCTGCTTATCCAGAGGAAAAACAGACTTCTCAGGTCTTGTGACAAAAGGTAGTTGTGCAAGTTATAGCAGGGCACCCACTGAAATTAGGCCTTTACCTTCCCAAAGGGACTGCAGGTGAGGTCTGTCCCCTAGAATGTTTGCATTTCAGAGACTACCCCTAAGTCATTGAGAAGACAGTTCTCGGTGGTTGATTTATGTTTCAAAGGGGCAGAGAAAGGGTATATAATTGCAAACTTTCTAACGTAACAGCTCTAAGCAGGAGTTCAAGGGCCTGTCTACAAACTTTCAGCTAGAATAAACAGTAACTTCTCCGGGCAGTGCTGAGCCTCCTCAGGCAGCATTTTAAGGGCACCTGGTGTCATCCTAGGAATATGGCCTTAAGCTTCTGGAAGCCATGTTAGAGTTTGGTCAAGTCTCTTAGTGTAGGAGTTTGAATAGAATCATTTTGTGCTGAGAGTTTTTTGCAGTTCTTAGGGCCTTCTTTGAATCAGGTATAGAATTTCCCGGAATATTGAATGTAATATTGCAGATCATTCCCCAAACCCTGAAAGAGACTATTTTCAATCCCTTTCAACATCTGAACTAATTTAGGTTCATAGAAAGACCATATGATTATTAATTGGTAGGCCTAGGAGTTAAGCCAGTTATGTCTTCAAAGGCAGAATCTTACTGATTCTCCAAAATGTAATATCTATAAACTTGGTCAGTTTTTCAGATTCTTGTTTAAAGAAATTTTTCTGATATAGTATTTTTCTAAAATTACTTATAGCTTATTTTTTTGGTGGGTTTTCAGGCTGAACACTCTTGTACCATCTCTCTTTTAAATTGAATTAGATCTTTGAGTAAAGCAAATTGAAGAGAAAATGAAATCGATCGTATTTTTTATAATTTTCTTTATGTTCCTTAACTTTATTTTCTCTATGCATTCATGTTTTTCTTTGTTAGGAGAAAGGGTGGTAAATAGCAGAAGAAAGAGAAAAATGAGAACATAATTAAATGAAAGGAACAAACTGCATTTTAAAAATTCTGCAAAAGGAGGCAAAATGTGGAGATTCTCTATCTCGACATTATTAACATTTTGAACCAGATAGTTCTTCATTGCGGAGGCTATCCTGTACCTTGTAAGATGTTTAGCAGCAGCCCTGGCCTCTTCCAGCTACATGCCAGTAGCAGCCTCCCTGTGGTGTGATTACCTAAAATATCTCCTGATATTGGCAAATGTCCCCTAGGAGGCAAAATACTCCCAGGTGAGAATTACTGGATAAAAGGTTCAAAAAAAGATGCAAATCATTCTACTTAATCTGTGTCTCAACTGCTGCCCTGTTTTGGTTAGTAAAGTCTTCTGAATTTCACCATAGTGTTTTTGGAGTATGACCTACTTCAAACACTGGCTAGTCTACCCACAAACAATTTGGTCCCAGGCACCAGTTCATCACTGAATCGTTGCTTTTTTGGTTCTTTGTCTCATACTCCAATGTCAGTTGACCCAGTTTTTTTTTTTTTTTTGCGGTACACGGGCCTCTCACTGTTGTGGCCTTTCCCTTTGCGGAGCACAGGCTCCGGACGTGCAGGCTCAGCGGCCATAGCTCACGGGCCTAGCTGCTCTGCAGCATCTTCCCAGACTGGGTCATGAACCCGTGTCCCCTGCATCGGCAGGCGGACTCTCAACCACTGCACCACCAGGGAAGCCCGACCCAGTTTTTGTTTTTTAACAGCAAAATAGCAACATTTCTAGCGACTAAAGTACTGTTCTGCCTCTCCAGCCTCCTTGAGTGAAATCTTCATTTCACCTATTTAGCCCACTGCAGTGCTGGTCACCCACCTGCTGAGGCATTACCCACCTTGCCTGCTGCCAAACACTTTTGATGCTATGAACAATTTTTCTGCTTAAACCTCTAATATACACATGCTACTTCATAAATAAAGCCGCTCTTACTCAGATATGCTTCAAAAATGAAAGTATAAGAGCCAAAATCTAAAAAGAGAGAAAGAAAAGTATCCTGGAAAAATTGCAGAGACTGGCAAAAAAGAACAGAATTGATTTACAGAGGAAAATATGACAAATTTAGCCTCAGTGAGACCACACATTTCCACAGAAACAACTCTCAGGCTGTACAGTATAGCAATCAGAGAAACAGCATTGATTTTTTAAAAAAACCTTTGAAAAAGACCCCACCCACCCACTAGTTAATTTCTCTTTCAGTCACTTTACTCTTTTCCCTTTTCATATGTTGGTACAAATCCCTTCACTGTTATTAGTAGTCTTCATAGTTTTGTTAGGTGCCTTACATATGCTCTGTGGTAGTGGGATGTCTTTAGAAGGTCTTTGTTCTCATTTCCCCGATATAATTGGATGCACCACATTATTAAACAGCAGGTAAATAGATCCCTCAGTTTCAGCTCTTGAATGGATTGTGGGTAAACCAAAGACATCTTGATGTTTTTTGCCTGATTTCCTTTTGAATGAGGAGAGGATAAATCTGTTTCAATTCATAATTCAAAGTCAGAAAATCCTAGGAATTAAATCAACAACCCCAGGAATTAAATCAAGAAATAAGCAAATCTTCCATATGCAGCCACTTTATTTCAAAGCTCCTATCAGTTTCTAGCCATACCTACCTGGTCACCATTCCTTTACCTAGCAAGCACTTAAGGAAATTTATGTCATCTAGTGGGAGCCACCATTATCCTAGTCTTTCTTGATTTAAAGCTAGCTATAATAATTCAATTTAACAGAAACTCCATCTTCTAAGGGCAGGCATATAATATATCATTTCTTTTGTACCTTTATCTGAAAAGTACATGGAGATACTTAGCAATCCACATGTTTATTTCATATTTACCAGAAATTCCTTTTCCATAACAAATTTAGAACAGAATACCTTATAGATACTCAGTGCACTTGAACTAAATATATTCAGAAAATGCAGAGTGGTTTGCAGCAATTGTGTATTTTGCAAAAGATATGTTTTTTTTAACGCTTTAGAAAAAATTTGTCCCTGTATCAGTGATGGGCTCTAATTGCAAATACTAGGAATCTAAAATTGGTGTTTTATTTATTTTTGACGTTTCATTATTGGTTACATTAGCTTATTAAGTACATTTCTTGTTCAGAAAACTGCATTGCTCTACGTAGTCTGAATTAGGTTTCTAGAGAGCTTATCAGATCTTTTTCTTCCAAAAATAATTAGAAATCATTTTGTGATGTCATAAACTACTAATAACACCAAGTATACATACTGCCTGAATTTATTGATTGGATTCTGTAAAACATTTCCTAATATTTCTTTGGTTAACTTGGAGTTGCCATTATTTTTTGGTAGTGTATTTGATTTTTGCTGTTATATCCACATATATTGCTCATTAGACTATCATAAAAGAAATAAAGTAATTTAAGCAGAAGATTCTTGGCTATATTTGGAAGAAGAGCAATATTTCCACTGCTGGTCAAGAAGATAAGAAATAGCAGTAAAATAGAATTTCTTAAGGGTCAAAAAAGAAAAAACAAAACATAATAATACATTTGAAAAAAAATTCAGTGTGTTTTCAAGTATGGTTAGAGTTGGGCTTTTAGAGTAAGTATGGAAGAATTTCCCTGTTCCAGAAACTAAATAAGAGCTAATTAAAACGTTCAGTAAAACCAACAAAGGCAAGTCTACAATGTACAAAGGGGAAGATTTAGCTGTGACTTTACAACATGAACATGAAGAGAAGGAAAGATTCATGACCAAGGCACAGGTTTAGAATGACTTACTATCACTGTCATCTATAAAATTAATAGATGACATTAATTTATAATGTCATGTTTGTCATTTATAATAGATGACTGTCAGCATTAAAATTAATATTTAATTTTGAACAGATTCTTAAATTCTGCATACATACTACTGAATATCTAAACTTTATAACAATTGTTTGCTGGAATTACAGGAAATGTTAGTTTTTCCTTTTTTCATTTTCTGTATGTGAATTGTTTACAGTAAGCATGCTGATTTATAACACATAATATGTATGATATATAATAAAAAACCAGTAAAATTTCAGCATTTATAAAAAAAGACTGGAAAGAAATACACTTAACATGATTACAGTAATTGTTTCTAGTTGGTGGAACCATGAAAATTTTTTAAAAATTACTAAATTTTATTCATGTATATATGCCACACTTTTGTGTGTGTGTGTGTGTATGTGTGCTTTTAATTCAACTTATTTAAACTAAAAAGAACAAAACAAAAGAGTCCATTCATTTATCCCACCTCTAGTCCTCCAGCTCTAGCAACCACCAATCTATTCTCTATGTCTTTGAGCTTGTTATTTTACTTTTTAAGGTGTTTCTTTTTTTCTTAGATTCCACAAATAAGTAAGATTATATGATATTTGTCTTTTTTTGACTTATTTCACTTAGCATAATGCTGTTAAGGTCCATCCATGTTGTTGCAAATGGTAAGATTTCATCGATATATATATATAGACACACACACATATATATATATATAGACACATACTGCAATTTATTTATTCATCCATCGATGGGCACTTAGTTTGCTTCCAAATCTTTGCTAGTGTAAATAATGCTGCAATGAGCATGAAGGTGCATATACATTTTTGAGACTGTTTTGTTTTCCTCAGATAAATACCCAGAAGTGGAACTGCTGGATTGTATGGTAGTTACCTTTTTAATTTTTTGAGGAACTGCTGTAATGCTTTTTCCAGCTTCTTTTAAATGACTGCAAAGAGCAAATTCTTTCTGTGCCCTTAGATGAAAACTTGGAAACCACCCCAGCAAAACCAATGGTTGGTTAATTTAAGTCTTAAAACATAATCACAATCAAGTAACAAAAATATCCATTCCCATGAAATAATTAAGGTCAAAATCTGATTTAAAATTAAGTGAGGCTCTTTTGCTTTCCCACCTAAATCTGGAAGAACCTTGAAATTTGGCAAAGAAAGCAGTAGTTTCCTTTTTTCCCCCATCCTTCCTCCCAAGCTTACTAACTTTTTTTTCTCTTTTCCGTCTATAGCAGTCCTACTCCTTGCCTTCAGCATCTGGAACAATAACAAGAGCAGAGGTAAAGGATAAAGAAAACTTCTCTATGGACACTGGATTAACCGGTGCTCTCTGAATTGGGTATTTGGTATTCAAAGCTGACTCACTTTTATGGCTCTTCAGAAACCCTCCTCATCCATTTTGAAGACTTAGTTACCTGCAGTCCCCCTGACAGGAGTAAATGTGCCTTTATCCCTGGTGGTCCCTTCATCTTTCTTCAACACTAAGGATTGTCTCCTCCATTTTTTCCTGACTGAAGCCTATTTGTCCTTCTAGACTGGGTTTTGGACAAGACCTAAAATGACCCATGGAAGTTCTTGCTGATTATTAGCCCACAGCTGGCTCAGGAGTACTGACAAACTCTTGGAGAATCTAGCTCAACAAGCTCTTCCTTTACTACGCCTTCAAAGCAGCTAGTTAAGAATCTCTTTCCCTTAGATCTTCCAGGTGTCAGTCAGACCTCAGCCTTTGCATTCTGTAACCTTCAGTTTTAAGTCTTAAGAGTTCTCCCTGAATCCTCTTAATTTTGTTAAAGGGGAATTACCTCCAGTGTTGCATTCCTTTTTGAATACAGGAGAATCCTAGTCCACAAAGAAATGTCTCTGCACATAGTCTTTGAATAATTTCTTGGAAGTTCTTATAACTGGTGTTGGAGTTTGGAGGTAGCCACCAAACTCCCCTACCCCTTTGGTGGGGCAGGACAGGAAGAGAGATTTACAGCACAACTCATTCCAGATAAATCTTTTAAAATCCTCTCTCACATTCAAAATCTTATCATCTGCTATATCCTTGTTATGAATGAGAGGGTCAAAGTTTATCTAACATATTTCAACAACTATTCTAAACCTTTCATTGTTTTTCAGTATCTCCTTTGGAATATACCTCACCTAGCTTAATATTTTCTTCTGTATTCTGCTTCAAATAAACTCTAGGTGTTCTTTATAGTTTTAGAATTGTACTATGAAAAACTCTTATTCATTTATATAAATTATTACAGTAGCACAATTTCTTTCATTCATCTTTTGTTATGATTGTTAGTCCTATTAAATGTTCTGAGAATGTTTTTTTCCTTATATGGACTCCAGCTCTCTTAATCTTCATCCAGGTAGTATCGTGTCTCATTACCAAAACAAGTCATTTTCTTTTAAAGTCTTTTATTATTCTCTTTTCTCCATTAAAACACCATCAATCTAATCCTTAATGCCAAATCATTGTGAGTGAAAGAAAAGTTCATCCAACTTCTATAGGCAAGTTACAAAATTAATTACAATTTTTTCAATGTAAGATTGATATAAATTAGGATGAATATATAAAATGAAATTATATTGAAATGATATATGCAGTCCATTGAGTAATATTTGATCCTGCTAATTTTCTGCGACCACTCATACTCCAATATTTAAATTTCAAGCAATGACACTTGAAATGAAGCACATTTTATCATCATGGATAACTCTTGTTATATGATTATCATTTAAGAAAAGAGTACACCTAGTCATATTTCAAATCTTTCTAATATTGCGTGCTATTAAATTTAGCTGTTTTGTTGTTTAAAAATTTTGGACAGCTTTCATGAATGTATACATGAGTAAGGAAGATTCTCTTACTTTGTTCTGAGGTTTTGCTTTAGGGGTGGAAAAGAAGAAATATTTTCTTTCTTGTCCTTTCCCCATCCCTCCCTCTCTTCCTTTCCTCCTTCCTTCCTTTCAAGACATATTTGCTTTAAGTAAAAAGGAAGTTGACATATGAATCTGTTTCTCCTAAATCATTCCCATTAGCAATGTACATCACATCTACCCTAAAATTTGTTACAATTATATATCCTCAGGCCATCTACCATTTGAAGTTAATTTTTGCAAGCCAGAGAGAGAAGTAACAACTAATACACGCCATACCCCTTAATTTCTTTCTTCTACATAGAGAAAAGGCACAGGAAAGAGTTTGTTCCAAGTGCCTCAAACTGCTTAGTGTTTAGGGGGAAGAAAAAGGTAATTGGGAAGTGCTTTTAAGAGAAATTAGTTTCTCTTGTTAACTGCCATCAAGATGAATTACACTCAGCTTCATCACAGAAGCAGAAATGAAATCTAACATATTTGCAACTAAGACAATAGTGGGCATATTTTAAAATTTCATCAGGTGGGGCCTATTATTTAAGATTCGTTGCTACTGTCATTGTCACAACAACCTACATTATTCAAACCAAGCATCAATTCCATTAGTCAGTCTCTCCTTTGCTGTCAAAGATGCAAATACAGGTTTGTGTTGCTTAGAGTAAATGCATCCTCTGAATGGAAATGTGTCAGGAAATATTAAATGATGTAAGGTATGATTTGTGAAATAAAATCAAATAAATAGATGAGTTCCTCTCTCTCCCCAAAATGGAAAATTCCTTATAAAAATCTGTAAGATTATGAGTTCTTTGTAGATGAGGAGGGTATGATAACCACCTCTGTATTCCCAGTACATAAGGTAGAGTTGGTGCTCAATGATCTGTTACTTAACTGGTGCCCAATACATATTTTTTTAAACAAATTACTCAATAAGTAGATGAATGAATAAAAGAATGAAAATCAAAGAAGCTTTGCTTAATATGTTAACAATACACTAAGGAAAATAATTTGGCCTTAACATTTCCCTGGGTGTTCAGGAAAATATGAAATAAACCATTGCAAATTTTCAAATATTCTATAATGAGTCATTTATGTCAACTTGGGGGATGGCAATACTTCACTCTGCTGAACAAGACTGAAGTGCTCCCATAATTAACTATACTTGAATAGATTTTCTCACATGCTCACTACTTGCTTGATTTCATCAGTACGCATATCCAGGGGTCCAAAACACCAGGGGGAATTACATTTTTTGTCAGTGAAAATTATGAGATAAAGATCCATTTCATGAGTAAAGGATGAAACTTACAACACTTTCCCCAGAGGCTAGACATCAAAATTGGATATTGGTCCACTGCTTTAAAGGGTTTTTAGTTCAGGATTTCCCTGGTGGTGAAGTGGTTAAGAATCCACCTGCCACTGAAGGGGACACAGATTCGATCTCTGATTCAGGAAGATCCCACATGCTGCGGAGCAACTAAGCACGTGCACCACAACTACTGAGCCTGAGCCCTAGAGCTCCCGCACCTCAACTACTGAGCCCACGTGCCGCAACTACTGAAGCCCACATACTTAGACCCCATGCTCCGCAACAACAGAAGCCACCGCAATGAGAAGCCTGCGCACCACAACGAAGAGTAGCCCCTGCTGGGCGCAACTAGAGAAAGCCCGCGCACAGCAACGAAGACCCAACACAGCCAAAAGAAAAAAGGTTTTTAGTTCAAAGGTCACAAAAGCGATTCTGTTAAAACATCAAGACTGTCAGTTGAATTTAATCAGATTAATAAAATAGCATATTTACTTTGCTTAAAAAGTTTAAGTAAATGCTATGTGTTTTTACTTATTTGATGGATGATCTAATTCTTTCATACCATATCTATGTAGTTAGAGAACACCATGCTTATTTTACTTTACTACCACTATTTATTTTATGAATATTATGCTAACTACTTGAAAATTTGCATATAATGCCTCATGGAGTCCATGATAATTTAAGCTATATTTGAAAAACAGAAATTGTTTGCAATACTAAGTACTAAAGACAGCGATTATTTATTACGAATCTGTTATGTGTCATGTACTTTAATTTTACTTCATCTTCATTTCAACTCAGTGATTTTGGTATTACAATCCTTATTTCATAATTGAAGGATACAGTCAAAAATATTGAGTAATTTGCCCATGTCTAGACAACTAATAAGTTATATTCCCAGCTTACCCAGTCTTTCATTATGCCAAACCTCCATTTATGACTGAATGAACTGAAGGTTCTCTCATTCATCAACATCACTGCCAGGCTAGTCCTCTTTGTATTCAAAGCGATTCCATATCTTCTCACTAAGTTCTCTACTCAAATAAAGGTACAAAAGACAAGCAAATATATAAATAAATATGTAGAGTGTTATGGGACAATGTGGATTCTCCACTCAGTAGTTTCAACCACATGAAAGAAGCTCAACTCATAGTGTAACAATAGTGTAACATTTCTGGCCCTTCTTTTTTTCTTTACTTATCTTGGCCCAGGAGAAGTGTAGTCACTTCTCTGACTAATACATTTGGAAAACTAGATTTGGAAAAACAAAGTTTGGCTCAGTAAATCCCTTATTTCTCTTAGGAACAAGCTACCTACTAGAATTTAGCTTTCTTGGTTCATCAAAATTTTATTAACAAAACCAGAGTGGGGGAGGCAAAGGTACGGAGACTCCGCAAGCCCTCCCAGGCACAGAGAAGAGAGGCAGAACAGACAAGGACGTGAGGAAGTTCTGGTTTTTCTTTTTTTTTTTAAGGCAATTATAATTATGTTTTTAATCCACTTTTGTATCATTCTTCTTGTTTTCATCTTTATTAAATTATATATATATATTTTTAATATCTTTATTGGAGTATAATTGCTTTACAATGTGTTTTAGTTTCTGCTGTAGAACAAAGTGAATCAGCTATACGTATACATATATCCCCATATCTTCACTCTCTTGCGTCTCCCTCCCACCCTTCCGATTCCACCCCTCTATGTGGTCACAAAGCACCTAGCTGATCTCCCTGTGCTATGTGGCTGCTTGCCACTTGCTATTTTACATTTGGTAGTGTATATATGTCCATGCCACTCTCTCACGTCATCCTAGCTTACTCTTCCCCCTCCCTGTGTCCTCAAGTCCATTCTCTATTGTCTGCGTCTTTATTCCTATCCTGCCCCAGGTTCTTTAGAACCAATTTTTTTTTTTAGATTCCATATATATATATGTTAGCATATGGTATTTGTTTTTCTCTTTCTGACTTACTTCACTCTGTATGACAGACTCTACGCCCATCCACCTCACTACAAATAACTCAATTCTGTTTCTTTTTATGGCTGAGTAATATTCCATTGTATATATGTGCCACATCTTCTTTATCCATCCATCTGTTGATGGATACTTAGGTTGCTTCCATGTCCTGGCTATTGTAAATAGAGCTGCAATGAACATTTTTGTACATGGCTCTTTTTGAATTATGGTTTTCTCAGGGTATATGCCCAGTAGTGGGATTGCTGGGTCATATGGTAGTTCTATTTTTAGTTTTTTAAGGAACCTCCATACTGTTTTCCATACTGGTTGCATCAATTTATATTCTCACCAACAGTGCAGGAGGGTTCCCTTTTCTCCACACCCTCTCCAGCATTTATTGTTTGTAGATTTTTTATGATGGCTATTCTGACCAGTGTGAGGTGATACCTCATTGTAGTTCTGATTTGCATTTCTCTAACTGACAAAGGAGGCAAGAATATACAATGGAGAAAAGACAGCCTCTTCAATAAGTGATGTTGGGAAAACTGGACAGCTACATGTAAAAGAGTGAAATTAGAACACTTCCTAACACCATACACAAAAATAAACTCAAAATGGATTAAAGACCTAAATGTAATGCCAGACACTATAAAACTCTTAGAGGAAAACATAGGCAGAACACTATGACATAAATCACAGCGATCTTTTTTGACCCACCTCCTAGAGTAATGGAAATAAAATAAACAAATGGGACCTAATGAAACTTAAAGCTTTTGCACAACAAAGGAAACCATAAATAAGATGAAAAGATAACCCTCAGAATGGGAGAAAATATTTGCAAATGAAGCAACTGACAAAGGATTAATCTCCAAAATATACTAGCAGCTCATGCAGCTCAATGTCAAAAAGCAAACAACCCAATCCAAAAATGAGCAGAAGACATAAATAGAAATTTCTCCAAAGAAGACATACAGATTGCCAACAAACACATGAAAAGATGCTCAACTTCACTAATTATTAGAGAAATGCAAATCCTTTGTTCTTTAATGTCATAAGTACTACTTGGGTAAGCCTCACCTGTGGCAATGCCAGCCTTATCCAGTGCTCTCACAGGTATGCTTGCCCATACCTACCTGGGACAGTTTTTTCACATGCTAAGCTACAACTTCCATCTCTGTCTCTATCAGAAATAACAGTGAAGTTTGGCCAACATTTAATATTCCTTCACCTTATTTCCCAATTTGCATACATTTGGATTTAAATAAAAAAGAATGTTATTTTTTAGGCCCCCTCATACCCTTTAGAGACCGTTGCAAATGATAACTTTGTAAATTTACATACATATACATATATATACACAAGCACACAAAACATAAAATTAGGAAAAAATTACATTAAAACCATATCAATAGCTGTGTTTAGGTATTACTTTGTTATAGTAAGCCAGTAATGGACCTACTTTTACTGGTCTAGTCTTGTTCTCAAAATTCAAGCAAGCAAAGAGAAAGTATGAGTGATAGAATGAGTAGTATGAATAGTATTGATACTTTTCCTTCTGTTTTTTCAAAATTATAACACATATGTGTGGTGTTTTCTTTATTAAAATCAAACCAAAAATTTTTTTTGAATGACACTGTCATGTTTTATCTAAGCAGCAACCTGCTGTATCATAAACCTGTGAAAGGAAAAAATTGCTACATACTATTTTTTCTTTTTGAACATATGGGCAAACATATATTTAACTACAAATAACATAAATATTGACATAAAAGTGCCTATTCCTATGTCTGGGCATGAAATATTTAATTTTAATGTCCTAAATATTTTACATTAGCATCTGTTTTTGCAAGCATATGTTTATAAATTACGCTGACATTCTGAATAAAGTATCTTCTTAAATAGCAAAGTTAGGTAATCCATAGGGACCAACAATATAAGTGTTGTGTTTATATTAGAGATGTCTCATATTTTTCTCAGCTAGTCTTTTGATTGAGAAACTATATTTTAAATTAACTATAGTAATAGTATAGCACCTTTAGGATATACATATCTGTATAGCTAGATTTTCAACACCAGAATAATTCACATCAAAAAATTAATTCTGACTCATTTCTGGTATCTGCCTCTAAAACAAGAGTGGAGACAAAAAAATCAAAAATATAAATATGACCACTCATGAAATAAGGCAACTTACTCATCAGGTATAACTATGCACATTCTTTTGTTTCAGCTCATCAAGTTCTCTACTTTTCTAATTCCAGCATTTCAACTGACTGGGTATATAACATATAGACTAGAAAATCAGCCTTAGTAACTCTAATTTTTAATGCAAGTTTTGGCACTTGAGCATTAAAGCTGTCCAAATATAACTGTTTGGAGAGTAAGAATAAAATGAATTTTTAGTAAAAATGAATATGAATCTTTCCTAGGTGACTTTATACATCATAGTATACAGTGGAATTCTTAGGTGACCAATAAAATTATGAAAATTGTCTTTACTCATTAAAATACATCACTTTTATTCTTTCTGTGTATTGAGAAAAATAAGCCCAGTAAAATAGACCTACCACAAACTTTCTATATAAAATCTACAGGGGAAAAACAAAACTCCCAGGGTTTTGTAAAGATATGGCATGTGGGCATGCATAAAACGAAAAGCACATATAAACTAAAAAAAAGTCTTCTAATATGTAAAATGAACAAGAATGAAAAAAGATATAATCAAGGGATTTTAAAAGACACTTTAAAAATGAACTTTATTTTAGGAGCGGAGGAATTTTCATATCAGCTCTTAAATGTTTAAAAGAGATCATTGGTTTGGCCAAGATTCAGTGATGATTGCCCAAGTTAATTTCTCAATTCAGACTGTTACTGAGGTGGGCACATTACAGGCACGAAATATTGATGACATTGGATGACATACTGAGCAGGGCTGTGATCCTTAAAAGAAGGGAAACACATAAGATGAGCCACATATTCTCCCTGGGATTCTGTCTGGGATTCCCTTTCTAAACTGAGACGATAGAGACCAAAAAGAAAGCCGTCATCTCGCATGGCAGAGGAAATGGAAGTTGGAATTCAGGGATGCAAAAGAAATGGAATGAGACATACAGGATACCAGAGAGGAGGGAGCTGCACAGAAAAGAGACTCTAGCAATCTGCACAGGGATCTCCTTAAATATTTGACCAAATATAATGAGCTCTTTGTATGCAAGGAAGGACCTAAATCTATCATAAATAGAGATATAAAATTCCTTAATACAATTTAGTAAATTGAATTCAACAGTAAAGGAAAACATAACACATTAGAAGCAAGTGGAATTTTCTCAGAAATTCACTAATTATTAGTGTAGTGTATGCACACACTATCGAAAAAAGGAGACAGATTATATGATCATCTCAGTAGATATAGAAAAAGTACTTGAAAAAATTCAAAATCTATTTATAATAAAAAAAAATTTCAGCATAGTGGAAATATAGAAAACCTGCTCTAATTTGATAAAGGTCATCGATAAACAACCTGTAGCTAATATCATATTTTATGGTGAAAGGATGAACATTTTACTCCTAAGATTTGAAACAAGGCTGGAATGTGTGAAAATGCCTTATTGAGCATTATCTGGTAAGCCCTATCTAGTGCAATAAAGAAGAAAGAGAAATATGAAGAGGAGGAAGAGATAAAGGAGAGGGAATGAAGGTACCATGTTCAAAAAAGAAGTAAAATCATTCTTTGAAAAAAAAGGTTACATGAATGTGTACATGTAAAACACTAAGGAATCTAATATGAGGGAAACAACATATCATATCAAGGTGCTGCTGAATGATTAAGAACATGGATTATCCACCTACTATTTACAAGGACTACAGCAAGTTTTGTGGGTGTCTCACACGATCCTTTTGCTGACAAAAAGGACCTGAGAAGTTTTGAAGCCCTAAATGTTATAGGATGAATAAGATAGACAGGGATAGATGGAGAGATACAGGTATATAGATACAAGAATATATACTTATATATATAAAACTTTGAATAATCAAAATTAAACATATTAAATAAGCATGTATATGCACATAACTATCTGTTGGTTCGCAAACTGATTCCCATATACAAAGAGCAAGAAGAGATTGAAGAGAAAGTCAGACCACTTCATATTGTTAGCGTGTAGGTTTAATAAGCAAGGGAACTTATATACCAAGTTTGTCTTGGGCAGCCTCAAGAGTAGTAGTAGATCTCTACACCCGTCAGAATCTTAAAAGTTTATATAGAGGACTTACCTGGGTTCAGCCGTGTATGCAGCCCAGATGGTCTCAACAACACATTGCTCTCTCAAAGCCGTGTCCTTGAAAACTGCTCTGGTTCTGGGAACAGTGGGCAGAATGTACATTCCAAGGACAGGGGTGAGGGTGCAGACCTTAAGACTGACCAGGTCCAGCTGGCAGGTCAACTGGCAGTCACATCCTCTACATGACCCCCTCCAACACTATCTATCTATGTATCTATCTATCATCTAAATATCTATCTATCTAAATATCTATCTATTATCTGTCTAAATATCTATCGATCTAAATATCTATCTATCCATCCATCTATGTCTATCTTTCTACAACTCTAAGCATAAAAAGGAAATTTTGCTACGATTGAGAATACTAAAATTAATAATCAAATATATCTCATACTTTGAAAGCTTCTGAAAAAATAAAATAAAAAATAACAAAGTTACCCTCATGGAAGTAAACATTTGGCTTCTAAAAGTGACTACTCTGAAGGGGAATTACTGATTTAGATGTGAAATTTCTCATCTGCCTGCAGACAAAGACAATTCATTGTTCTTGTTACATATGCTAAATTGATAATAATCAATTGTCACAAGGAAGATTGCCCACATAAAATAAATATATGGGGCTTCCCTGATGGCACAGTGGTTGAGAGTCTGCCTGCTAATGCAGGGGACACGGGTTCGAGCCCTGGTCTGGGAGGATCCCACATGCTGCAGAGTGACTAGGCCCGTGAGCCACAACTACTGAACCTGCGCGTCTGGAGCCTGTGCTCCGCGACAAGAGAGACCGCGATAGTGAGAGACCTGCTCACTGTGATGAAGAGTAGCCCCCGCTTGCCACAACTTGAGATAGCCCTTGCACAGAAACGAAGACCCAACACAGCAATAATTATTTAATTAATTAATAAACTCCTACCCCCAACATCTAAAAAAAGAAAAGAAAGATACTGGGAAAAGCATTTAAAAAAATAATTTAAAAAAAAAAAATATATGGTATATCTTAAAGATCCACTCAATATGTTTGCAAAGTATATTAGGTTATCAAACTGTCATCACTTATCCCTGTGCTTTGAATCATGCATATTCTGAATAAAAATTATGCCTTAAATCCAAGTATCTTCACTAATTAATTAAATTAACTTTTGATACTTTCCACAAGAGTATCTACAAAGTGATTAATTACAATATGATAGCAATAGTTTTTAATGGTAATATAATGCAGAATAAAGATAATTTTTGAGTGTGATCAGGGAATTTATTCCAGAGACATTATTGTACAAAGTCTTAAGAGCTCTGCATTGAACCAAATTGCTTTGGCTCAAATACTGACTGTGCTACTTAGTGTTTTTTTGTTTGTTTCTTTCTTTCTTTGACCTTGATAAAGTTAACTCACCTATGCCCTAGTTTCCTCATGTATAAAATTTTAGCCGTCATAGTACACCCATTTCATTGATTTATTGTGAGAATTAAATGGAGAATTTAAATTAAATTTAAATTAAATATGGAAAGTTTTAACTAATATAAGGAAAAGTTACTTTCTGATCCATAGGAAACTCTCTATAAATGTTCACCTGTATTTTTTTTTTTTTTTTTGCGGTACACGGGGCTCTCTCACTGTCGTGGCCTCTCCCATTGTGGAGCACAGGCTCCGAACGTGCAGGCCCAGCGGCCATGGCTCACAGGCCCAGCCAATCCATGGCATGTGGGATCCTCCCGAACCAGGGCACGAACTCGCATCCCCTGCATTGGCAGGCGGACTCTCAACCATTGCTCCACCAGGGAAGCCCTTCACCTGTTTTTTTATATCCTCTTTCACAGATCTATTGTGAGATGCCCTCTTATAATTGGCAAGTCTTGAACAGTAGTTTTGAATCACATACCTATTAACATTATTATAATTATATTAGTTATGATTATTTGATCACCCAACATATACAAGCTACTGTGATAAAAACTTTATTTTACCTTATATATTCCTCACTAAAGTCCTATAATATGGCTATCATTCAAGTTTAGCTAATGGGAGAAATGAGTTTCAGAGAGTTTAATCAATATTACTTTCAAGAGCTGAGATTCAAACTCAGGTTTGTCTAAATTTCAAATTATTCTTTGTTACATTAGCATTACTAATTTATCACATTCTCACTCTCTTGGCCTTCTATCCTCATATATTTCTAGTTATGAAATTAAAAGTTACTGATAATGTTGTGAATGACAAGAAGACTAGAAGTAAAGTGTTTTTTCTTGTTGCTGTGTCTACACTATATAATACACTGCCAAAAATATGTTATCAATATTCTAATTAGCAGCAGCTGGTGTCTTTATTGTGGGTAGGTAGGTCACTTTTACAGAAAAAACAGGAAGAGCTATACTAAAAACGATATTGATTTCTCAATTAAAAGCATAATTTATCTAAAAATATTGAAAGTATAATAGTATTTGAAAACAAAATAAAACAAAACTAAATTAGTTGTACTTTGCTAAGCGATCCAGAGAAAAGGCCAAGTTCATGTGTGTTACGGCACACAGCTCCCTCTCTGTACCAAGCGACCTTCTACAACCCCTCCGAGTGGCTTGCTCTTTGCCCAGGTCTCTTCTCTGATAATTCAAAGAGGAAGGGTGACCTTTCCATGGAAGTCCCCATTTTCCAGTCATAATTAGTATGATTAAGACATAAAGAGAAAAAAGCATCCTCATTACGGGACTCTACACCAAACTGTGGATGAGTTATAGCTCTGCTTAACCTCAGGTAGTACTGACATTTAAAAAATTGAACTTCTTAAGACACATGCATAAATCTCTAATGTTGGAATTTCAGAAGAAATGTTTTTGAGCAAAAGCTTCCTCCTGGAGCCGGTAAAAGTGTTACATTTTGGGTGAGAACAGTCATGATTCTTTTTAAAGATAACGTTGAGTTTCAGTGGACAGTTTTTCATGTTCAGCTGATGCTGTCCTATAATACCATTACTTGCCATTAAACATCATCAACCAGCCTTTTCCAGCCCTCTCTTGCAGTTCAATCTTTCAACAGAAGACAGAAACTCTCTCTATTGTTCTTGCTATTTGTTCAAAACTATCCTCAAACTTATATTGCGTATCTTCACAAAGGCAATTTGTGAGTACTATTATATCTCCCTGAAATGTTTTCTTCCCTTCCTACTTCACACAGCCTGGCTAACTCCTTTCACTCACAGATGAGAGGCCACTGACTGCAAAGGACTTTTCAAGAATCAATAAAGTAATTTTGCACTTCAACAACGTATTCAAAATGTATTCCCCTCAAAAATATGTACTTCTTAACGACAACAATCATGGCATGCCCACTTTTGTATGCACAACACGGAGAATATATGTGTAGAGTGAATTACTGAGAGGTACTGTGTGGAAGACAAGGAAGGTGGCAGACTATCAAGAGGCTTTACCCTTTAGTAGGGATTATACTATTGCTCATTTATTACAACATAAGAGTGAAAAAACTGACCTCATAGGTCAGGTGCAGATAAAATTCTCTGGAAATGTTTAACACGTTCTATTTCCAATCACAAATCTGGGAAAGTTAAAGAAAATATAGTCTTCCTCATCACAAATTTTTCACCATTTTACTTGTTTACAGGAGTCATCATAACATTAAATAGTCTTTGGGAAAAATAAATATGAGTGTTTATAACATTTAGTACTTATTTTCTGCCAATTTCTGTAGATTAAAAACCCCTGGGGAAATTCTGTCAGGTATTTTATCATCCATGGTATATAGCTTGATTGCACAAACACAGGAATTGTCAGTGGTTATTGTGAAGTACATGAGTCATAAACCAGAGACATCCTACTGAAAAAAAGATAAAATGTATAATTGATGAGACATTAATGTAAGTGAGGAATTAAGATAAATTAAGATAATTGCCCATCCTACAATATGGGCCAACACATCTGGATGGCTATGTTCTGGTTCATGTACCTTATTTGAAATATTAGCATACATCTTGAGATGAACAATCTGTGGATGGGAAATCACAAACATCAATGTAAAGTGGGGTTGATAGAGAATTATGCATCCTCATATGCTCAGATGGGAAATATACTGTCAGTGTCTGTGAGAAAACTGTCAAAAGTACATGGATCCATTTATGTAAAGTGGGAAAGATATCATGGTTCTATTTGTTTTGTGATGTAGTAAATATTATTAAATTTCCACGAACAAAATAAAATGTCAAAGAAAAAAACGCAAATACTAAGAATAAACATGTCACCAAATGTCCATTTTTTTGAGAAATAATTTTGCCTCTATGATGTTTACCTTTGTTGGTTGAAAAAAAAAATAGTTCCCAAAGTGAAGGCACAGGGACACACTACCCATCATTCCAGACTAGAAATCAGTATTCGAATGGCAGAGGAAAAGACTTGGGCATTTTCGTACATCCTGTGGGCTATGAAGACCTAGATCTGTCTTGTCAGATCCCAAGAAGTAAAACAATTGTATCAGAGAGCTTCAGAAGATGTAACGGCAATAGCATCCGATGGCACGGGTGTCTTATTACCACAGGCTGCTTTAGCACAAGAACCCTGGAGACCTCTATTCTATGAAGCTAACTGGATATGATCCTGGCAATTATTAAGTGCAGTTAGGTATTCAATGGCAGCAAGCTGCCTATAGCCAAGCAAATGACAATCATTTCAAAGTATACGTCTAAGGTCAATTTTACTCCTTTAACTTAGACACAGCACTGAGCCAAAATTCATACTGATACATTAATGTAAAGTTTCATCATCTTACTTTTAATTTAGAGTTTCAGATTTTGATTCATTTAGAGGACAGTCAAGTGACCTCCCAGAAAAATGTTTATTAAATAGTAGTGTTTGCTGTGGGAGTTCAGAACCAAATCACAAATTATCTTTTGGATCCCTATCAATGTAAAGACCTGAAATCCAGATCAATGATTGTGAGTAAGCCACTCTCTCACAAGCATGTCTCTTCCCCCTGCCCACACACACATGCTTCTCAAGTCTCCCTAGATCTAAACTGAAATACACGTCACATGAGAACAGTTCTAATAAAAATATAATAATAATAGCCAATACATATTGAGTTTTCCCTAAGTTCAGTCAGTGTTGTAACAATTGTTCTAACTTTTAAGTTTAGAATACTGTTATATTTACAGAAAAGTTGCAAAGGTAGCACAAAGAATTTCCATATGCCCTGCATCTGGTTTCCTCTATTGTTTAGCCCCTATATTAATATGATACATTTGGTACAATTAGTGAACCAATACTGATACATTATTATTAATTAAATTCATAATTTATTTGCATTTCTTTTGTTTTTTTCCTAATTATCTTGTTTCATACCAAGATCCCATCCAGGGTACCACATTACATTTATTCATCATGTCTCATTAGGTTCCTGTGTGACAGTTTTTCAGACTTTCCTTGACTCTGATGATGTTGATAGTTTTGAGGGTACTGGTCAGGTATTTTACAGAATTTCTTTCAACTGGGATTTGTTGGATAATTTTCTCACAATTAGACTGGCGTTATGGGTTTTGGGGAGGAAGACCAGAGAGGTAAAGTGCCATTCTCATTACATCATATCAAGGATACACACTATCAACATCCCTTATCACTGTTGATGTTAACCTTGATTAACCTTGTTAACCTGCAGTAGTTAACTTTTCTCCACTGCAGGGTTCTTATTTTCCCCTTCTCATACTTCAGTCTTTGGAGAAAATGAACTATGTACAGTCTGTACTTAAAAGGTGGGGAGTTATGTTCCACCTGATTGAGAGGTGTTGGTGCATCTTTCATGAATTGGCATATTGAATTTTCAAGATAAATACTATGAGGTAGGTGATATTATTCCATTTTATAGATGAGAAATCTGAGGTATAGATGGGTTTAAATAAAGTAAAAGTGCCCACAACTGCATATCTAAAGTTGGTTGATCTCCAATATGAACTTGGACACCCCAGTTCCGAATCCTGAGCTCGAAGTCAAATGTGCCTTTGATTAGCTCAGACAAGTGAAGTCGAAGTGATGTTCTGAACATTAGAGTCAAGTGGCTGAAAGCCCACCACATAGAAGAAACTGTATATTTGTACTGGGTATTCCAGAAAGGCAAAACTGAAACCAATGGATGGGATACACAAAGAGAAGTACTTCAACCCAAAATGTTGAGTAATAAAATTAGAATTAATAAGCTACCTGAGACTAGCAGCACTTGGATGACAGAATTATTTCAGAAAGAATAACATAATAAGAATGAAAACATATATCACTTAGAATGGTTCTCCCACTCTTATAAGTGTTTTAAATGCATTGATTCATACAATAATCACAACAACCCCACAAGGTGGCTAATGTGATTATCTCCATTGTACAAAGATAAAATTGAGGCACAGAAAGTCTAAATAAGTTGCCCAAGCCCACACAGCTAGTAAGTGACAGAGTAAGATTAAAATCCAAGTAGTCTTAGTTCCACTGTTCTTGGTTTTACCACTGCAGACTGCCTTCTGCATGGGGTTGGAGGCTGATGTAGCCCTCACTCAAAATCTGCTAGATGCTGTGGTGTCTTCAGTTTTCCTAGAGAAGTACTTTCCCCTTATCATTATAAAATTTATAACCTTTTATTAATGCATGTTAATGCTTATAATTTTAAGTTATAATTTCCTTGGATAAATGTAAAGACAGACCAACTCCTTCAGTCTTACTTCAGGAAGTAAATCATGAAATCGGAGACAAAACAGGAAGTCATCAGCTTAGAAAAGTGAATATATATTCCTATAAAGAAAAAAACAATAAAAGGGTTAAATAATATATGTCTTTACAATACCACAATACCCAATGATTTCTTTTCTAAGTGTAATAAAAGTCTTGCTTCTGAAAATTGAGTCTTTATTTTCTTACTTGTGTCTTGTAAAACAAATAACAAGATCGGTTCATTCATTTAACAAAATAATTATTTTGAACCAACACAGAAACCAAGGATTGCAGCTGGAATTTCCTTCCACGTTCCCTGGAGCTAAGGGTTTAAAGAGATGTTCCAAAAAAAGGTTAAAAAAATATCTCAGTTCACCAAACTGAGTCTACTTAACTTGGTAAATTTCCAGTCTTGGTCAAGAGAAAGAGTAAGAGCAGAAGGCTGAGAACTCAACTAAACTCAGGAAAAAGCACCGCTTTCTCCTAGTCAACATCACGATTACACACAATTAAAAGGGTGAGAAATCTGAGTTTAAGGCGGAAGAGAAAAGGAGAGAGGGGTTATGTTGTGAACCTCTATCAGCACTGAATCGTACCTGAGCAATGTAACAAGCGGAGACAATAAATGCAATCCTGTGGTTCACCTTTCAGATTTCCGAACTGGAACATTAGCTCAGGTATTCAGAATTGATCTGGGCGATGCCTGGAAACAGGAGGTCTCCAGGAAGTGTGATAATGAAAGGCTTTGTCTCCACCCACACACAGTGTGCTGGGCTGCTGACAAAGTAGAATCTACTGGGTTTTTCCTGACTGACACATGTGGTTAATCGAGTGTCACATTGTGTTCGTGCTACCTCTGTTCCGAAGCACACAACAAGAGATCATCCCTGATATGTGATAGCTCAGAGCAAGCATTAATAAAGCATTTCATTGATCTGGCAATGGCAATAGGTAGACCCCATGGCCCATCTGCTTGACAACCATTGCAAATCCTTTTTCCCTCTCCCCGCCTTTCCCAGTATGATTTAAGCACATGGCCATTTAGATTGATTTATGGGCCACTAAGATACCACTGCTTTATCTACACCCGGATTGTAAGCCTCCACCCTCCCAAGCCACAGCACTGTACCGCTGCCCATGCCTTTGCTTCATTAAAAGTTTGCATTTCAGGAAGAAATGCTAGAAGTACTTCTGCAAGGCTGCTGGATAGAGTCACACATGAGGAATCAATAGTCTTTTTAAGGGGATCTAAAAGCTCATGGGTTGAGAAGTGGGGAGGAGAAGATGATAAGGAGAAAGGAAGGAGCAGAGGTTTAATTTTAATGCTGGTTAAATACTATAAGCCAGATGTTGTCCATCAAGCCCTGCCTGACTCTCCCAAGCAGTGTTTGTCACATTAATCATCTGTGTTACCATAGCAACTGAGCCTATCAATTTTACTATTATAATTATCTTTTTGCAAGTAGACTTCTAACACCAAAGTGTGTGCTTTCTGAAAGCTATATCCTCATTGTTTATTATAGGAGCTGTACAAAGCAGAGCAAAGAGAAGGCCTTAACTAAGAATTTGGCCAAAGAGTGTAACCAAAAGTTGGGGTCCGTCTGCTCGCCACTCAAAAGCCAATAAAGAAGCCAGGTTGGTGGAAAGGAAAGTTTGCTTTATTTTGGATGCCAGCAACTGGGTGGAGGGGGAATGGATGCCTGTCCAAAGGCTGAATCCCCCAACTGACAATCAGTGGACAAGAGCTTTTATAGGCGGAGGGAGGGGGCTACATGCAGAAACAGCACAGTCAGCTCTGACAGTCATCTTGAAGTTGGTCATGCAGTGGTCTGATCAGTGTCATCTTGATTACTTTAAGTACAATTAATCTTCAGTTCCAGGGTCAGTTTGTTCCCATTTCCTTGAGGCCAGTTCTCAGAATTGTGGCAGCCTATCTCATGGCTACAGCCTGGTCATCATGTAGTTAACTTCTTCCACCTGCTGTGGGTTTCATCATCTATAACACAGCTCACAGGATACGGCTCAGAATATTATCTATAGCCCTTAAGGAGGAACTAAAAGCTCTTGACTTTGCTTAATGACTAAGCTATCACT
Source organism: Neophocaena asiaeorientalis asiaeorientalis (assembly GCF_003031525.2). NCBI lineage: Eukaryota > Metazoa > Chordata > Mammalia > Artiodactyla > Phocoenidae > Neophocaena > Neophocaena asiaeorientalis. The sequence continues at coordinate 8,874,392 of NW_020185338.1, read as the reverse complement.
ATTTGGTCTCCTTTGACTGTTTTCCTTTGTTTCTGCATTTTCTCATTTCTCTGATTAAACTTATTCTTTGGCTAAACTTTCTCCATAGACAAAATGCAGGCAGAGGGCACGGCAGGGTAGGACTTTAGGGTTTTGCTCCCTTTCAAGAGTACGCGAGTGATGAAAAAGTCAGTGTTAAGAAGAATGTGTAGTTTATTCATTCACATAAATCAGAGGCTGTCGAACATTTCAGCCTCAGGACCTCTTTACACTCTTAAAGTGTTAGCCACCCATAGATCTTTTGTTTATGTGGATTATGTCTAATAGTATATGTCATATTTAAAAGTCTAAGGTAGTTTTGGAATATTTATTTATTAATTCACTTTAAAAAGAAGAAATAAACCCATTATATGGTAACACAAATACTGTATTTTATGAAAAATATCTATGATATCAACAAGAAAATGATTTTATGGGAAGAGTGGCCTTTTTTTTTTTTTTTAGTTTTGCACATCTCTAACATTTAACTTAATCAAAGACATTCTCATATTGATCTTTGCAATCACTCTGTTGCAAAATCACGTGTAATGTGTAGCCCCTGGAATACTCACTGTACGTTTTCAAGAGAATGAGAGTGATAAAGGCAAACAACTTTTTAGTGTTATTATGGAAATAGTGTTGACATCATGGAACCCCTGAAAGGATCTCAAAGACCCTGGGGTGTCCTGGGAATACACTTTGAGAAACTCTAATAAATGTTTTTGAAACTCTATTCACTTTCAGTGACCACTAATTTCCAATAAAATGTTGCATAGAAAAAGATGAGCTAGCTCTGTGACATTGAACATGAGGGACCTATTGGTAAGTTGTAAAATTTTACAAAGGTGGGTCTTCACATTTAACTCTTCCACTCACTTCCTCCATTTCTATAAATCCCATACTTAAAAATGGTTTTGGGGCTTCCCTGGTGGCGCAGTGGTTGAGAGTCCGCCTGCCGATGCAGGGGACACGGGTTCGTGCCCCGGCCCAGGAAGATCCCACATGCCGCGGAGCGGCTGGGCCCGTGAGCCCTGGCCGCTGAGCCTGCACGTGCGGAGCCTGTGCTCCACAACGGGAGAGGCCACAACAGTGAGAGGCCCACGTACTGCAAAAAAAAAAAAAAAAAAAATTTTTTCCAAAGGCAATGCAAAACAATTTCCTACAGTGAGAGGCCCACGTACTGCAAAAAAAAAAAAAAAAAAAAATTTTGTCACAAGGCAATGTCTAGCCATTCTCAACCCTCTCATCCAACGACTTCCCGATCAGTACCCCTTTTTGCCCACAGAATAACATGGAGAGACAAGACAGCATCTTGTCTCTCCAGCAAATCCTCAGCTGCTTCTAAAATATCAGAGAAATAAAAAATTGTTCCTTTCTCCAAAGGGTTGGGACATAAATAAAAATACAATGCCTATTTTGAAGACTAAGCATAAACAAGGATTAAAAAAAAAATTACCTGGAAGCCTGCAAATTGCAGCTGCCAATCTTGGCTCTTTGATACTGTCTAAATCTAGTTCCAATTAAATAAGAATGTGATTTCCAATACCCTTAATAGCAGAATCATATGGCCTTACAGCCAAGTAATGCTTAAAAAAGAAAGAGCAAATCAGAAACTCCCACCCAAGGACACAGAAGCTAACCCTATCGAATGGACTATCAATAATTAAGGGCTTTGACGCCTGGAATCATTTAGATAATAAGATTGCTTTGAAGTAAATAAATATCAAGTTAGGATTTGTGGCAGTCACAGGTGTTTGGCAGGGCTAGCCTATAATCACAGAGAAAATGAATGCATTTTATTCAGGATAATTAGAAAAAGAAATGAAGTTTATATGCAAATTGTAAACCACTTTAGTCAAAGATAACCGGTCAGACTGCTTTTGGTAATTTAAACTTTCATTTAGATGAGAATTTGCAGAGTATCTATTTTCAATGCAATTTGAGTGCAGCTGGTTGCACTCTCTCAGTCAACTGAGAGAAAAATTTAAATGTCCCTCATAACCCTCCAGTCCTGTTTTGGTGCTGACAGAACAACTTATGCATTTTTTAAACTTGACTTCTCTCACTCTTGTCTGTATGGATGTCAGTTCCAGAAGGTTATATGGAATTTTTCAGCACCCAGCACCGACCTAAAAGGATCTTGTGGGAGGGAGGGAGCCAAGATGGTGAAGATGAAGAAAAAGAAATGTGTTTGAATGCATGTAAAATTTAACTGCTCTAAGAACAAATTAGGAATGTAAACATCGTTGGTGTTTTTCTTTTTCCTCAGATAGTGCTACATGCTTCTGAACTTTTCTTAATTTCTTTCTTGTATTCTTCTGCCATATTGTAATATTTACTTGTCTTATCTTCTTCCTGTTAGACTATAAACTGCCTAAAGCTAGGAATGTTGAGCTACTCACCTCAGTTTTGCTTGAGTAGCCTGGACCATTATTGCCCTACATAACTTCTTTTTTCTTTAATTTACAATGTTGTGTTAGTTTGGGGTGTACAGCAAAGTGATTCAGTTATACATATATATCCTTTTTTCAGATTCTTTTCCCTTATAGGTTATTACAAAATACTGAGTATAGTTCCCTGTGCTATACAGTAGCTCCTTTTTGATTCTTTATTTTATGTATAGTGGTGTGCATATATTAATCCCAATCTCCCAATTTTTCTCTCTCCCCCCTTTCCCTTTTGGTAACCATAAGTTTGTTTTCTATGTCTGTGAATCTATTTATGTTTTATAAATAAGTTCATTTGTACCTTTTTTTTTCAGTTCCACATATATGTGATATCATATGATTTTTGTCTTTCTCTGTATGGCTTACTTAGTATGATAACCTATGATGGACATTTAGGTTGCTTCCATGTCTTGGCTATTGTAAATAGTGCTGCAATGAACACTGGGGTGCATATATCTTTTCAAATTATAGTTTCCTTCAGATATATGCCGAAGAGTGAGATTGCAGGATCATATGGTAACTCTATTTTCAGTTTTTTAAGGAACTTCCATACTGTTCTCCATAGTGGCTGTACCAATTTACATTCCCACCAACAGTGAAGGAGGGTTCCTTTTTCTCCACACCCTCTCCAGCATTTATTATTTGTAGACTTTTTAATGCTAGCCATTCTGACTGTTGTGAGGTGATACCTCATTGTAGTTTTGATTTGCATTCTCTAATAATTAGCAATATTGAGCATCTTTTCATGTGCCTGTTGGCCATCAATAACTTCTTGATAAATATTCGTAAAGTTAAATGGAATCATTGACCTGTACTAAAGGCAAAGAGTTAATTTAAGGAAAAGTAGACCTTCTGGAAGGGAGGTAATATGATATTTTAAAAATGACAAATTATTTTTTTAACTTATAATTTTTAGTTTTAGTTGTTTGTTTTCCCCCCTGAGGAGTTGCTAGCATTATTTACAATTGTCAAGATATGGAAGCAACGTAAGTGTCCATCAACAGATGAATGGATAAAGAAGATGTGGTATCTATATATAATGGAACACTACTCAGCCATAAAAAAGAACAAAATTTTGCCATTTGCAGCAACATGGATGGACTTAGAGGGCATTATGCTAAGTGAAATAAGTCAGACAGAGAAAGAAAAATGCTGTATGATATCATTTATATGTGGAATCTAAAAAGTACAACAAACTAGTAAGTATAACAAAAAGAAGCAGACTCACAGATACAGAGAACAAACTAGTGGTTACTAGTGAGAGAGGGAAGGGGAGAGCAATATAATATAAGGGTATTGGGAATGGGAGGTACAGACTATTGTGTATAAGACTACAAGGATGTATTGTACAATATGGGGAATATAGCCAATAGTTTATAAACACTGTAAATGGAATGTAACCTTTAAAATTATATAAAAAATAAATTAGAAAATAGCTGCTAGTTAGATGCAATATGGTAGCTCTGATATCCTATTGCACCTCTGTTTCTCTTATTTCACTCATCACAGTCAACCACAGCTAATTCTTCACCTGTTGGAACACTCTGATACTAAATCAGTACACTCTTATCTTAGTGTCTTTTACAAATGTTGACTAAGTATTGTTAAACAAACATCCAAAATCATCATATTTACCTCAAAAGAGGCATGTTCCATATCAGTGCTTTAAACTTATGGTGTAGTATAGCAACCCTCCCAATTAAATGGGGTTCAAAATCACCTAGGAGTTTGTTAGAAATATAGGTATCTAGGATCTGCACAAGATCAGCTGAATCAGAATCTCTGAAAATCAACTAGATTACCAAAGGGTAGTAAGCATTAAGAGGAATTAATATATGAAAAGCACCTGACACAGTGCCTATAATAGCAAGTATTTATATATATTATCTATTGTTATTAGATATTCAACAAATGTATAAATGAAAACAATAAACATGTGAATGAAGGCCCAAAGGAATAGATATATATGAGAAGAAAAGTGTCAGAGTAGATGGTCTAAGATGGTAAGATGACCCCTGATAAGTATCCAGATGACAATACCGTCTCTGTTTTCTTTCTGCCCGCTTTCCTCTACCTATTTTGCACAGAGTGTCACTTATAGCAAGGCACATCTAGAACAAGTTTGTAACCTTTATTCATATAATTCACATACAGAGGTTGGTATATTTTAGCAACATGCTCCCAAAAGAAGATGGCCTTTGTGGGTCAGAGCCCAATCAGTCAGATGCCAGCTACCTGAGAGCCATACATATTCATTTCTTCCAATTGTGAAACCTGGGTCTTTCACGAATAAGCAACAACTGGTTGTCCAGGAAAATCTTAAGGACTGGGGTACTCTTGATTAATCCCCTTTTTCCCCTACTTATGTCTTCATTCCTGAATCTTAGCATGGATAAACAACATGTAACCCAAGAGAATAAATCTATAATGAATATTGTCAACTGAGACAGGAAGATGCTTGCTATTGTTGTTAGGTGTATTTGTGACCTGTTAGTGCACTACAAATTACCCCAAAATGCAGCAGTGTTAAGCAATAAATAATATTATTTCACTATATGTGTAGGTCAGGAATCAGATGTGGTTTAGCTGGGCTTTTAGGCTCTGGGTCTCTAACAAGACTTCTGCTAAGGAGTCAGCTGGGAATGCCATCATCTTAAGGCTCCATGGGCATAGAACTACTTTTAAGTTTACTCAGGGTTCTTAGACTGAGGCCTTTAGTTCTCTACTGGCTGTTAGCCACAGGGTGTACTCTTCCTGGCCACATAGACCTCTCCATAGGGAAGTTGCAATATTTCTGATATATAAAGTATAATCAGCATAAATTAAATAACGTGACACAGGAATGCCAAAATAACACTTTCTTTCTTTCCTTTATTTGTGTTGTTTTTTATGCAATCTGGAAGCTCATATTTAACATCAGAATGATTCTTTTTACAATATTAATCTTTTCCTTTTACCTGTGTTCACTTTTTTTTTAACAAAATCAACACCTTCTAGGTAGCATAGCTCATTGAGTCCTTAACTTGATGTGAATGGGTTTCTAAGCTGTCATCCCTTCCAACTGGAAAGTCTGGGTTAGTCAGAGAACTGGGCAGGCTGAACAAAATGTGGGGAATGGCAAGAGCAGAGGTGCAATAGTACTTTCAGAGTTTGGTGAAGAATGGCTCTGGTCAGAAACCACTCTGGAAGCAGATGCCCTGAGGGAAATCGTGTTCAGTACAATCCTTTCAAAGTGCTGTCCTATAGAATCATTATTTCTCCTTTTAACCTAACTCTGCTGGGGTTTTGTTCTTCTAAGCATCTCCTCATATCTAAAGCTGCTGACCCTAACTTACTGCCCAGAATTCATTTTCCAGACCAATACTGAAACATGTTGCCATTTTAGACTCTTTTTGCTATTTCCCAACTGATTAGGCAAAATCCAAAATCTTCCGTAATTAATCTTTCAGCACATTTTTTCCTACTAAATAATTTTGCTTATTAAATTACACTTTTATCCTGAGCTGTAGTCTTTGCTTAATTAATACATGCAAATATTAAAAATAGAATAATTAAAAGATTATGTATAATGCAAAGGAAAAACTGATGCAGTAACTATGAAGAATTTCTGTTATTAAACCTTATTTGCAAATTAACTCCTTCTTAAGGTCCCCTTTATAATGTCTACGTTTTCAGAGTGTTTATTGTAGAAGTCAAGTCTTATTGGGTGTTTAACATCTTTGCCTTTCATAGTTTTTAAAGTGATTCTTAACTCCTTAGCCCTACCCTCTGGCTGCCAATCTTTTCTCATTATGATGACATGGGAGAAACCCCACAATAGTCAAAAGCTACCAAACACCTATGTTTCATAGATGTAGGAGTGGATAATTTACATACCTTAATGAAAATAATAGCTTATTTTTGTTTGTGTCTGACTCTATACAAAACGCTTAATTTTTTTTTATCAAGTGTTAGCCTTAAAATAACTCCAAGAGGCAGATAATATTACAGTATAAGTTTACCACTGAGGAAATAGACAGATGGTGAGGGACCCAACTTAACCAGGGACTGTACATCCTGGACTTGCCTCAGTTTATCAAATGCCATATTCCAAGTTCTCACTTCCTACTCTGCTCTATTTCCCAGACTTAGTCCTAGGATCTCAGAACAAAGCCTCCATCGAGAAGCAGTATGCATTCTGACCTTTTTTTAATTTGGGTAGAATAGACTATAAACTCTTAATTACCATTGGAAACTGCACATGTTTTTAACAGGCTAAGAGCTTCTCACCCAAATTATTTTCTTATTGTCTTAACTGAATTCCAAATTTCTAGTTTATTCTTTGGACTAAGATTTTCTTTGTATCTGTGCTGCTTTAGAAGGTTAACCTCTTACAGACCTTAACTTTTTAGTTTGATTGAATTTATTTTTCTTTCCAAGACAAGAGAATCTGAGAAAACTGAAGTGCCTATGCATAAACAATGAGCTGCAATTCTCTGAGTTTGATGGTAAAGCCTAAGAAAAATGCAAAACTTCAGCAAAAAACTGTATGCACACCATTTTCATGTATTTCTATATTAAGATAATCTTGCAAGGAATAGGAAATAATCTAAATACACTTTGATAATATGGAAAAGGTGGTCCAAATAAATGCGAAGGTTGGCATTGTTAGAAAGGGTACTGTTGTGTACCTTCCTTTCCCACTTTGTTTAACACAATGCAGACTCATGTGACTTTAAAATTCCCTTCTTTTTGGTTCCTTGTTCTAGGAATAGAACATTAATTTCCAAAATTATCATGGGACTGTGACAACACAAGACATGAATCTCTATTAAATGTATTGGTCTTTCTCATGGACCTGCTATAGTATTATTGTGTTGTGTGTGTGCATGTGTGATGTCTGGCTGACAGGTAAAGCTTCAAAGGAAAACCTTAAAAGCAGAGCATCCTTTTTTGCATGCTCTATTCTAAGAATGTTCAATGTAACTAACTAAAATTGCGTGTTAAATATATTTAGGTTTTTTGTTTTCTATCTTTGTTTTTATTTGTTTTTGGTTTCTGTATATTTGATTAACTGTGCTGTTTTAGTGGTTGTAGGATAAAATGCACTGGTGAAGCAAATATAATGCCAACAGAAGGTGATTTTCCAGTTGTGTATGTCATGCAACATTTGAAGGGACTGTGCATTCTTAAAACAATCACAGTTGTTTCTAAACCAGATTTCATTTCTATTATTGTTTTACGTGCCAAACCCCGAAGTGCGTTGAGCTTGAATCTCTGAATGCTGTGGACCCATTAGAAGACTGTTTTGATTGTCACAAATTGTAGTGCCTGAAAATATTCTTAAGGTAATTGTCTTAAAAAAGAAAGAAAGAAAGAAAGAAAGCTCTCCAAAGACAAAACAAAAGCAATTATTAAACAGAAAATAATTATGGCTGAAATCTCTGTGGTTCCTTAGAAATGCTGTGCTTTTTGTATTTTCCATCATTAGTGCAGTTTGAACGAATGTGTATAGTTCAGAGGTCTTCGTGTTTGCATTTTAAATTTAGGTAAATAAACTCATTTTTCAAGCTTGAATTCATTTTTAATTTTTTTTCATTTTTAAAAAAAATATTTACTTTTTATTGAAGTAGAGTTGATTAACAATGTTGTGTTAGTTTCAGGTGTACAGCAAAGTGATTCAGTTATATATATATATTTTTTCAGATTCTTTTCCTATATAGGTTATTACAAAATATTGAGTATGGTTCCCTATGCTATACAGTAGGTTCTTGTTGTTTATCTATTTTATATATAGTAGTGTGTATATGTTACTCCCAAATTCCTATTTTTAATTTTATTTAATATAATGTGTAAACAGTTCCCTGTTCTCTGCATTTTGAAGTATAAACAATATAAATCTGTTAATTCTGTAATTTTTATAATTATGATGTAACTCTATCCTATTCTTAAAACAACCCTTTATGTGCAAAAAAAAAAAAAAATGTTGATGACTTTTTCTTCACTCTTGCAATTTCACAGCAATTGCATTTCAGGTGAAAGTAAAACACCATAATTTTTCTTTTCTTCTCTTCTGTGTACTTTAGGCTTTGTGTTATTGAAGAGTTGGCTGGATCCTTTTCTCTTGTGAAATGATGTTATTCACTTATGTATATTTTAAAAAATATATTTACTAGCTTACGTATATTTTTACCTGCTCATTTTGGTTTATAATCTGGATAGCTAAATAGTCACAATTTCTTCAGTTTCCTTGAAATAGTTCATGTTATACCATAAGTGCCTGCGATTCTAATGCAGCAACATAAATTTGACGAGATCAGGCACATTCAGGGTGGTATGGCCGTAGACCAGCAACATAAATTTGGCAATTCTATAGCTTCAATCATACTCAGCGTTAAGAAGAGATTATGTTTAAACCTGCTGGGAGTATTATTTTTTGACTTTATATTTGGCAGAACAATGTTAAATTAATATCTGGGGAATGTTCTTTGTAAAGATCAACTGATATTGTGAACTTTGAACTCACCAGTTTTCTTTACAGCATAATTTGGTCTCAGAAAATGGTACAAATAAAAGTTTTCTGATAAAATATTTGTATATCAAATCACGTGAACTCAACTCTTGGAAGGCATTTAGTTTATTTTTGAATTTCTAATGGATTATTAAGGAGATCATCAATTTGATTCCAGTTATTACTTTCCCCTCTAGATCAGGGCCGTCAAACATAAATAGGAGAAGGCAAGAGCAGAGTAGATCATGTAGTAATGGCAAGTCAAAGTATTCTCATAATACCTGATGAAATCAACAGAAACTTTTTAAAACATTAAACAAATCACCTTCAGCAATCAAAACAAGAGCACAGCCTAATACTACATATATAAGATAGAGCTATTATATACATACACATATATATATATATATACATATATATATATATATATATAGAGAGAGAGAGAGAGAGAGAGAGAGAGAGAGAGAGATAGAGAGAGAGAGAGAGAGAGAGAGAGAGACTGAGAAAGGACAGAGATAGAGACAGATTTAGGACTTTGGTATGGAATTTAGACACATTACCTTGACCCCCAAGCTTTGATGGCAACTGCTAAGAATTCTAACAAATGCCAACAAGTCTGAGAAAGCAAATTGAGTTACTGTCTACATTTTCATTCTTCTGCCTCCTGGGGGAGCCAAGCAGGGCACAGAAGTCTTGAGAGGGCAGTTCCATAGGTTGACACTAGCTGAAGGTCAGGTCAGGGAAGGCTTCCTGGAGATGACAGCCTTCTTCTTTCCTTTCTTCCTTTTGTCATCTACAGGAATATTTTTCTTTCAAAACTCTTTTTTTTTTTTTGATGATGATGATGATGATAGGGAAGAGAACATATATTTTCTTGGTTACCATGATACTCTTTTTCCATTTTACTTCATCTTGTATGTTTTTGTCCAGACACTTTGCCTTGTGCCCGGCCAGACCCCTTAAGAGCTCCGAAAAGCCACATGTGCCTGGGTCTGCCTGCAGGACGGAGCCTGATTGAAAGTCCTATGTGAACTACCAGGTATTTGGCAAGAACCATAGTGCAGTGCCCACCCACTTCAAGGTGCTAACCCTGTAGGTAGCAGGTGAGAAAACTCTTCACTTATGTGATGCCCAAAGCACCTGTGGATGAGGCAGTCCTCCTGGTGAGCATTTTCTGGACATAGTGGAAAATGATGTGTGAGTTTCTAGTGGAACTTTGAAGTGGGAAACACTATAAAGATGCTAATGCTATGATGGGAGAGAAGACTCCAGAATCTGAACCAGGAAAAATGATCTGAAGCTTTAGCATGGAATAATCAGAATTCACTCTTCCCCGACAATTGCTGAGAACCCTGGTACAGACTTTGGAATACCTCACAAGGGGGAGAAGATGTCAAATAGTCAAATATCGTATACAATTTTGTTTGATACATCCTCCTTCTCCATGTCCTCAGATTACTTAAATAATGTCAAAATACAGAATATTCAGAGAGAAGAAACAACAGGTGTCTACTCTGATATTTAGGAAGAGAGACAAAACTAAATCGTCCACATTATATCAAAATGAACAGAAGGTCTGGACAAAGACATACAAGATGAAGTAAGATGGAAAAAGAATATCATGGTAGCCAAGAAAATATACGTCCACTTCCCTAACATCATCATAATAAAAAATGTTTTGAAAGAAAAATATTCCTATAGACAACAAAAGAAAGAAAGGAAAGAAGAAAATAGCATGATAATTTATATGGACAAAACAATCTTAAATAAAATATAATGTAAGAATTAAGGTGAGTGCTTCCCTGGTGGCGCAGTGGTTGAGAGTCCACCTGCCGATGCAGGGGACACAGGTTTGTGCCCCGGTCCGGGAAGATCCCACATGCCGCGGAGCGGCTGGGCCTGTGAGCCATGGCCGCTGAGCCTGTGCGTCCGGAGCCTGTGCTCTGCAACGGGAGAGGCCACAACAGTGAGAGGCCCACGTACCTCAAAAAAAAAAAAAAAAAGAAAAGAAGGTGAAAAATTTTAAGAGATGATTTAGGCTGTAGAAAAAACTTATTAAAAACATAAATTCAATAAATACATAATTCAAAAAGATGATAAAATAGCAAAATGAGACTGTAATGGGCTGAACTGTGGCTCCCAAAATTATGTTCACTCAGAAATTTAGACTGTGACGTTATATATGGAATTAAGAGTCTTTGCAGATACAATAATAAAGGTAAGGATCTCAGATGCGATCTCTCTGGATTAGGGTGGACCCTAAATCAAATGAAGAGTGTCCTTATAAGAGAGCAAAAAGACACAGAAACACAGGGGAGAAGCAGATGTACAGAAACAGGAGAGAAGGGCATGTGAAGATGTAGGCAAAGGCTGGAGATATTGCAACTACAAGCTAAAAAATGCCAAGGATAGCCAGTAACCAGCAGAAGCTAAGAGAGAGGCATGGAATGAATTCTCTCTCAGAACCTCTAGAAAGAAGCAACCTTCTTTGCAACTTGATTTCAGACTTCTGGCCTCTGAAACTGTGAGAGAATACATTTGTGTTATTTTAAGCCACCACTTTTGTAGTCATTTGTTACAGCAGACCTAGGCAACAAAAACAGAGATGAAAAGTGAGATTGCATAGCTAAGGAAGCAAATCAAAGAAGAAACAAGATTATTACAGAACTAATAATTAAATTAGGAGCAGTGAAGATAGATAAGCTAAACATTAAATTAATAACAGAAAATGAAGCAAAAGCTCTCAGTTTTCCCTAAATGCCCCTACACCCATTTCCTTGAAAAGAGAATTCTCTCAAAAGATATTTCCTGGTCTCCGTTGCAACTGGATGGCAGGGTGTTACTTAAGTTCTGGTCATGGGGTAAAAATAGAAGTGTATGTATATTTTCTAAAATGTCATTAAAGAAAGAATGCATGCATTAATCTTTCCACTTGCCTACTGGTTGACTTGTGAGGGTTATGAGTGGAAACAGAGTCACCATCTTGGACCTAGAGATGGTCCATGATCAGGCTAGTAAAGCAACAAAATTAAAGCCAACTGTGTTTCCGACAGCATAGGACTTTCCTATCAGCCATGAGTGGTTTATACCAGACTTGTTGCATGCAAAACAAATGAAATTCTACCTTGTTTAAACCACTTATATATTTGAGTTTTTGTTACTGAAGCCATAACTTCCATGTTAAGTAATATATCCAATTATAATAGAGATATATTTGAAATTATATAAAAATATATTAATAATTAATATCGGCTTAACTTTGTATAATATCTATTTTTATTTATGGAAAAGAAAGACAGCTGACTTTGAAATTAAACTGAGATTTAAACTATGAACTATTATTTGCCAAATGATCTTAGATGAATCGTTTCACCTATTTGAACAATGATTCTTCATCTATGAAATAGAGATAAAACTACCTATTTAACTTTCCTTGGCCTTTGTTTTCTAAACTATACAATGGTAATATTAATATTTCCTCTTTCATAAGGTTGTTTTCAGGATTTATTTAAAGTGCTTAGAATAATGTCTGGCTCACATTAAGCACTATGTGATTTTTAGTTTTCACCATCATCATTATTGTCATTACTAATATTATTGCCTGGTAACGTGTGAGATTTAAATGTGATAAAATATATAAAATATTTAGCTTAATGCCAGACAAATAACAAATGCTACGTGATAGTCATATTATTTCAACTATTATTTAGTAAGCAAGTTAAGATGTGTTTTCTCGGGGAGACCTTCAAGACGGTGGAAGATGTGAAGATCACCTTCCTCCACACAGATACATCAGAAATATATCTACATGTGGAACAACTCCTAAGGAACACCTACTGAATGCTGGCAGAACACATCAGACTTCCCAAAAGGCAAGAAACTCCCCCATGTACCTGGGTAGGGCAAAAGAAAAAAGAAAAAATAGGGCTTCCCTAGTGGTGCAGTGGTTGAGAGTCCACCTGTTGATGCAGGGGACGTGGGTTCATGCCCCAGTCCGGGAGGATCCCACATGCCACGGAGCAGCTGGGCCTGTGAGTCATGGCCACTGGGCCTGCACGTCCGGAGCCTGTGCTCCGCAACGGGAGGGGCCACAGCAGTGAGAGGCCCACGTATCGAAAAAAAAAAAAGAAAGAAAAAACAGAGACAAAAGAATAAGGAAGGGACCTGCCCCTCTGAGAGGGATCTGTGAAGCAGGAAAAGGGAGGAAAAGTTTCCACACACTAGGAAGCCCCTTCACTGGTGGAGATGGGGTAGGGGGTTTGTCTGAGGGGAAGCTTCGGAGCCATGGAGGAGAGCGCAGCAATGGGGATGCAGAGAGCAAAGTGGGGAGATTCCTGCACAGAGGATCGGTGGCGACCAGCACTCACCAGCCCGAGAGGCTTGTCTGCTCACCCTCTGGGGCGGGTGGGGGCTGGGAGCTGAGGCTGGGGCTTCGGAGGTCAGATCCCAGGGCGAGGACTGGGGTTGGCTGCATGAACACAGCCTGAAGGGGGGTAGTGTGCCACAGCTAGCCAGGAGGGAGTCCGGGAAAAAGTTTGGACCTGCCTAAGAGGCAAGAGACCATTGTTTCACGGTGCGCGAGGAGAGGGGATTCAGAGCACCGCCTGAACGAGCTCCAGAGATGGGCGCAAGCTGCGGATATCAGAGCGGACAGCAGAGACGGGCATGAGATGCTAAGGCTGGTGTTGCAGCCACCAACAAGCCTGTGTGCAAGCACAGGTCACTATCCACACCTCCCCTCCTGGGAGCCTGTGCAGCACACCACTGCCAGGGTCCTGTGATCCAGCGACAATTTTCCCGGGAGAACACACGGTGTGCCTCAGACTGGTGCAACTTTATGCCGGCCTCTGTCACCACAGGATCGCCCCGCATTCTGTACCCATCCCTCCCGCTGCCCTGAGTGAGCCAGAGCCCCTTAATCAGCTGCTCCTGTAACCCCGTCCTGTCTGAGCAAACAACAGACACCCTCAGGCGACCTACACACAGAGGCAGGTCCAAATCCAAAGCTGAACCCCAGGAGCTGTGTGAACAAAGAAGAGAAAGGGAAATCTCTCCCAGCAGCCTCAGGAGCAGTGGATTAAATCTGCACAATCAACTTGATATACCCTGCATCTGTGGAATACCTGAATAGACAATGAATCATCCCAAAATTGAGGTGGTGAACTTTGGAAGCAATGATATATATATATATTTATTTTCCTTTTTCTCTTTTTCTGAGGGAGTATGTGTACACTTTGTGTGATTTGTCTGTATAGCTTTGCTTTTACCGTTTGTTCTACAGTTCTGTCTGTTGTGGGGTTTTTTTTGGTTTGTTTATTTTTTTAGTATAGTTTTTCACGCTTGTAATCATTGGTGAATTTGTTTTTTGGTTTGACTGCTTTCTTGTTTCTTTCTTTTTTTCATTTTTTATTACTTTTTTTACTTTTAATAATTATTTTTTATTTTAATAACTTTATTTTATTTTATTTTTTTCTTTCTTCATTTCTTCTTTTGCCCCTTTTCTTCTGACCTGTGTGGCTGACAGAGTCTTGGTGGTCCCGCTGGGTGTCAGGCCTCTGCCTCTGAGGTGCAAGAGCCAGTTCAGGACATGGGTCCACCAGAGACCTCCCGGCTCCATGTAATATCAAACGGTGAAAATCTCCCAGAGATCTCCATCTTAATGCTAAGACCCAGTTCCACTCAATGACTAGCAAGCTACAGTGCTGGACACCCTAACCCAAACAACTAGCAAGAGGAACACAACCCCACCCATTAGCAGAGAGGCTGCTTAAAATCATAATAAGTCCACAGACACCCCAAAACACACCACCGGACGTGGACCTGCCCACCAGAAAGACAAGATTCAGCCTCATCCACCAGAACACAGGCACTAGTCCCCTCCACCAGGAAGCTTACACAATTCACTGAACCAACCTTAGCCACTGGGGGCAGACACCAAAAAGAACAGGAACTACAAACCTGCAGCCTGTGAAAAGGAGACACCAAACACAGTAAGTTAAGCAAAATGAGAAGACAGAGAAACACACAGCAGATGAAGGAGCAAGGCAAAAACCCACCAGAACAAACAAATGAAGAGGAAATAGGCAGTCTACTTGAAAAACAATTCAGAGAAATGATAGTAAAGATGATCCAAAATCTTGGAAATACAAGGGAGAAAATACAAGAAACGTTTAACAAGGGCCTAGAAGAATTAAAGAGCAAACAAACAATGATGAAAACACAATAAATGAAATTAAAAATTCTCTAGAAAAAATCAATAGCAAACTAACCGAGGCAGAAAAATGGATAAGTGACCTGGAAGATAAAACAGTGGAAATAACTACTGCAGAGCAGAATAAAGAAAAACGAACGAAAGAATTGAAGACAGCCTCAGAGACCTCTGGGACAACATTAAACACACGAAAGTTTGAATTATAGTGGTCCCAGAAGAAGAAGAGAAAAAGAAAGAGACTGAGAATGTATTGGAAGAGATTATAATTGAAAATTTCCTGAATATGGGGAAGGAAATATTTTATCAAGCCCAGGAAGCACAGAGAGTCCCGTACAGGATAAAACCAAGGAGAAATATGCCGAGACACATATTAACCAAACTATCAAAAATTAAATACAAAGAAAAGATATTCAAAGCAGCAAGGGAAAAGCAACAAATAACATACAAGGGAATCCCCATAAGGTTAACAGCTGATCTTTCAGCAGAAACTCTGCAAGCCAGAAGGGAGTGGCAGGACATATTTAAAGTGATGAAAGAGAAAAACCTACAACAAAGATTACCCTACCTAGCAAGGATCTCATTCAGATTCGACTGAGAAATTAAAACCTTTACAGAAAAGACAGGCTAAGAGAAGTCAGCATGACCAAATGAGCTTTACAATGCTAAAGGCACTGCTCTAGGCAGGAAACACAAGAGAAGGAAAAGACCTACAATAACAAACTCAAAACAGTCAAGAAAATGGTAGTAAGAACATACATATCAATAATCACCTTAAAAGTAAATGGATTAAATGCTTCCACCAAAAGACATAGACTGGCTGTTACAGTTACAAAAACAAGATCTGTATATATGCTGTCTACAAGACCCACTTCAGACCTAGGGACACATACACACTGAAAGTGAGGGGATGGAAAAAGATGTTCCATGAAAATGGAAATCAAAAGAAAGCTGGAGTAGCAATACTCATATCACACAAAATGTACTTTAAAATAAAGACTACTACGAGAGACAAAGAAGGACACTACATAATGATCAAGGGATTGATCCAAGAAGAAGACATAACAACTGTAAATATTTATGCACCCAACATAGGAGCACCTCAATACATAAGGCAAATACTAACAGCAATAAAAGAGGAAATGGACAGTAACACAATCATAGTAGGGGACTTTAACACCCCACTTTCACCAATGGACAGATCATTCAAAATGAAAATAAATAAGGAAACAGAAGCTTTGAATGATATATTAAGCAAGATGGACTTAATTGATATTTATAGGATACTCCATCCAAAAACAACAGTATACACTTTCTTTTCAAGTGCTCATGGAACATTCTCCAGTATAATTCATATCTTGAGTCACAAATCAAACCTTGGTAAATTAAAGAAATTGAAATCATATCAAGTATCTTTTCCAAACACAACACTATGAGACTAGATATGAATTACGGAAAAAAATCTGTAAAAAATACAAACCCATGGAGGCTAAACAATACACTACTCAATAACTAAGAGATCACGGAAGAAATCAAAGAGGAAATAAAAATATACCTAGAAACAAATGACAATGAAAACACGATGACCCAAAACCTATGGGATGCAGCAAAAGCAGTTCTAAGAGGGAAGCTTATAGCAATACAATCCTACCTCAACAAACAAGAAACATCTCAAATAAACAACCTAACTTTACACCTAAAGCAATCAGAGAAAGAAGAACAAAAAAACCCTAAAGTTAGCAGAAGGAAAGAAATCATAAAGAACAGATCAGAAAAAATGAAAAATAAATGAAGGAAACAATAGCAAAGATCAATAAAACTAAAACCTGGTTCTTTGAGAAGATAAACAAAATTGATAAACCATTAGCCAGACTCATCAAGAAAAAAGGGAGAAGGCTCAAATCAATAGAATTACAAATGAAAAAGAAGTAGCAACTGACAATGCAGAAATACAAAGGATCCTGAGAGATTACTACAAGCAACTATATGCCAATCAAATGGACAACCTGGAAGAAATGGACAAATTCTTAGAAATGCACAGCCTTCCAAGACTGAACCAGGAAGAAATAGAAAATATGAACAGACCAATCACAAGCACTGAAATTGAGACTGTGACTAAAACTCTTCCAACAAACAAAAGTCAGATGGCTTTCACAGGCAAAATCTATCAAACATTTAGAAAAGAGCTAACACCTATCCTTCTCAAACTCTTCCAAAATATAGCAGAGGGAGGAACATTCCCAAACTCATTCTACCAGGCCATCCTCATCCTGATATCAAAACCAGAAAAAGATGTCACAAAGAAAGAAATCTACAGGCCAATATCACTGATGAACATAGATGCAAAAATTCTCTACAAAATACTAGCAAACAGAATCCAACAGCACATTAAAAGGATCATACACCATGATCAAGTGAGGTTTATCCCAGGAATGCAAGGATTCTTCAATATATGCAAATCAATCAATGTGATGCACCATATTAACTAATTGAAGAATAAAAACCATATGATCATCTCAATAGATACAGAAAAAGCTTTTGACAAAATTCAACACGCATTTATGATTAAAAAAACCCTTCAGAAAGTAGACGGAGAAGGAATTTACTTCAACATAATAAAGGTCATATATGACATACCAACAACCAACATTGTTCTCAATGGTGAAAAATGAAAACATTTCCACTACGATCAAGAACGAGACAAGGTTGCCCACTCTCACCACTATTTTTCAACATAGATTTGGAAGTTTTAGCCACAGCAATCAGAGAAGAAAAAGAAATAAAAGCAATCCAAATTGGAAAAGAAGTAAAGCTGTCACTGTCTTCAGATAACATGATACTATACATAGAGAATCCTAAAGACGCTACCAGAAAGCTACAAGAGCTAATCAATGAATTTGGTAAAGTAGCAGGAAACAAAATTAATGCACAGGTATCTCTTGCATTCTTATACACTAATGATGAAAAATCTGAAAGAGAAATTAAGGAAACACTCCCATTTACCACTGCAAAAAAAAAAAGAATAAAATACCTAGGAATAAACCTACCTAAGGAAACAAAAGATGTGTATGCAGAAAACTATAAGACACTGATGAAAGAAATTAAAGATGATACAAACAGACAGAGAGATATAGCATGTTTTTGGATTGGAAGAATCAACATTGTGAAAATGACTCTACTACCCAAAGCAACCTACAGATTCAATGCAATCCCTATCAAACTACCAATGGCATTTTTCACAGAACTAGAACCAAAAATTTCACAATTTGTATGGAGACACAAAAGACCGTGAATAGCCAAAGCAATCTTGAGAAAGAAAAACGGAGCTGGAGGAATAAGGATCCCTGATTTCAAGACTATACTACAAAGCTACAGTAATCAAGACAGTATGGTCTTGATTATGGCAGAAAAACAGAAATATAGATCAATGGAACAGGATACAAAGCCCAGAGATAACCCCATGCACATATGGTCACCTTATCTTTGATAAAGGAGGCAAGAATATACAATGGAGAAAAGACAGCCTCTTCAATAAGTGGTGCTGGAAAAACTGGACAGCTACATGTAAAAGAATGAAATTAGACCACTCCCTGACACCATACACAAAAATAAACTCGAAATGGATTAAAGACATAAATATAAGGCCAGACACTATAAAACTCTTATAGGAAAACTAGGCAGAACACTCTATGACATACAAGATCCTCTTTGATCCACCTCCTAGAGAAATGGAAATAAAAACAAAAATAAACAAATGGGACCTAATGAAACTTAAAAGCTTTTGCACAGCAAAGGAAACCATAAACAAGACAAAAAGACAACCTTCACAATGGGAGAAAATATTTGCAAACAAAGCAACTGACAAAGGATTAATCTTCAAAATTTACAAGTAACTCATGCAGCTCAATATCAAAAAAAAAACAAGCAACCCAATCCAAAAATGGGCAGAAGACTTAAACAGACATTTCTCCAAAGAAGATATACAGATTTCCAACAAACATATTAAAGGATGTTCAACATCACTAATAATTAGAGAAATGCAAATCAAAACTACAATAAGGTGTCACCTCACACCAGTCAGAATGGCCATCACAAAAAATCTACAAACAATAAACGCTGGAGAGGGTTTGGGAAAAGGGAACCCACTTGCACTGTTAGTGGCAATATAAATTGATACAGCCACTATGGAGAACAGTATGGAGGTTCCTTATAAAACTAAAAATAGAACTACCATACAATCCAGCAATCCCACTACTGGATATATACCATGAGAAAACCATAATTCAAAATGAGTCATGCACCACAATGTTTGTTGCAGCTCTATTTACAATAGCCAGGATGTGGAAGCACCTAAGTGTCCATCAACAGATGAACGGATAAAGATGTGGCACATATATACAACGGAATACTACTCAGTCATAAAAGGAAATGAAATTGAGTTATTTGTAGTGAGGTGGATTGACCTAGAGTCTGTCATACAGAGTGAAGTAAGTCAGAAAGAGAAAAATAAATACTATATGCTAACACATATATATGGAATCAAGTAAAAAAAAAAAATGGTTCTGAAGAACCTAGGTGCAGGACAGGAATAAAGATACAGAATTGGAGAATGTACTTGAGGACATGGGGAGGGGGAAGTGTAAGCTGGGATGAAGTGAGAGAGTGCATGGACTTATATATACTACCAAATGTAAAATAGATAGCTAGTGGGAAACATCCACCTAGCACAGGGAGATCAGCTCGGTGCTTTGTCACCACCTGGAGGGGTGGGATAGGGAGGTTGGAAGGGAGAAGCAAGAGGGCGGAGATATGGGGATATATGTATATGTATAGCTGATTCACTTTGTTATGAAGCAGAAACTAACACACCATTGTAAAGTAACTATACTCCAATAAAGATGTTAAAAAAAAAAATACAAAACTGACCCCAAATTTCAGAGCATAAAAAAATGTTTTCTGCTTTATTTCAACCTTCCAAGTCTCATGGTAATTTCTATCACAGTTGACCATATTTTGAACCTAAAGAGGAATTTTTCAAAATATTATTCCAACTTTGGTAGACTGGCAGAATACAAAGCCACCACAGTATCTAATGTTTAAAAATTATATTGTATTGGGTTTTTCATGATAAAGTAAATAATATTGAATTTTTTAAAAAAAGATGTGTTTTCTCATTAGTCTCCTCCTGTCATGCTAAGTGAGGTCACTTAAGGTAGAACACAATCCTGTTTCCTATTTAATATTCTGATATTCTTATCTCTCACTCCAATTCATTTTAGCCATTTCTGTCAGATTAATTCTTTTAAAGCTTGGCTTGGTAAAATCATTGTCTACTATGCACTGTAGGTTTGTGTCCTTGCAAAATACATGTTGAAGGACAAATCCCCAATTTCATGATATTAGGAGGTGGTGGCTTTGAGATGTAATTAGATCATGGAGCTGGAGCCTTCATAATAGGATTAGTGCCGTATAAGCAGAGATACCAGAGAGATGATCTCTTTCTCCACCATGTGAGAGTAGAGTAAGAAGACCACTAACTGTCTGCAAGTCAGGGAGACACCTATCACTATACACAGCATTAGCTGGCACCTTGATCTTGGACTTCCCAGCCTCCAGAACTGTGTGAGATAAATGTTTGTTGTTTAAGCTGGTCTATGGTATTTTGTTATAAGAGCTCAAGCTAAGATACCATCATTCTCCTTGAGGCTTATAGAATCAAATAAAATTGCTCATTCTGTCTTAAAAATCCTTTCATAATATAATTCCAACATTCTTTTTTTTTTTCTAACATTCTTTTCAGTTTTACACTTTTGACTTTTATACCTGTGTTCTACACTCAAGTCAAATAGACAAGTCATAGTCTCCAAATATTTCTCACAACTTTTCCTGCCACAGCTTGCTTATGCTATTGTTTTCACTACTTGGAATGTCTTCTTTTATTCTTCCTATATACACAAACATTAAAAGCCTTTCTAAGTATTAACTCCTCTACCAAGTCTCTCTGAGCATTTTTGATTGAATGTAATTTTTCTCTCTTCTGATTTTTGAACCTCTTTATATAACACTAACTGTGTTGGATGTGATGAGGATTGGTACCCAAATCTGACTGTTCACTTTCTTCCCTACTGGCTACTACAAAAAATTAGCTACAGACACATAGAAGACAATAGTTAAGCGAGAAATGAAGTACTTTCTCCACTAGCTCCCCACTCCTACTATGTTGCATAATGTAACATAGACAAAGAAGCCAAGTAACTCCTCCATTAAGCCCAGGCTTAAATTCTTAAAATTAAAAAGAAAAAAAAATGTGAATATTGGGATTATTTAGCCACTGATTTAACACAAACACTCATTACTGACTATTGCAACTGAATTAATTTAGTGTGTATAATCTGTAATACTTCAGACAGAGAGGTGCAAGGGCCTACTGATTTGAGCTTAAAATAATAAAAACTTCTCCTCTACATATTATTCCATAGGTTATAAGTTTTCATGGTCTTGAAAAGTTACCAGAAACTTTTATGATGGATGTCATATATTTCAAAGCACATACATAATGTGAAGGCAAACTCTAATGGTGGAAAACATAAGCCTTTATGTTGCAGAATAGGTGACATCAAACCAGGTGATTGATTTGATATGCTGACTGTAGAATCCTGGAAGGCGTTCTCTACACTTCTTTCTCTGTGAGGCAGGGTGCTAGATAAAGGTGATATAAAGTTAAATAAGATAACTCTTTCATGCCAAAGAGGATGGACTCTAGGGTAAAAGACAGAAATATAAGCAGGTACCAGTAATTTGGAGGGTTGGCAGGGGAGAGAAGTCCTATATCTGTTGGAGTATAAATAAGAATCAGGAAAGGCTGCAAGAGAGGAAAGGCATTTGAGCTATGACTTGAAGACTGGCTAGAGTTTTGCCAGGCAGAGAAGGGGAATGTATTCGTCAGAGTTCTCCAGAGAAACTGAACCAGTAAGATATTTTATACATTTATTTAGTTACTTATTTATTTCATTTATTAATTATAGGAATTGGCTCAGGTGGTTATAGAGACTGAGAAGACCCACAATCTGCTCACATTGCTAAGGGTGGATCTCTTTACTCAGTCCACAAATCAAATACTAATCTCTCCCAGAAACATCCCCAGAGACATACCCAGAAATAAGGTTTTTCCAGCTATTCTGGATGTCCCTTAGACAAGTCACATTGACACATGAAATTAACCATCACAGGGAGGAAAAAGTATCCACGCAGAGGGACAACATTTACAAATCTCTGAATCCTAAGGGATCTAGTCTATATAGTCATGAGAGGCTCACGTCCAAGTGGGTGGTAGGGAATGGCAAGCACTGCCCATGAGGCAGGAGAGCTCAGGGGTTAAGAACATGGCTCTGGTCTTTGATTCCTTGCGTTCAAATCCTGACCCCATAGTTTATTATCTGCACCTCATTGTACAACTGATTTCACCTCCCTGTACCACGTTTTCCTCAACTATAAAATGAAAATAACTTTCTCACAGGGTTATTGTGAGGAACACATGAGTTAATATTTGTATTGTGCTTAAAATAATGAAATGTGTCTAGTACAGAGTAAACCAACAAGAAGTGAGCATTAAATGTGTTTCTGCAAGATCTGTATTGTATGAACTGCATATATGTGTGTGTGAGTGTGTGTGTGAGTGTGTATGTATGTGTGTACATATATATATATAATGGAGAGAGAAGATATATAATATAAATGTGTATATTTGTAGAGGCAATGAATATGTTTGGACATATATACATATATGTATGTGTGTATGCATGTGTTTGTGTGCATGTGTGTGTATAGGAGGGGTGCAGGGAGAGAAAGAGAGACTGAGAGAGAAACAAAGAGAGAAAAGACTGATATCAATACAATTTTGTAGACAAAAGCCTACTTTTAAGATCATGGCTTTAAAAACAGCTAAACTACAGAAATTCTTTAATATTTTTTAAAGATGGATTTTTTAGTTAACTGCACATAAGAAAGGGTTATTCAAGAGAGAATAAAATGGCATTCCAGTTAACTGGATTAAGTCAGTAAAGCCACTAGGTAAGATCATGGATTCAGAGGATCATAAAGATAGATTCAAAGTCTCTCCAGCTCCTGCCTCCTATCCCTCTTTCTTGACCCCTTCCATGTTTCATCCCAGATCCCTCTAACTCTATGCCCCACCCACCATTATCATACATACCCCATTTTGCTTGTTCATTTCATATTTTGAAAACTGAATGTAGATGAAAGAAATTCTTAGCATCTGTCTTTGGTTACTTACTAGGCCAGCCCAAGATCCTCCTGTTGCCTTAAAACTACTCTCACTCATTCACATCACTTCCTTTGGCCTCTCCATCATTTGCTCCATTCCTTTCATGAGAGGTTATATCTATTGTGTGTATCCTGGAGAAAGATGTGGTTACTTAGCTATTCCCTTAGAACAACACATGATGAATGAGATCACTCTGAGACATTAACAGTGGACAGTTGCTTAACATGTAATGACAGCCTGGTATATTTGCATTTTTACTTTCTTTATTCCACCTTAGCAAATTCCTGAGCCTGGATGCACTTTTTTCTGATGGGTGGGAGAGTCCATCTAAAATCACAACTGTCCATGGACTCCTATGAGTAAGACTAGTCATGTTGCAAGATCTTTCCTTAATGCCATGTATCACTGAATATAATGCTGTTGCTTCTACTCATAGGCGAGCTGAATTGAAACCGTGACTTAAATCTTTTTTTTTTTTTTTTTTTTTTTTTGCGATCCGCGGGTCTCTCACTGTTGCGGCCTCTCCCATTGCAGAGCACAGGCTCAGGACGCGCAGCCTCAGTGACTATGGCTCACGGGCCCAGCCGCTCCGCGGCATGTGGGATCTTCCCGGACCCGGGCACGAGCCCGCGTCCCCTGCATCGGCAGGCGGACTCTCAACCACTGCGCCACCAGGGAAGCCCCATGACTTAAATCTTAACAGATTTAACCTTCAACTGGGATTGGGCAGGGTTGAGGGTGGGATTGATTTCTTCTGTCCTTTTGGTATCTTAGTTTGAAAATCATATTTCTGTTCAAAAATTCTTTCTTAATAGAATAGAGTTATACAGATCACAAGGGATACAAGTGTTTTTCCTCTTAGTGCTTTTATTTTTTTCTTTTTTATCATCACTGCTTTTTGCCATCCTTTTAAATCTTATTATAATTAGTTCCCTCTGATGCTACTCTGCATCCTTCAAAAACTTTATTATCTTTTTTTTTCTCAAAACAAGAAGGGCATTGATTGACCTGTAATGCTTGAATGGCTTACAATGTTGCAATTTTCTTATTAAGAGAAGCTCATGTCTAGGAACATCCACAGAGAGCCTTGGTGTTTTCAATCAGACTAGGAATGAGGAGCTCGTTTGCTGTGCTTTTTGGTTCTCTGTCGTTCAGTTTTGAGGGGAGAAAAAAGGCATACAGGGCTGCGAAGACTGACAGAAATGAAATGAGGCTGCTTAGACTTTGAGGCATTGCAAACTTCACCCATGCTTGTAATTGTAAGGACATTTTAACTTCCTTTGGTGTGGATTTAGTATACAGCTAGACACTGGGAGAGGCACAATATCTGGCACATGAAACATCTTTCAAGGACAGAAGAAGAAGGTGAGTTATATATGAGAGAACACTCTTAAACAAAATGGGGACTACTATCAGATCTTTGGTCTGTAAGCTCTTGTAAGGTCAGGAACCTCATCTAATTTGGGGATTGCATTTGGCTTTTACTAGATGGTCACACAGTCTCAGGCCTGTCACTAACACTTAAACTCTGTCTCAATTTCTTTGTCTGTAAATGAAACAGTTACACTAAATTGACTCTATAATCCTAGAATCTTCCATGATTCTTGAAATAAGAATCATACAAGACCATGAGCCACAGAGTGCCCAATCAAATATAATACAGATCCTTTGTGGGTGAAAGACAAGTCTATGTATGAACAGGAAATGGGGAAATAAGCAACTGCAATGATTGAAAAGTCCTGTTAGAGGATGCAGAAACTGACCAGTCTTGAAGTTAGGCAGAGGGTGGATGGCCTAACAGAGAGGAAACAATGGAATCAGCATATTTCATCAAATGTATAATGTCATTGATTATAAGGCACATTATTATTTTAAGCATCACTAACAGGGAAAATGGTACCAATTGTGTGCTTTGTCACCTCTGATTTTTTAACTTTACATTTATTTAAAAAGCTCCTTTAGGTCTTCCCTGGTGGCGCAGTGGTTGAGAGTCTGCCTGCCGATGCAGGGGACACGGGTTCGTGCCCCGGTCTGGGAAGATCCCACATGCCGCGGAGCGGCTGGGCCCGTGAGCCGGGGCCGCTGAGCCTGAGCGTCCGGAGCCGGTGCTCCGTAACAGGAGAGGCCACAACAGTGAGAGGCCCGGGTACCCCCCCAAAAAAAAAAAAAAAAGCTCCTTTATACTCATTTGGCTGTAAAAGAAGACAGATCGTCAACAGGCACATGAAAAAGTGCTCAACATCACTAATCATCAGGTAAATGTAAATCAGACCCACAATGAGCTATCACTTCACACCTGTTAGAATGGCTATGTGTTGGTGAGAGGATGTGGAGAAAAGGAAACACTTGTACGCTCTTGGTGGCAACGTAAATTGGTACTGTCACTGTGGAAAGTATAGAGGTTCCTCAAAAAATTAAAAAGAGAACTACAATGTGATCTAGCAGTTCTACTAACTCGAAAAGATATCTGCACCCCCGTGTTCATTTCAGCATTATTTACAATAGCCAAGACATGGAAACAACCTAAGTGTCCATTGATAAATGAATAGAAAAAGAATGTGTGTATGTATACTACATACACACATATATATGTATATATGTATGTATACATTTTTCAGCCATAAAAAAGACAACATTTGCCATTTGTGAAAACATGGATGGAGCTTGAGGGCATTATGCTAAGTGAAATAAGTCAGAGAAAGATAAAGTGGACAAAATAGGTGAAGGGGGTCAAAGGTACAAACTTCCAGTTGTAAAATAACTCCCAGGGATGTAATGTTCAGCACCACGACGGTGACTAGTTTACAATACTGTATTGTATATTTGAAAATTACTAAGATCTTAAAACTTCTTATTGTAGTGATCACTTTGCAATATACACATATATCAAATCATTATGTTGTACACCTGAAACTAATATAATATTATATGTCAATTATATGTCAATATTTTTAAAATGCTCCATTATACTCATTTGCATATAAAAGACCACATGAACAGCTATGACCATATGACCAAGTTTACCGAAACAGAGTTAATGACAATTGCACCCTAACTTCTATCTGGCTAACAGAGATGATAGTATACTATTGAATGAAAGGCAGCCAATTTTCAGAGATGTTAAAATGTGGCAAAATAAATATGCATCTAAAAAATCAGCAAAATGAAGTAGCATTCATTTTATGGGTGAGAGTATGGGAAGAAGTTCAGCAACCATCATGGTAAAGGGTGTGTGTGGATGTGTGGACATTGTTTGGAGGAAAAGTCACAAGGCCCAGAACTGAAAAAGCTGGGGGCAGGACATGTAAAAGAAGATGTAACACTAAGAACCATGGCAGATCCAAAGAAGTTCTTTTAAAAGGTATACATGTATGTATAAAAACGCCTAATGAATTGTTCTAGTCAGAGAACTTGCCAGATGTGAAACTGGGTTCTGAAAGACTCATTATAAACTAAATAACACCTCCAGTTAATACCTGAATATCAAATGATCTAGGTTTATACAAAAGTAGCATTCAATTACATGTTATATGCTTTCATCTTAGTTCTTAGGGAGAGAAATAAAGGACTTTATTAAATGCCCTCAGGTTCACAGAGTGAAGAAAAAAAAAGGACATTTCCCCCTGCTTTCTCACTGAAATAGCTATGATTCATTTTGAATTTCATTTAAATCTTCCAAGTGAAGGTACTTATACAAAATCTCCTCCAGAAAACAGCAAACTGCCTGCAAGAAAACTGAAAGAGAACAAGCCAAAACGAGTATGACTCTTCCAGTTAGGAACAATATTTAAGATTCTTATTTCCCACCATCTTTACCAAACAGACCACTCTGCAGCGGTGACTGGGGAGTGGATATCATTACTAAACCTAAGGTCACAGGTGGTTTTGCACTGAAGCATAATTAAATTATGCAGAAAGAATTAAAGTGGTTTAGCAAATAAGGCCTCCTTATTCAGGCTGAATAGGACAGGTAGAATGCAGTGCCATGTCCAGGCTACAACAAGGCAGTAGTCGGGCCCAGAGAAATTAATCTGGAGAGCAATCACTTGATGATCCCTGACTATGAATACTTAGTTGAAATTATTCCTCAGTCACCCTGGGATGAGAAAAGCAATTACTCATAATTAACAGGTCACTTTTTTTGTAGGAATATTTATGCAGGGCACGGAGAGGGTGTCATAAGAGAAAATCCCTCTTGTTTAGGGAAAAATTGATATGTGTGCTTGGGATGAACATGATGATCAAAAGCTATTAAAGAGAAAAGAAACTTATTAAGGATGAAGACATCTACTTAACTGTATATTTCCATGTGTGAATTTTGGCTTTTGGGGTGATGAAGAGTACCACTACTGGGAAATAGGTAGCAGAGTGGTGAGAGAAGCTTTTCTCACTTTGAGAGCAATCAGTTCTCTTCAGCTAGGTTTTGAGGAAAGACACGGATAAGCACATTTGATACTGACTTGCTCCCCAAAGAACAAGGAAATCTAAATATACAGAGAATCCTATGCCCTCAGATTGCAAAAAAAACACACACACACAAAAGACAAAAAACCTATAAATATATCCCCAGTTCTGTCCTGATGTGTCATTTAAACCACTACTACATTACCCCAGTTAGATACTTGTTCAGTCAAGGAATTAAGATTTTCAAAGTTACCACCTAAAGCTGAACATTTTTTTTCTGGACAATGTCTTCAGAACAAATTATGCAATATTGATTTATAATAATATTTTATATGCATTGTATGTACATGTGGAGTGTGTGTATGTGTGTGTAGTATAACTGTCGAATAAATCCATGAGCAAGTGGGAGAGACCAGGTGTTGCCTTACTGGATAGGAAAATATAATAATTTTTTACTAGTGTACCAGAAATACTTGAATAAAAGGATTTGTATGATTATTTACCAAGCAGATCTTTTGAAAAATTCAGGCCACCAATTGGATTACTTAGATTGTCGAATTCTAAATTTTTCAGTAGAGATAAATTATACTACTGCTTAACTGCTAGTCAGAAACAGAGCTTAACATAGTTATTAATTAATTTATTTTTTAAAATACATGTTGTTCTGGTACAGTACAAAGGATTCAGAGTATGTAAGTACAAACTCAAATTTTTAATACTGTTTAATTGCCTCCCATTTAATTCAAATACCTTATTTCAGGCCCTCATCCAGTAGGTGATGAAAGGTAGGTTTTGGGTAACACAATTAGATTAAACTAATCTACTTACACATTAATGGCTGATAATAATTTACCTATGCAAGAAATATGTAAAATTTAAGGTGGATTCATATTAACCTAAATAGATGTGTTAAGAAAATCAATATCTATAGGTAGTAGTTTGAAAATATTCAAGAGGCACAGGTATATTTTAGAATTGAAAACTATTTTTTTAAAATAGATCTTTATTGGAGTATAACTGCTTCACAATACTGTGTTAGTTTCTGTTGTAAAACAAAGTCAATCAGCCATATGCATACATATATCCCCATATCCCCTCCACCTTGAGCCTCCCTCCTCAGCCTACCTCCCACATCTGTAGGTCGTTGCAAAGCGGGAGCTGATCTCCCTGTGCTATGCTGCTGCTTCCCACTAGCTATTTTATGGAATCTAAAAAAAAAAAAAAAGATACTGATGAACCTAGTGGCAGGAATAAAGACGTAGATATGAAAACTATTCTTAACATAGTCCATCCTCTGCCTTCTTGGCCAGCTTTCTTTACCTATTATTACTTTACCCAGCTTCATTCTCTATTTACATATATTTAGAGTATTTTTTGTTTCTTTTTAATAAAAATACTACATGTGTGTTTGTACATCTGTGTGCACATTCTATCTCTAAGTAGCTGGAGAGAATTAATCATGAGTTGAGAAGGACATCCTTTCCAAGAGTGGATCTCATACTGACATACCCTATATTGTCAGGATTATAAATAAACGCAAGCTACTTCCCAGTTTGCCCGAGACAGACCCTGTTCACGGCTGTTGCCCCAGTTTCCAGTCCAGTTTAGCATTTGCCCCTTTCTTCATTTGAAAACGTGATTCAACTCACTTTCCTTCGGAAGACTATCAAGAACTGGGGCTGGGTAGTGCCAGGTCTCCAACATGCTGCCCCTTCCTTCCTTGACATCGCATTTTCTACCCTTTGGTCTTTATCTATCCTCTTTCTGAATCGTCCATCAGCTGGGCTCTCCAGGTGGCCATA
The DNA here is from genome assembly GCF_003031525.2 of Neophocaena asiaeorientalis asiaeorientalis. Classification (NCBI taxonomy): domain Eukaryota; kingdom Metazoa; phylum Chordata; class Mammalia; order Artiodactyla; family Phocoenidae; genus Neophocaena; species Neophocaena asiaeorientalis. Next base: position 8,844,739 of record NW_020185338.1, on the reverse strand, counting down.
CAAAGGCCCCAGCCGCGGTAACGCCCCGTGCCGCGCCGTCACGCTACGTAGCCGCCCTCGCTGCAGGCGTGCCCCTCCCATCGCGGCTCCGGCTCTTTCCGGACTCGCTGAGGCGGAGGTGCGGTTGCCGTCGAGGGAGGCGACGGAAGCTTGGTGTGGGGAAGAAACACACGTATTGGAATTGGTGTCAGAATCCTAGCTGGTGAGCAGATTTGTATTATTATTAATAGTTGCACTTCGATAAGCCGCGATGAGTTTGGTCCACCTCCAGTTTAGATTTTTCATCTAGCGCAGTGTGAAGTGCATGCACAGGAAACAAAGTTCCTCCTTGAACATGTGGTAAAATGTGAAAGACGAACAGAGATGACTCATATCTCTTTCTCCCGACCCTTTCCAGTCACATATGTGTGCACACATAAGTGTATCCTCCACTTCTTTTTCAGGGAACAAATACAGTGTGTTAATTAAAGTAAGTGCCCTTGAAACAAGGGGCCAGTGACATGAGTGCTGCCTGCTGCCCTCCTCTAGTCGCCAGGTGCTTGGTTTAGCCGCCAAAATTGCCTTAAACGGTGCACCGTAACCTTTAGCTGTGAGCAGGACATCAGTCTCCCCATGAGCACTTTTAATGGGATTCAGGAAATTAGAGGATAACTTTACATTAAATATGTTTTGGAAACATACTGGGTTGCCAGTAGCTCAGTCTTGCAGAGTCAGATAAATAGGTCAATGTTTTGCCAAATATATACACAGACAATACATTATGTTATCATTTATTGAACATGCACATACAAATAAGATGCAGGCATTTCTTAAGTACGAATTGCATTTTCTTTCTAACTCTATTAAGTTAAATATTTACATTTCACTCCCAATTCCAGATTTTATTTATGATACCTTTAAAACAAGGTGAATAGACCCTGAATTTGACCATTAGAAATGCTGAAGTAAGAATTCAATAGTAAATTGGGAAAAACAAAACAAACATATTCCTGCCCTCCTTATTAACCCATTTACCTCTTCATGTGCCAGTTAGACAAAGCTACTTTCTTTGTTGTTGTTATTTTTTGTAAGTAGGCTTTATTTTTTAGAGTAGTTTTTAGCTTCACAGAAAAATTGCACAGAAGGTATGGAGATTTTCTACATACTCCCCATTCCTACACATGCATAGCCTCCGTTGTAATCAACATTCACTACCAGAGTGGAAACAGCTATTTTTAATCTATGATTTAAGATACATTTAGCCTAACTGTGTGTTAAGAGTAGAACTTTTGTATTTTTTTTTTCCTGTGTTAAGAGTAGAACTTTTGTATTTTTTTTTTCCTTTTCCATTAAAAGCTTCTTAGCTGACTTTTTCCCCACTCTCCCTTAGAGCTTAGCTAGCAAGTTGGTTTAGAGCAAAGGATTGGTGAGCAAGGCTTATTCTAGCTTTCTTTGTTGGCAGAGTGTTTATACTGCCAAAGGCATCCCACCCTCTGCTAACTATTGATTTTAATGGATTTTGTTGGCCATTCCTAGTCCATCTGTCTGCAATAAAACAAAGATCCCTTAAACCCCTATAGGAATTTCAGAGCTATGAAAACTCAGAAAATGCCACCTGGGAGATTACTTTACCCCCCTTTTTGTCAAAGATTAAAGTGTTCTTACAGGATTGATTTGTGCTCATCCAAGATTTTGAACGGCTACTTTTCTCACAACTCTTTAAAAAAATTTCCTTTCCAGTGAAATACCCCCTTTCATGAACACAAAGATGGTGGGATAATGATATTTGAATACATGGACTAATGAACATCTTTCTAAGGAGAATTGTTGTAGTAGAACCCAATTTACCTTCAAAAACTCTGAGACAACAGCCTTGTACCTCTTCTTCACTTGCTCTGAAAGGGCATTTCCCTTTTGAACCCTCTATTCATTTAACAACCTCCAATAAGTGCATACTTATTGTTTTCCTTCTATATGTCATTTCACTAGGAAACCAAAAGAGAATAGAAGGATGTTAATTCTGTGGATTCTTAGACTAAAGTCAAATCTTGTTCCTCATTTCTTAACCCAGGTTGTAATTCCACAATGTTTCTGCCCTCAAATCTTGGAAGATAGAGGGGGATATTTTCTTCTGAATTACCATGGAAACCTCCCAAAGTCTTTGGGCAGATTATCCTAGGGCAAAAACAGTGGGAGCCTGAAAGTTTAGTAACAGGTGTAAATAAATTTCGGTTCTTCTATAGAGACTAAGACTCTGAAAACAACTCCAGGTTCTCTCACTTGCCTCTTTAATTCTTGCTTCTTACAGCTCAGTGGGAGCAAAGTTGACTCCTGGCTCCAGAGCTGAAAGCTTTCAGTTTCCAGAAAACTTGTGGATTTAAGCTCAAGGAAAACAAATGCCAAGATGCTGTAGCCGCCATGATTTATATCTCTATTCAATCTTGATAATATTTTTCTTCTCTATCATAAATGCCTAGAAACTGTCACATGCAATCTAAGGAATGTTATTGCCCAAACAACAAAGGGAATAGAGAGACTTAATGTATTTAGTTATTTTATAGAGGCAAACTAAAGTAAGTACCATACATCATAAAAAGAACCATAGTTTTAAAAAGCCAAGTAGAGAGGTGCTAACAAAAATGAAAGCTTTCTTATTTCACTCAGTCCCCTGCAGAGAAAGAAAAAGGAAGCATTGAAGCTGAGGGGCTTGGCTGAGCCAGGAATCATGCACAATTGTTTAGGTACTGCTTTTCAGCCTTCCCTTCTAAGGTCAAGAGGGAAACATGCCTGTACGGGATAACTGAGACCATCCTAACTGTCTGGAGGATTATGTCAACTGATAGAAGATGAGTAAAAGAGGTGCTTGGGGCCGGATATCTTCAACACGAAAGGTCTGTTGCTTTTCCTGGCAGAGCCTGTCCCTAGCCAGGTAATCTCGCAGCTCACTTTACCAAAGCAGCCACTGTCTGTGACTGTTGCCATTAGAAACACTTCCAAGTTCCAGACAGGGATTGCTCTTCTAGCTGCTGATCAGAGAAGGAATAATTAGGCATGCATGGTTAACTGATAGTGGCTGCAGAGAAGACACTGGCTTCCTTCTGGAGGGAATTTCCAGTTGCCGTACTGTTATGACACACAAGAAATATTCTGTCCTCCATATGGAATGAAGAAGCAAAGACAGTCAAACCAGTCTGATTTAGGACTGTGAACCAGGATTCCTATGGAGATTTCAAAAGAACAGGGTCAAGACTTTAGTTTGAAGTAATTTAGCATTGCTTTTTCTTCAGCTGCAGATTTCCCTCGGGTTCCTCTTTAATGTTAGGGCGTCTATGGGATTGTACTCATAAAAGAAAAAGACACAGATGTTTCTCTTAATGCCCTGAATACAGAGTTGACTGGTCAGCTCATCATATTCTGTATATTTAAAAACATGATGTAGTTTTTTTAAGGAAAAAAACTCCATTAATAGTTCACTGAATATTTTATGTTACTGATTTTCATGGGAGAATTCTCTGATTAGTGAAATAAACTCATGTGTGTTGCTGCTGACTTGCAACCTAACAGGGGTAAAAAGGAGAAGTAGACAGTTGAAAGAAACTAAGGACAGGAAATACATCTGAGGAGGGAAAAAGTGGAATGCCGTATGTGTGATGAAACCACAGGGAGTTAATTTGGATTTCATATTGAAAAGATTTTCTTTTATCTTTTCCTAAGGGAGTGCAATAGAACATATTTTCCACCAAAAACAAAACACAGAATGTATTGAATGGGACTGTGTATATACTTGTGTGTTGGAGGCTGGCATTGAGAAATAAAAGGGTGTATATAGGAATAAAATTTTAGTGTCTTCTGTTTTGGAAAAAGTGATAAATTTTGGAGGAAAAAATCAGGTATTCTTTGGATTAATGAGCTCCATTTCCAGCTTTAAAAATGCAGTTTCATATTTGGCCAGCAGAAGGTATGCTGCACAAAGGACTGAATTACAAACTAGCCTGGTATATGGGACCATAAATCAGTTTGGGTAGTAGGTTGAGTTATGTTCTTAATCATGGAAGGATACTTTCGCTTGAAACTATTCTTTCTCATATTTCTAGTAGTCTCTCTTATTTATGGGCATGCTGGAATCTGGCCAAAGCTTTCCCCTAGGTAAAATGACAACAGCTTAATTAGGAATGTTTGGTCTGTGGCATGAGTTGCCAAAGAGTGGTCCCATTGTTCTAAACACACAGACATCCATCGTCAGCCTGCTCCCAATGCCCATAGCATAGTGGTAGAAGCACAGGGCTGGAAGACATCTGAATCATTTTTTGGATTCCAGCACTGTCTAGTTATATTTTAAAAAAGGCAAATCATACTCTCTCTGGAGCTCAGCCATATCAGCTTTCAAGTGGCTATCCCGATTCCTAGTAGAACTGTGAAAATTAAATAAATTTAAATCAAAGAAATAACTTCCCCCCAAAAAAGGCAGGGGATAAACAAATGTAAGGTAATGTAAATAGTATTCTTGTCTGGAGCAAAGTATTATAATTCTCAGATGAGTAAAATAGATGTTATATTATGATTTTAGCTATTAATTCCTTAGCAATATAATAGAAAATGTGAATCTCTTGTAGGCTTGCAGCCTACTCATCTTAAAAGCCACAGAGAATGCATGTTATGTGCTCAAGAAGTATTTGTGAATGCAAAGGAGAAGACTTCACAGCAAAATAAAAACAAGCAAAAAAGCTAACTAGAAATCTGTACTCTGAGAGTACTACTGAATACCCATAAGAGGTGCATAGGAGAGGAAAACTTTCCCTTTGAGTATCTGAACATTGCATTATAGCTTATAAGAAAATGAGCAAGGATCTAAGAAAAATCTCAATACGTTATTTCCAATGTCCTAGGTGTAAAGGAACAGAAAACTGTTTCTTGTTTGTTATATATCTTCTAAGAATTTCTTTGGACTTTAAAGGAAACTTAAAATGGTGTGTGTGGGGCTTCCCTGGTGGTGCAGTGGTCGGGGGTCTGCCTGCCGATGCAGGCCGGTCTGGGAGGATCCCGCGTGCCGCGGAGCGGCTGGGCCCGTGGGCCATGGCCGCTGAGCCTGCACGTCTGGATCCTGTGCTCTGGAACAGGAGAGGCCACAACAGTGAGAGGCCCGGGTACTGCAAAAAAAAAAAAAAAATGGTGTGTGTGTATGTGTGTGTGTGTCTCCTGTGTAGGATCATGTGTGTGTTGCCAGAGGCGGGAAGAGTTCACAATTCGGGCAAGCGTGAGAAGGTGCTGGTCTGCATCAAATTGTAGTGCTTCCAGAAATAAGGAGAATTTGAATTTTCTGAAACCCACACTACGCTACACATCTTATGACAAAATATTTTGTTATTATGAAGATTGGCACTTGTCAAACTTCATTCAAAAGTGTTTTAATCTTCAGGCCTGCCACCCTTGTCAAATCCTTTAGAAGTGCAAAGCAAATCTTTCTTAAGGAAGACCTAGGCAAATATGAAGACCTGCTCTGCTGCCACTAGGTAAGAATGTTGAATTTTGAAAGAGCTGTCAAATCATGCCCTGAGTCACAATAGAAAATGATTCAAAGATCAGAAACGTTAAGATATGTTTTAGATTAAGAACACCAACCCCTTATTAGTAGTGTTGTCAAATCTGGTACCACTTACTGGGATGTCAATAGCTAATGAAATGCAAGTGGTATTTTGTTGAATCTAAAACATTTGAAAGATTAAAAAAAAGTAAAAGAAGGATGCTACTTCTGCTGTTCTTCACTGATTTCTGTTGTTCATTGTTTTCAAAGATTAAATGGCTTGTCACTCTTAACCTTTCTCAAGAAATCTTTTTTTTTTTTTTTAAGTGATAGCCTTAAGTGTTCTTTATCTTTTTCAGGCTTGTTATTTTCAAATAGCTTAAGACTCACCAGAAGTTGCACAAATGGTACAGAGAATTCCCATGTACTGTTCACCCAGCTTTCCTCAGTGATAACATCTTACATAAACATAATATGTTGTCAAAACCAGGAAATTGACATTGGTACATTTATATTAACTCAAATACAGACCTTATTCAGATTTCACTAGCTTTTCTATGCACTTTTTTTCCCTCTCCCTTCTGGGAATCTTTGAGTTACCTAAATCTCTAACTGGTTATCAATAATAAATATTATGTGATACAGAAACAAATCATTGACCAGCAGTGACACTTAAAATGAACAATGCTAAAGCATAAGTCCCATCTGTTTTCACTTACTTCAGAAGGTTCCTGTGTTTAGCCTACTTAATCATTCCTACCGGCTTCCCTCTTCAGACCTCCCTCCCAAGACCAGTATTCAGATAGCAACTGCCTAAAACAAGATTTGACATTTTTGAGTGTTTTATCTTTGATAAGCTCAAGGGGGTCATTTCTGTAAATTCTACAGACGCTTTCAGACATTAATACTGACAAATTAAAGAAATGAAAGCAATTTGTAAATCTAAGAGCTTGTCAGGGATAGAGGACATTTATTTATTTCTGCCTGGTGAACACCTGGGTTCAGCTTGCTAAGGAACAATGAGCACCATTGTTTGGAATAGAAAAGTCAGTCTAAAGGAGACTCTCCTACTGCTAAATGGGCACCAAGGCAATACTTTGGCACACTTGAAGATGATATACTTTATGTGTCATATTTAAAAAATAGAAAAAGAGATCATGGCCATTTGTGACCATTAAATACACCATACGTGTTCTTGTGGTTGAATTGTTAAGCATCGTTGCAATTTAGTATATCATCAAGAAGGATTAAAAAAGGTTTACAGAAAGGAATAGGCCACACAGACATCAGTGGGTAGGTGAGAAAATCATGACCATTGTGCACAAATGGAGGAAAAATTGACCTACTTACCTAAAATTATATAAGCTAGATTGATAGTTTATTAAACAAAAGATGGCCAACTTATGGCCATTTCTCTAAAATTCTTCAACGGAAAAACATAAAACTAGGGCCACTTTTTATAAGCCATCAGCCTAGTGACTTAGACAAAAACAAGGAAGTCCATGTGATGAATACCTAAATGTTTTTTAAACTCCTAGAACACTAAAGCACTTTTTTGGGAGACATATAATCTCCTTTACCTACCACTGATGTACCCAACTAATAGAGAAAAATTAAAAGAGATGTAATAAGTGGCTCTACTTTCTCAACCGTGCTTTCTCTAAGTTCTCAAGTTCAGACCAGACTAGTTAATAGCATCTGTTTTCACTTCATTCTTTCTGCCATAAATGAAGGCGGATGCTATTGGGCTCTGGCAAGCCTGAGTGGGTAATGGCTTCTGGGGAAGGGCAGCATGAAGTGAGTGGACCCACAAGGTTAGACTTATGAGTATGGGACACTTAAGTTGTTTCAAGACTACACACTGGAAGGAGCTTCCAAGTAACAAAGGATAATGCATAGCTTTGCAGAGAGATTTTTTTGCCTACATTATGGTTTTATTTTCTTCTTTGCCCTAAATACTATTTCTGATAAGGTTGTATGAAAATATCCCAGGCATTAAGGACATTGAAATAGAAGAATGATTGGGCATCTTAACAGTGAAAGGAAATATACAGAGCACTGTTACCTCACTGGGCCTCTGTTCCTTGTGGGAACTTTGGAGTCTGCAAAGATACAGAAGGATAGGCCTTCTATCACCTCACATGTGCTCTCACAGAAGTTTATCCAGCTACTTTTATTGGACTATAAATATGGGGGTGTGTGTAATTGGTGGGATCAAGAGGTCGTATATTTCAAACTATAGAATTCAATTGTGAAATAGAAAGTTGTCGAATATTATCTGAAATCTAATGATTAGCAACTGGAAATCATTTTTGGATAGGACAGCTATGGCTGTGATAGCCTTTAGATTTGTGCTTGTGAAAATTAATGTATGTAGGTTCCTTTTATGAAGATATATTTATCAGTTTTTAGTCATTAAGTTAATGATAGTTAACATATTAAAATAGTTAAAAATCAGATACTGAAAATAAACAATTCTTTATATGCCAGAGTTTGCAGTCTGGGTTTAGATAGGCAAGAAAACATGCAGAGTTCAGTAAAAATGGCAATACAGGATGCCCTGAGAGCACATAGACGGGTTCCTGAACCCCAGAGGGAGAGAAAGGGATGCAGGGCCTTCCCAAGTTTCTGTTACTCTGATGTTCATCTCATGCACGTGAGATGAAACCCACCCTCAAAGCTTTGTTAAAATTATCTCTCCTGTCTGATCTCAGAGCAGTTGTTGTCTATAGCTTTCATGGAGCATTTGCATTATGTTACCTTTTCATGTGTATTATTCTGTCATCCTTGTTACATGGCGAGCTCTTTGAAGGCAGAAACCTGCTTCCCCGGCCTCACCGGCTGTGAGTACAAATGGGGTCATGCTAGCAACAAATTTCACAGTGCCCCAACTGTGTAGTAGCAGAGAACCTTAAATGGTGAGTTCTGAATGTTCTTGGAGATTTTTTGATAAAAATTCACTTACAGTTCTCTCATGTTATCCCCTACACACCCACCCCCTGTCAGCATTTTGCCCCCTGCTGCACCACCTCTGCAGTATCCTTCCACTACTGCTGGCACCTGCCTGCCAATGACACACCAGCGCCAAGGAGGCTGTCTCTTAATATTGCCCACACCACAGGCATCCTGCTCTCACGTTTCCCTCTCTCCTTGAGCACTGACGCTGATCCCATTATGGTCCATGTGTCTCTGAGTCTCAAGTGAAACAGCTCTGCACCTTTGCATCCACTGTCTTCACATGCTTAGTGCTTGAGGCAGAGCCTGGAGACTTGTACCATACTTTCTTCTTCCACTCCCTGTCTATTCCTCAAAGTCATAACCACTGCTGAATCTAGCAGCTTTCCTCCCTCCTGTAAATCAGTTCATGTAAAATTAACAGCTGAGGGCCACTCTATGCACTGCTTTCTTAGGCACACTCCTTAGGCTCTGCCTGCATGCCTACTACATTACCATCACTGCTCAGGGTTGTCTATGAATGATCTACTCCCAATCAAGAGAAATGTTTACTAATTGCTTCATAACCACATCCACTATGAGATGGCACCACCTAATATCAGGCAGTTGGAAAAAAAAACACTTTTTCCTATTCTGGAAACCAAAGCAAATATATGTGGCATGAAGAAAGAAATGCAACCCACAGTGGCACAAGACTGACAATATGACAGTAGTATGTGTCTGCCCAACTGCCATCTCCACAAATTAATTTTTCATTTTATCTCTGGATTTACTGTCACACTTCGGCTGGGAGTACAGTTATGACTGAACTGAGATTCATTTATACTCATTCCTCATGCTACAATATAATAAATATTTTTATCACCAAAGTTTTCTTGCATATATTACTAGAAATCACAGAATTTGTCTCATAGTTGATTATATGGAATCAAAAGAAGTAACATTCTTTAAAGTACAGGGTACCTGAAGGAGGTTCACATAAAATCCATATGAATGTATTAAATGCTGTCAAACATGCACACACACACGTGCGCGCGCGCGCACGCACGTTCAGTCTCTAGTGCTTTACAAGTGAAAATGGTTCCACTGCTTGCTTTAGAGTCTATCTCGAAGTTTCCCTAAAATGACTTAACTATCCTTCATTAAAAAGTTTCCATGAGTTGTTGATATTGATTGAAATGAGAAGCAGAATATTGGCCCCCATTTACTGAGGGATTTGGCATTTGTACATGAGTGTGTTGAATATAATGTCATAGTATAAAGATAAGGATAATGCTTAAAGTAATGTATGAGAATTCTTATACAATATCCATGCAAGTAGATTCATATTAACGGAGAGTTTGACAGATTAAATAACTGATTTTTTTTTCCTCATGGTGATGTCATTTCTGTCGTTTCTGTGTCATCCCTTGGGCCAACACAAGTTTAAGTGGTCAAGCTCAGAATCAAGTGATGGAGAAGTATACTTTGCCTGTGATAATTCCTTGGCAAATGTATGGAACAAGGGAAGAATGAAGAATTGAAACCAATAGATCAGTCAGTCACATCACCATTTCCTGTCATGTTTCTATTTCTAGCCTGCTATTTTGATGAACAATCGTGATTAGAAAACTCAGTGTTTGATTTAAAGTCATACTTAAGAATAAGGAAAAATACCTATTGTAATGGTTCTCCAAGGGTAATATAAGGTCCACTGATGGGCTACATGGAGGCTCTTGAAAAACTGCAAACACATCCACCATCTCAAGTCTTTTTTTTTCAAGTGTTACTGGAGTGTGACTGCAACTCTATAAACTTTTAGTTTTGAATAACATTAAGAGAGCACATATTGGCAAGCCATCAAGTGGGTTCTTAAAGGTTACTAAAAGGAAGTCTTCTGAAACACTGTGGTGCATGGTTGATGTTTTAAGTTCAATGCTAAAAGTCTGACTCTCATACCATATTAGCCTTGTGAAGCTCCAAACACACAAAGGGAAAATAAGAATCCCCACCATTTGGGGAGAGAATGCTTTGATATCAGTACTGTTTTGAACGGAAAATGGTTTTAAATTGCTGCTTTCCTTTTCAGTTATAAATGTTGATGTATCTCAATCATCTTTAACTTTATTGTATGCTTACCATCGGTAAAACTTATTTGTAGCAATAGTATTTTATATTTTAGACTTTTAAAAACTCTGTTTTAAGGTACATAGATATCGTGGTTCAAATAATGATCACATATAACTTTGTTTTTATTGTAATTCTGCTCACATACAGACATGCCACAGGCACACACACATACCCCTGGAAGATAAGGTACAAAATGACAATTTTCATGATAGAGTAACTTTTCTGATGGAAAGTAGGAGTGGACTGATTAGAATAGGGTGCCATAGAATTGTCTGTGCAGCCTAATGGGAGTAGTTTCAGAGTTATTAATCTAAATCAAAGTATATCATATGATTAGGACTAAATCAGGGAAGGTTGTATTGAATAAATGAAGCTCAATATCTGAAACTGCCTTTATTTCTCTCTACAAAGTGGCCCTCATTTGACCTCTCTAGTCTCAGGTACTATAGGGAGCATTCCTGATTACGTGTTTAATATTCCAGTAACCTCGTAGTATGTAGCATTAGAGGGTATTATTTATCCAATTCCTAAATTATTAGTGAGAATCCAATCATTTGGTCAGTTGTCCAGATGTTCCTAATCAGACAGGTGCTTCTAAACCTATAGATGTTTGATATAAGTAGTTGAATTTTTCACTTTTGATCCAGATGTTTTGGTGCTGATTACTTGTCATTGTTATTATGAATCTGATTTTTCCAAGTGCTGTGGTATGTATATTGGGAAATCATATGTCTTCTCTCTTCTCCTTCTTTTACTTCAAGAGTAGGACACCCACAAAGATTTAAAAGGATAAACTGAGATTTGTAGTTTCTTGACAAAGGCAAAGAATGATGCTAACAGTATATAATAGCTTGGATATTTATTTATCTTTACATTTTATTACTAGATACTACGTAGTATATTTTGAACTGACTTGGTAAAGAATTACTTTGAGTTTCTACCTTAATTCAAGTCTTTCAACACTTGTGTGGACTGGTAAGTTACAAGCATAAGGTTTGCTATGTTGAAGTCTCAGAGCATTAAATTATTTATTAGAGTAGGTGGGTATAATGAAAAAAAAAAGTCCCAGGCTTTGGAGTTAGGGATTAGTTGTTCAAATATCAGTTGTAGAATTGTGTATTGTATAATGTGGGCAAGTCACTTAGCTTTGGTAAAACATAGCTTCCTCACAAATGACATGGGAAAAAAAATGTCTACCTTGTAAGATGGTTGTAAAGATTAACAGTGGATATGAACAATGATTTTTATTAATTTCCCTTAATAAACAATTGTTTAAAATTGATTAATTTTGCTTCCTTAAGTTGGGAAATGACTAGATGTTGCACAGGAAGTTATCACATCAGTTCCATGAATAAAAGAATGATTGAATTATGTATTAGAATGGCTGCTTCTGCAGTTTGCTCCCTGCATGGCTTCCAGATCTCAATCTTATAACAGTTAGCCCAGAAAATGTCATGATGATGACAGGTGGATTATACTAAAGAGAAATAAAAAGATAATGGGAGATGGAAATGAAATTGGGTATGTAAGCAATTAGAGCCATTATTGGAAGGGAAAATTTTGAGGTTATCCATAGTAAAATCACTGGGCTCTAGTGACTACTCTCTTTTCATTCCCAGAAAATCATAGGTTAATTCTGAAGCCTTTGAGGATGGGGGCTCACCAGTACAAAAGGGCTAATTTTTTTTTTTTTTCACAAATGTGCTGAATTACTAGTTTACAACTGGAGGGAGTTTAAACAAAAGGTTAACATTGGACTCTATCTTTTTGTAACAGAAATATCTTAAAAATTCCTTTTATGTGAAAAAAAGATTTGATATTAATTTTCAGCTTTTTAATGTTTTGCATAGTGAGGAACTACTGTACAGTGGGTCATAAGGGACAAGTTATGGTGATTGTGTCAGTGTTTTTGAATTTTGCTTTCTGAAGTTTCACAAACAGTACAACTAAAAGTAAAAATAATCCCACCATTATTTTAAAAGAATGCTGAGATACTGTAGTGATCGATACCATATCACTGTAATTGATGAAATGATTTTAATCAACTGACAAACTTATAACTGGTTACTAATGAGTTAATGAAGTTAATCAGGTTGACCCAGCCTTTGTATTCTTAATAATATTTTTATAATTATATATAAACACTCATACATGCATATACACAAATGCATCTACGAATACATATAAATAGTATTTATGAAATAGAAATACATATATTTATTATATGTCTGTTTTCCTTCAATAATTTATTCATTCAGCTGATGTATCCAGTGAATTGTGACTTTACTCTGTTTTCCTAGAGTATGATTCTTCTTTCAGTTATCTAGTGCCATGTAACAACACACTCCAAAACTTACTGATTTAAGAAATAACTGTTTTATTTGTTCATGATTATTCAAGCTGACCTAGGCTTCTGCTTTATTTTGCTTTATCTTTGATGGTAAGACAGGGGAACATAAATGCATGGACACTCCCACGCGAATGTTTGGTTGAGAGTAGGGTATGGGGAGACTGGAGACATAGCACTCAGTAATTCACAGAAATTCTGAAATCTAGCCAAGTATATGGCACCATCTCTCATCCTCTCTTCTGGAATGGGGGATGTAAGTTGGTTGGGACCCATTTCTGTTCCACTTCACCTAAGAGTGATTCATTCACTTCTTGGCTTGATTTTGAAATCTGGACCTTTGACTCTTTTTTTTTTTTTTTTTACCTTTGACTCTTAATGATTAATTTTCCATAAGAAATGGTTAATGTTTGCATCTGGGTAGTTTTCTCGACTCTGCTTCCTCACATTAGAAGTTTTGGAATCCAGAGGCTCATTTGTGTTTTGTGCTATCTGTCCCTTTTAGACCAAGCTATTCTAATTCCTTTAAAAACTTTGAGGACCTTTTAAGATTTAAATTGCAATTCACTTCATTAGACAAAAGCCATGCCCACAAATCTCTCTTAAGATGGGCCCAACTCCACCTGGACCTAGAGTCTGGAGGCCGTGTAACAATATAATTAGAATTTCCAGAAGTTTTCTAGGTGAGAGTGTCTATGAGGCATGCTTTTAAGACCATTAGAAGTCCCTTTTTCTGTCTAAAGGGTCTGAGAAGCTCTGCTATAAGTCCTTTTGAAGTCTTTACAAAAGTCTTATAGTCACATCTTTGACTTGATTTTACTCCTAAGTCCACATTTGGTTTTTGTCTTGAACTTGATTTTTGCCCTGGAGCCATATCTATTTTGAGAACCTTTTGCTAGATGCAGACACTATGAATTAAAATTTTTTATTTTCCAACCCAGCAAGTCCAGATTGGAAATGTTTCCTGTAGATTCTGTTGGAAAAGGAAACAGTTCCTTCCTTAGCTTATTTCTACCTGTAATTTCTCATAAAAAAACAAAGAAGCCAGTAAACACTTGCAGAATTCGCCCTAGAAATCCCCTTAGCAAAATTCTTTAGCTTATTAGGAACATTTTCTAATTACCATAGGTGACAGTTTATCTGATTATTCTGTCAGTAAATAATTCAGATCTCCTTTCTTCAGCCTCAAGTTAGGTTTCTTATTGCTTTCCCAGCCTCCAATAATATTCCCCTTGGAGTCATTTGTAGGGGAGCAGAATTTGCCACCCCAAAAGATGCCTTTGGGATAAGGATTATTTTAGGCTGGTTATATTTAAAGAAAGAACAGACCTAGGAAGAGCTCTGAAAACCAAGCAGAAGTTACCCGTTTTTAAGAGACATTTACATGTCTAAGGAAAATTTTCATTTGTAAGGGTAACTTTCTTGCTGTATAGGTGTACCTTGGAGATATTGCTGGTTTGGATCCAGACCACCACAATAAGGGAAATATCACAATAAAAAAAGTGACTAACATGAATTTTTTGGCTTCCCAGTGCATATAAAAGTCATGTTTACACTATATTTTAGTCTATTAAGTATGTAATGTATTATGTCTAAAAAAAAGTGTACATACCGTAATTGAAAAAATGCTTGATTGCTAAAAAATGCTAACCATCTTCTGAGCCTTCAGCGAGTTATAATTGTTTTGCTGGTGAGGGTCTTGCCTTGATGCGGACGGCTGCTGACTGATTGAGCATGGTTGCTGAAGGTGGGGGTGGCTGTGGCAATTTCTTAAAATAAGACGACAGTGAAGTTTGCTGCATTGAGTGACTCTTCCTTTCGTGAACGATCTCTCTGTAGCATGCAGTGCTGTTTGATAACATTTTGCCCACTTCTTACAGGATTGAAGTCAATCTTCTCAAACCCTGCTGCTGTTTAATCAACTAAGTTTATATACTCTTCTAAATCCTTTGTTGTCATTTCTGCAGTGTTCACAACCTCTTCATCAGAAATAGATTCCATCTCAAGAAACCACTTTCTTTGCTCATCCATAAGAAGCAAATCCTCATCTGTTAAAGTTTTATAATGAGATTGAAGCAAGGCAGTCACATCTTCAGGCTCCAGTTCTAATCCTAGTTCACTTGCTATTTCCACTACATCTGCAGTTACTTCTCCATGGAAGTCTTGATACC
Organism: Neophocaena asiaeorientalis asiaeorientalis; assembly: GCF_003031525.2. NCBI lineage: Eukaryota > Metazoa > Chordata > Mammalia > Artiodactyla > Phocoenidae > Neophocaena > Neophocaena asiaeorientalis. The sequence goes on along the minus strand of NW_020185338.1, from coordinate 8,829,657 downwards.
TTCGAAGTCGTCCATGAAAGTGAGAATCAGCTTCTTCCAAACACCTGTTAATGTTGATATTTTGACCTACCCATAAATCAGGAATATGCTTAATGGCATCTAGAATGATGGATCCTTTCCAGAAGGTCTCAACTTACTTTGCCCAGATCCATCAGAAGACCCCCTATCTGTGGCAGCTATACCCACATGAAATATATTTCTTAAATAATTAGACTTGAAATTCAAAATGACTCCTTGATCCATAGGATGCAGAATGGATGTTGTGTTAGCAGGCATGAAAACAGCATTAATCTCATATATCTCCATCAGAGCTCTTGAGTGACCAGGTGCATTGTCAGTGAGCAGTAATATTTTGAAAAAAATCATTTTTTTCTGAGCACTAGGTCTCAACAGTGGGCTTAAAATTTTCAGTAAACCAGATTGTCAATAGATTTGCTGTCATTCAGGCTTTATAGTTCCATTTATAAAGCATAGGCAGAGTAGATTTAGCTAATTATTAAAAGCTCTAGGATTCTTAGAATGGTAAGTGAACATTGACTTCAACTTAAAGTTACCAGCTTCATTAGCCCCCTAATAAGCAATCAACCTGTCCTTTGAAGCTCTGAATCCAGGCATTGACTTCTCTTCTCTAGCTATGAAAGTCCTAGATGGCATCTTCTTCCAGTAGAAGGCTGTTCTGTCTACATTGAAAATCTGTGGCTTAGTGTAATCACTTTCACTAATTATCTTAGCTAGATCTTCTGGATAACTTGCTATAGCTTCTCCATCAGCACTTGCTGCTTCATCTTGCACTTTATGTTATAGAGATGGCTTCTCTCCTTGAACCTCATGAACCAACCTCTGCTAGCTTCAAACTTTTCTTTTGTAGCTTCCTCACCTCTCTTTGCCTTCTTAGAATTGAAGAATTATGCTTTGGCTTAAGGGAATGTTGTGGCTGGTTTGATCTATCTAGACCACTAAAACTTTCTCCCTATTAACAATAAGGCTGTTTAACTTTCTTATCATACGTGTGTTCACTGGAGTAGAACTTTTAATTTCCTTCAAGAACTTTTCCTTTGAATTCACAACTAGGCTACTGTTTGGTGCAAGAGGCCTAGCTTTCAGCCTGTCTTGGCTTTTGACATGACTTCTTCCCTTAGCTTAATAATTTCTAGCTTTTGATTTAAAGTGAGAGACATGTGACTCTTCCTATCACTTGAAGATTATAGCTTAATTTCAATATTGTTTTGTCTCAGAGAATAGGGAGACCTGAAGAGATGGGGGAACATCCAGTTGGTGGAGCAGTCACAACACATACATCATTTATTAAGTTTGCCATCTTATATGGGTGCAGTTCTGGGTGCCCCAAAGCAATCACAATAGTAACATAAAAGATCAGTGATCATGGATTACCATAACAAATATAATAATATGAAAATGTTTGAAATATTGCAAGAATTACCAGAATGTGACACAAAGTCTCAAAGTGAGCAAATGCTTTTAGAAAATGGCTCTAGCAGACTTGCTGGAGGCAGGGTTGCCACAAAACTTCAATTTGTGAAAAAACGAATATCTGTGAAGCACACCTAAGGCAAGCACAACAAAACGACATACACCTATACTGGGATTACAGTGGGGGGTGACCTTATCTCTAGAAACTTATCAATGGAGAAGGCAAGGACTCACATCTGCATCACAACCTTACCCTTGTTTACTGTGCTTTTCCTGACAACCTTCCTTAACTGACTCCTCACCCCCACCATCGTCTTTTGTATTTAGCTGAAAACGGTATTTAAGGTGGTAACTTTGGCCATTTTGGCAATTTACTAAATTTTCCTGGGTCTCTCCATGTATATATTTTATTAAACTTTTGTTTGGTTTCCTCTTGTTATTCTGTCTCATGTCAATTTAATTCTTAGACCAGCCAGAGGAACTTAGAAGGGTAGAAAATTTCTTCCTCCCTAGCACTTTCGGTCTTCTCCTTGGCTGCTCAAAAAGTCAGTGCCACAAGTTTTAGGTTTTGTTTTGACAACCCCTTATTGCCAAGTACCAACTTTCATTTCAATTATATATTGGTACATATCTAACCACCCCCAAATCAGTGGTTTAAAATAACATCATTTTATTCACTCACAAATCTTCAATCAGGGCTCAGTCCAGCTGGGCATTTCTTTTGATGTTCTTGTCAGTGGGCTTTGTGTAGCTTCATTCAGCTGTCAGGATCCGGGTTCTGGGCTTACCAAGAGGGCTAGGATTGGCTAGGTCTCTGTCTTCCTCTCCCTTTCTCCCGTCCTTCCCCCCCTGCTCCCCTCCCATTCTTCCCACACACACACACACATACACACACACACACCCCCGCCCCACCCTGGAGTACATAGTTTCAGGAACTCTCCCTCTCCATGTGACCTCTCCATTTGTTCTGGAGCAGAATGGCCATATTTCACACTGGAGACTCAATGAGTCAGGACCTCAGAACACCACATGGAAGTGTTGGGAGGAAAACTAATTTCTTCTCTACCTTTCTAAGTCCGTGGCTGAGACCCCCCACTCCCACCACATAAGGACAAATTACAGGATAAAAATAAACACAAGTTTAATAATGTGTATACTTCGTGTTTACATGGGAGAGACCCAGAAAAACTGAGTAAATCCCAGAAATGGCCCAAGCCATCCCCTTAAATACCATTTCCAGCTAAATATGAAAGATGTTGGAGTTGGGGGGCACCAGTTATAGGAGGCTATCGTTGGGAAATACAAGGTAAACAAGTAAACAAGGGTGAGGTTGTTATGCAGATTTAGGTAATTTCCTTCTCCGTTAATAAGTTTCTAGAGCTTTAGTGTCATCCTCCGTTCAGAGAGGGAGACACCCTTACAAATGGAGATTGCCCTTATAAATGTAAATGTCTCTTACTGTTGACAAAAAAAAAAAAAAATCAGTCAATCTAAGAAAGAAATGGAAATTTTTATTTGAGCCAAATCGAGGACTGTAACCCAGGTTTAGCCTCTCAGAGAGCTCTGAAAACTGTTCCATTAGTTAGAGGTCAAAGCACAATTATATAAGTTTTAGAGACAGAGGGCTGTATATTAAATGAGGTATTATTGACAGGTTATACGGTAAGTCCCCTACATGCGAACGACTTCCATTCTAAAAGCATGTTCATAAGTCCAGTTTGTTTATAAGTCCAACAAAGTTAGCCTAGGTGCCCACCTAACATAATCAGCTATATGGTACTGTACTGTAATAGGTTTATAATACTTTTCACACAAATAACACATAAAAAACAAACAAATAATAAAACACTTTAAATCTTACAGTACAGTATCTTGAAAAGTACAGTAGTGCAGTACAACAGCTGGCGTACAGGGGCTGGCGTTGAGTGAACAGGCAAGAAGAGTTACTGACTGGGGAGGGAAAGGAGGTGGGAGGTGGTAGAGCTGAAGGATCGTCAGCAATAGGAGACGCAGGGCAAGCTGCAGTTGCACTCGTGCCTGATGCTGATGGAATGCATGTTCACATCTTTGAAAGTTTGCAACTTGAAGGTTCGTATGCAGGGGACTTACTGTACAATCTAGCCGGCAGTGGGTCATGGGGAGGTTTGGTCAATGCATAATGCAGATACACAATGTACAGTAGAGGGGCAAGAGGAAGCCAAAGGATGGAGAAAATTTTTTATGTTTGAAACTTTTTTTGTCTTCCCATAAAATGTGAATTTTATTTCACACTTACAAAAGGGTAATTTCTACTTTTTTTTAAATAACCAGCTCAAAATAATCCATATTCTGTTCCCTTTCAGATGCTTCCAGGCATTCTTTCAGCTTAGTCCTAGAAATGGCACATCACTTCTGCTTCAATCCATGCTTAAAACAAGTCCCAGGATCAGTTCATATTCAGGAAGGATGTGAATCCAGGAGGCAAGCTTCATTGTGGGCAACCCAGGTAAGAGAATGTCATATGTCTAAAGCAAAACCATTCTTTTTCCTCTGAGTTGGAGCCACTCTTCTAAAATCCTCTTCCTATATTTGGTGTGTTGTTAGTCGTAGAAAAATCTGTGCTTTGATGGTTTCTGTATATCCTCTCAGGGAACTTGAGGTGTTTGGACCACCATAATCCAAACAGAGAAGAGTCTTGTGAGATGCCTCTCAAACTGTCAAAACAGAGCCATTCAAGTCTAATTTACATGACAGTGAAAGCTGCTTGGGGGGTGGGTAACAGCCAAGGACAAGAAAGATTAATTATCCTTTTAACATTTACATAGCTGAGAACTACAGCTGCTCAGACATCCCTCCTGAGTAAATATTGGTCTTTTCACCTATAAGTATGTGTGTGGGGGTGGGATGAGGTGGGAGTAGTTAATATTGATTAGAGGGTAGAGGAGCAGAGCAGAAATAGAAAGAGAAAAAAGAGGGGTCCAAGAAGCCTAGAGTCCAAAGAGCTCTTGTCTATACAAATGTTCTAATTTTGAGATACTAAAGCACTTGTGCAACTTTGTTTTAAGTTACAAAATTTCTTTTAAGTAAACCAAAATAAATTACTAATGTTTTAAGTATACTATTTATATACTTAATTTTAAGAATGATGGCAGAGATTGTAAAATTGTTTAGGACCTATTCAAACTCCTTCCTTCCTCCATATACCTCTCTGGTTCTCCCCACAGTTCCCCACAGCTTCAAGATTTTGGAGGAGCAGGGCTGAGGTCAAAAGGAGAACTTGGTAGTTTCTTAGTATCATGGCATACATGTGGTAGAGTAAAGTCTATAAAAGTAATTGTAGTGTAGCAAAAAGTTTTTTCCTGGATAATTTAGATGCTAGTGCAGCAAATACAGATATAGAAACTCTTGATTATACAAGTTTGGGAACTATGATATTAGGAAAAGAAATTCCCTTCCAAACTTAGTCAAGTCTTTTGGCCTAACTGAAGTATTAAACATATATTTAAATAATTATATGTTAAGTTTTAGAGGATATTACCAAGGATTTTATGGCTAATTCAATGTTCCTCTGATGTACAGATGCATATCCTAACTGGATACTTCTGGTTTGGCCATTTACACGAGAATGGTGTGTGTCTGAAGGCCTTACCTCAGCTATACCTTTGAACAGCGTCATTCGTATTAGTTTCACAGAGCTATTGTGGTTTGGGGAACTGAATGTCTTAATTTATAGTTTGCAAAACAGGCTTTATTTTTTCCCACCTATGCTCTAATTGTTACATTTTACTGTTTCATTTGGGGGTAGGTTTTACTTTATAAAATGAAAATTTAATGTTTCATATTTTGTCCATATTTGTATAGATTTCAAAATTATGTTAATATGTTGGTAAAGCTTAAATACACACTTACCAATGGAGTAGGGTTACCTAAGCTACTTTGTTTATAGAATCTTAAGGATGAGCATCCAGAAATTTTTGTAGGAAGTTATAAATGGAAGAAGAGGGAAGATATTGTGGCCCCCAGACTTAAAAAAGAAGGAAAACCTTTGCCAGATTTAAAGACATTATTTTGAGTCTTTCAGTATTTTAGATATCTTTTCAAATAAAGTTCTTGAAAAGTACCCAGTATTGTTGGATTTAATGTTTTATGCCATTACTGATTCTTGATATTCAAGAATTTTGAAGTTAGCATATTTTTCTTTTTTTCCCATCATTAACATTTCATTTGAAATGCATATCCTTTCTGAAATACTTTATTTTTAGCATAAATGTTGTACATTTTATCTTAGTGCTTGGATTAAACCATTTGTGTTATTTAGCTTTCTTTTATTTGTATATTAATGTACCTTTTATTTTCCAGTATGCCTACTTTTTTGTATTGTACAATAAATTTATTTTAAGCTGCAAAAAAAGGAATGATGGCAGATGGAAATGATAGAAACAATTTGAAAATATCAGGTATTTCTTTTCCCAAATGATCTGACCTGTACTCTGTTATCAATAAATTTTTATTGGAATAAAGACACACTCATTCACTTTTGTGTTTTCTATGGCTGCTTTCATGCTACAATGGCAGAGTTTTAGTATTTACAACACAACCATATGGCTCACAAAGTGAAAATATTTACAGTCTGGCCTTTTACAGAAAAATGTTGCTGACCCCTAATCTAGTCAAAGTCGTGAAAGAGAAAGAGGTCACTTTTGAAAACCTCACTTATTGAACCATCTTCATACAGCTCAGTTGACTAAAACACAGCTCCATTTTTATATGATCTTGTTATCCAACTAAAAAGTATTTAGATGACAAACCAATCCAGGAAAGTGTACCTCTTTGGTATTTGGAAATTCAGTCTTTAATTCAATAAAACAAATAGAAAAAGACTTTCATAAATACTGTGGGTGATAGAATGTCCCAATTCATAATTTCATCTAGGAATCTTAAAAGAAGGTTACATTTTAGGCACATGGCCTTAAAACATCTAATATGCAACTCCATTTGTAACAGGGAAGAACAAAGTCTGACTCCATGTTGGGTTTGTTTCTTTTACTTTAATCTTTGCTCTCTGTTGCTTTTTGTTACTACAATCACTAAAAGGATGTTGTCTATAGCTATTGGCATACATAGTGGCCTCCCTTGGGGAACCCTGCCCCTCTGCCTAAATGTTAAACTAAAGTGCCTTTGTTCAGCTCACAGGGCAACATTCTGATCCTGCCCATCTGTGAATGGCTGCAAGAAACAAGAAATTAACACATCCCCTCCTTGAGGCTGGCCAAACCAAGAGATGTTTTGCAAGACTTGTGGCCTTTTTACTTTACTTCCTCACCTCCTCCCCCTCTCTGTTTCATAAAAGAAACTAGCATTCAGACCTCAATAATATGGTACTCAGGACATTAGTCTGCTGTCTTCTCAGACACCCAGCTTTCCAAATAAAGTCACTATTCCTTGCCTCAACACCTCGTCCCCCAATTTTTTGGCCTGTTGTGCGGTGAGCAGAGCAAGCTTGGACTTTGTAACACATTGGCAAATTAATAGAGTTCATTGAAAATCTGTTCAAAATCTAATTCTTACTTTCTTTTCTTCATTTCTTTCTTGGCTGCACTGGGTCTTCATTGCTGCACTTGGGCTTTCTCAAGTTGCCGTGAGTGGGGGCTACTCTTCGTTGCAGAGCATGGGCTTCTCATTGTGGTGGCTTCTCTTATTGTGGAGCATGGGTCTAGGCGAAAGGGCTTCAGTAGTGTGGCTCTCGGGGTCTAGAGTGCAGGCTCAGTAGTTGTGGTGCATGGGCTTAGTTGCTTGGGGGCATGTGGGATCTTCCCAGACCAGGGCTCAAACCTGTGTCCCCTGCATTGGCAGGCAGATTCCCAACCACTGCACCGCCAGGGAAGTCCCCTAATTTCTTCTTTATTTTCCACCTTTAAACTGATAACTGACTTCCAATCATTAATAATTGAAACACCCAAAACACATATACAAATATCATGGGCATAAGAATAAGTACAAGAATAGTTTTTATCATCTTGTCAGTTTAAAAAAATATATACTTGGTAGCGAGACAAACTTGGGTCCGCTCGCCCTTGAACAGTAAACCCAACCTACTGACACCAGGTTTGGTGAAGAAAAGTGCAGCATTTATTGCAGGGCGCCAGGCAAGGAGTCCAGGGCAGCTAGTGCCCAAACACCTGAACTCCCCAGTGGGTTTCAGGAAAGCATTTTTAAAGGCCAGGTGAGGGAGGGGCATCTCAGGGTTTGTGATCAGCTAGTGCACAATTCTCTGATAGGTAGATGTTGAGGTAACAGGGTGGTGTTACAGGGGTTAACATTATCAACCCTTAGGTGCCAGTAGGTCTGGGAGCTATGTGCTCATGGTCATCAAGTAGTTAATTTCCATTTGGTGGTGCTTTTAGCATCTGTAAAACAACTCAGGAAATGTGCGTCAGATACTATTATCTAGGTACTTCAGGGAATAGCTAAAGCAGAGGATATGGGGGAGTGGTCTGTCCTGGGAAGGCCCCATAGGGTCCTGCTCCTTTACATACTAATGTTTTCAACAACCCCAATAATAAAACTAACAGCTACTAATTAAGTCATTACATTTTCATCACAATCATTAGTACAGGCAGAATTTCATAAATAGATCACCATTATTCAGCAATAGAGAATAGACTTACATCAGCCAAAATGATGATCATTTATCTTGAGAAAACTTGATTTAAAAAAAAAAATCTATAGTAATGGCAACACTTTTTGAGACGTTGCAATGTGCTAAGCGCTGTGCATGAAGGATATATTTTATTACTCCACTTTATAGATGAGATTTATGGATCATAAGAAATTAGACAAAAGTCAGAGAATTACTGCTAGATCTGAATTCAATATCTGTGCCTTTAACACCCAGTTTTGCTATCTTTGGAATTATGTGAAGAAAAGAATGAAGATACCTTGTCACAAAAGGGTATATTCATGTTATGAGGAAATTAGAGTATTTGTTTTAGAATGTAGATTCTAAGAGAGAACCTCAGTATGTTTATTTTTGCTTTCTCATAGCTTATTTTATTATACCTCCTACCAACAGGATGGTTGATAAGTGTTTGCAGAAGTGAGGGAGTCCCTTTGGTTTTATATTAAAAAATTGAATTACTCTACAACCTTTCAAGAATTCACATAAGCAGTGAGGCTGAAGGGGAGCAAAATTTGTCACCCCCAAATATGCCACTTTGGCATAAGGATTATTTAGAGCTAAAGGTAATCAAAACCCAGCAGATTCAGGAAAAGCTCTTTAACCTCCCCTTTAACTGCCAAAATTTACAGTGGAAAAGGAGCCTGTACCAGGAATAGAGCTATTGCCAGAGACATCTTTTTCCTAAGAAACATAACTACAAAACAGGGCAACATTTATTTTCTAAACAGTTCTGCCTTCCTGTGAATGGCTTTCCTCTCCCTTGTATCCCTAGAACCCTGCTCCTTTACTTAGCTCTGGATGTTATATAACATTCAATTGCCTGGCTGCCTTTTGTGTCTTCTTATTTTTATGGGGCTCCCTTATGTATGTAATTTTCCGTGTTGTTCTCCTGTTAATCTGTCTTATGTCAGTTTAATTATTTGACCAGCCAAAGAACCTAGAAGGGAAGAAGGGAAAATTTTTCCAACCCTACAAGGCATATTTTGAAAAGGTGTATTTTTTCTTTTTTTCATTCCAGATATTTCACAAAGTTATTTTAAAAACATATTAAGTTATTAAACTGTTGAACTTATTTTACAGGCATTGTGTAAGGATCATAGTTCATATGTCTTCTTCCTTGATCCTCATTAACCTGAGTGATAATTTATACCTGAGGTGACTGTCAGCTCCCTTGTATTTCCGGACATTTTTCTGTGCCAGCCTAAGGTTTATAACACCTCTTTGTAATAATTTTTCCTTTCATATATTGAATCACAAACTATGCGAGGGCTGAATACTGTCTGTATATTAATTGGAATAAAGTTTGACAATTCCGAGGCCAGACCCAAGGAGTTGTCCTTGTCCTTAAAGTTGCAAAACCCACATCTGGAAAGGCTCTTCTTACCACTTGGTCTAAAAGACATTCATGGATGCAAATTTTATGATTGTTTCATAAAGCTTCTCCCAAAGCCCAAGGCTGCATCTAGCTCTGCACTTTTCAATCAACTTCAACACATGTTCCTTTATCAAAATACATAATCCTTCACCTCAATCCTTTAGTTGTACTTTCTTCTAAATAAAATCCGTGTCTCCAGATGGAGTGATGAAATCAGATGATTGAGTCTGTGAGAGAGACTGCTAAGTACACACCAAAATGATTTACTCTTATGGACATGTAGCTAGATTACATTTTCTAGAATCCCTGTGGGTAAGGGTGGCCATATGTAGTGTTCCAGCTAATGCAAAGTGAGTGGAAGAATGTATGCCGATTCGAGGCCTGGTTTATAAACACCTTCCTGTGTGATCTCTCTTCTGTCCACAGGCTCTGGCTAGTTGGCAACATCTGGGAAACCTAGGAAGGTGCATGATGAAGATGGCAGAACTTCTGGCAGCTTGGGATACTGAATGATTGCAACTGCATGGAACAGGAGAACACCATGCTTCTAAATGGATTTAACATGAGTAAGGAATAAACTTCTATGTATTAAATATGGTGTTTTGTTATTAGGAAGTTAAAATAAGCATTACTTTATTCAGAGACTTAAAACAGATTTTGCCAAATTAAGATTTTTTTCCTTTGATATCAAAGGAAAAATTTAGGGAAATATTAATTGGTAAACATTAATGGCTAAATTAATCAAATGTATGCATGAATAAATAATTAGTCCTATCCTGATTTATGTTGCTTCTCAATCTGGATTCTTATTATTTTTTTTAACTTTTTAATTATATTTTTAGTGTAGGAGAATATAAACGTAAGACTTCTTTTTTGTTGTTGTTGTTTTTTAACACCTTTATTGCAATATAATGGCTTTATAGTGGTGTATTAGTTTCTGCTTATATATATATATGTTAGCATAAGGTATTTGTTTTTCTCTTTCTGACTTACCTCATCCTGTATGACAGACTCTAGGTCCATCCACCTCACTACAAATAAGTCAATTTCATTTCTTTTTATGGCTGAGTAATATTCCATTGTATATTTGTGCCACATCTTCTTTATCCATTCATTTGTCAATGGACACTTAGGTAGGTTGTTTCCACATCCTGGCTCTTGTAAACATAGCTGCAATGAACATTGTGGTACATCACTCTTTTTGAATTATGGTTTTTTCAGGGTATATGCCCAGTAGTGGGATTGCTGGGTCGTATGGTAGTTCTATTTTTAGTTTTTAAGGAACTTCCATACTGTTCTCCATAGTGGCTGTGTCAATTTACATTCCCACCAACAGTGCAAGAGGGTTCCCTTTTTTCCACACCCTCTCCAGCATTTATTGTTTGTAGATTTTTGATGATGGCCATTCTGACCGGTGTGAGGTGATACCTCATTGTAGTTTTGATTTCCATTTCTCTAATGATTAGTGATGTTGAGCATCCTTTCATCTGTTTGTTGGCAATTTGTATATCTTCCTTGGGGAAATGTCTATTTAGGTCTTCTGCCCATTTTTGGATTGGGTTGTTTGTTTTTTTGATATTGAGCTGTATGAGGTGCTTGTAAAATTTGGAGATGAATCCTTTGTCAGCTGCTTTGTTTGTAAATATTTTCTCCCATATTGAGTGTTGACTTTTCATCTTATTTATGGTTTCCTTTGCTGTGCAAAAGCTCTTATGTTTCATTAGGTCACATTTGTTTATATTTATTTTTATTTCCATTTCTCTAGGAGGTGGGTCAAAAAGTATCTTGCTGTGATTTATGCCATAGAGTGTTCAGCCTATGTTTTCCTCTAAAAGTTTTATAGTCTCTGGGCTTGTATTTAGGTCTTTAATCCATTTTGAGTTTATTTTTGTGTATGGTGTTAGGGAGTGTTGTAATTTCATTCTGTTACATGTAGCTGTCCAGTTTTCCCAACACCACTTATTGAAGAGACTGTCTCTTCTCCATTGTATATTCTTGCCTCCTTTATCAAAGATAAGGTGACCATATGTGCCTGGGTTTATCTCTGGGCTTTCTATCCTGTTCCATTGATCTATATTTCTGTTTTTGTGCCAGTACCATACTGTCTTGATTACTGTAGCTTTGTAGTGTAGTCTGAAGTCAGGGAGCCTGATTCCTCTGGCTCCGTTTTCCTTTCTCAAGATTGTTTTGGCTCTTCGGCGTCTTTTGTGTTTCCATACAAATTATGAAATTTTTTGGTCTAGTTCTGTGAAAATGCCATTAGTAGTTTGATAGGGATTGAATTGAATCTGTAGATTGCTTTGGGGAGTATAGTCATTTTCACAATGTTGATTCTTCCAATCCAAGAACATGGTATATCTCTCCATCTGTTTGTATCATCTTTAATTTCTTTCATCAGTGTTCAGTCTCAGAAGGTTGTGCTTTTCTAAGAAACTGTCCATTTCTTTTTGGTTGTCCATTTTATTGGCATATAGTTGCTTGTATTAATCTCTCATGATCCTTTGTATTTCCGCAGTGTCAGTTGTTACTTCACCTTTTTCATTTCTAATTTTATTGATTTGAGTCTTCTCCCTTTTTTTCTTGATAACTCTGGCTAATGGTTTAACAATTTTGTTTATCTTCTCAAAGAACCAGGTTTAATTTTATTGATCTTTTCTATTGTTTCCTTCATTTCTTCTTCATTTATTTCTGATCCGACCTTTATGATTTCTTTCCTTCTTCTAACTTTGGGGTTTTTTTGTTCTTCTTTCTCTAATTGCTTTAAGTGTAAGGTTGGGTTGTTTATTTGAGATGTTTCTTGTTTCTTAAGGTAGGATTGTACTGCTATAAACTTCCCTCTTAAAACTGCTTTTCCTGCATCCCATAGGTTTTCTGCCATCATGTTTTCATTGTCATTTGGTTGTACATATGTTTTGATTTCCTCTTTTATTTATTCAGTGATATCTTGGTTATTTAGTAACGTATTGTTTAGCCTCCATGTGTTTGTATATTTACGAATTTTTTCTTGTAATTGATATCTAGTCTCATAACGTTGTGGTCGGAAGAGATACTTGATACGATTTCAATATTCTTAAATTTACCAAGGCTTGATTTGTGAACCAAGAGATGATCTATCCCAGAGAATGTTCCATGAGCACTTGGGAAGAAATTGTATTCTGTTGTTTTTGGATGGAATGTCCTATAAATATCAATTAAGTCCATCTTGTTTAATGTATCATTGAAAGCTTCTGTTTCCTTATTTATTTTCATTTTGGCTGTTCTGTCCATTGGTGAAAGTGGGGTGTTAAAGTCCCTGACTTTGACTGTGTTACTGTTAATTTCTCCTTTTATTACTGTTAGCATTAGCCTTATGTATTGAGGTGCTCCTATGTTGGGTGCATAAATATTTACAATTGTTATATCTACTTCTTGAATTGATCCCTTGGTCATTATGTAATGTTCTTCTTTATTTCTTGCAATAGTCTTTATTTTACAGTCTATTTTGCAGGTATGAGAATTGCTACTGCAGCTTTCTTTTGATTTCCATTTGCATGGAATATCTTTTTCCATCCTCTCACTTTCAGTGTGTATGTGTCCCTATGTCTGATGTGGGTCTCTTGTAGACAGCATATGTATGCGTCTTATTTTTGTATCCATTCAGCCCGTCTATATCTTTTGCTGGGAGCCTTAATCCATTTACATTTAATGTAATTTTCGATATGTATGTTTCTATTACCATTTTTTTAATTGTTTGGTGTTTGTTATTGTAGGTCTTTTCCTTCTCTTGTGTTTCCTGCCTAAAGAAGTTACTATTGTAAAGCAGGTTTGGTGGTGCTGAATTTTCTTATCTTTTAGTTGTGTGTAAAAGTTTTTTAATTTCTCATCAATCTGAATGAGATCCTTGCTGGGTAGAGTAATCTTGGTTGTAGGTTTTTCCCTTTCATCAGTTTAAATATGTCCTGCCACTCCCTTCTGGGTTGCAGAATTTCTGCCAGAAGATTAGCTGTTAACCTTATGGGGATTCCCTTATATGTTATTTGTTGTTTTTCCCTTGCTACTTGTAATGTTTTTTCTTTGTATTTAATTTTGATAGTTTGATTAATGTATGTCTTGGTGTGTTACTCCTCAGATTAATCCCATATGGGGCTCTCTGCACTTCCTGGACTTGATTAACTGTTTCCTTTCCCATATTAGGGAAGTTTTCAACTGTAATCTCTTCAAATATTTTCTCAGTCCCTTTTTTTTCTCTTCTCCTTCTGGGACCCCTATAATTTGAATGTTGGTGCATTTAATGTTGTCCCAGAGGTCTCTGAGACTGTCCTCAATACTTTTCATTCTTTTTGCTTTATTCTGCTCTGCAGTAGTTATTTCTACTATTTTATCTTCCAGGTTACTTATCCGTTCTTCTGCCTCAGTTATTCTGCTATTGACTCTTCTAGAGAATTTTTAATTTTATTTAATGTGTTGTTCATCATTTTTGTTTGTTCTTTAGGTCTTCTATATCCTCCTTAAATTTTTCTTTTATGTTCTCCATTCTGTTTCCAAGATTTTGGATCATCTTTACTATCATTACTCTGAATTCTTTTTCAGGTAGACTGCCTATTTCCTCTTCATTTGTTTGGTCTAGTGGGTTTTTACCTTGCTCCTTCATCTGCTGTTTGTTTCTCTGTCTTCTCATTTTGCTTAACTTACTGTGTTTGGGGTCTCCTTTTCGCAGGCTGCAGGTTCATAGTTCCTGTTGTTTTTGGTGTCTGCCCCCATTGGCTAAGGTTGGCTCAGTGAATTGTGTAGAGTTTTTGGTGGAGGAGATTAGTGCCTGTCTTCTGGTGGATGAGGCTGGATCTTGTCTTTCTCTTGGGCAGGTCCGCGTCTGGTGGTGTGTTTTGGGGTTGGTCACGGGCCCAGCTGCTCTGCGGCACGTGGGATCTTCCCGGACCTGGGCACGAACCCATGTCCCCTGCATCAGCAGGCAGACTCTCAACAACTGCGCCACCAGGGAAGCCCCCTTATTATTATTTTAATTGGCCTTTCTCCTAGTGGGTGAGGTTCTGTTCCTATCTTGCTAGCTGTTTGGCATAGGGTGACCAGCACTGTAGCTTGCTGGTCATTGAATGGAGCTGGATCTTGGCATTGAGATGGAGATCTCTGGGACATTTTTGCTATTTGATATTACGTGGAGCTGGGAGGTCTCTGGTGGACAAATGTCCTGAACTTGGCTCTCCCACCTCAGAGGCACAGGTGTTACACTGGCTGGAGCACCAAGATCCTGTCATCCACACGGCTCAGAATAAAAGGGAGAAATAAATAAATAAATATAATAAAATTAAAGTATTATAATAAAAAATAAATTTTTTAAAAATTTTAAGAAATTAAATAGTAATGAAAAATCGAACCAAAGAAAGAAAGAAGTACTCACAAAAAGAGAAAAAGGAAAAAATATATATATATCATTGCTCCCAAAGTCCATCACCTCAATTTGGGGTTATTCATTGTCTATTCAGGTATTACACAGATGCAGGGTATAAGTTGATTGTGGAGATGCAATCCGCTGCTCCTGAGGCTGCTGGGAGAAATTTTCCTTTTTCTTCCTTGTTCTCACAGTTCCTGGGGTTCAGCTTTGGATTTGGCCTCACCTCTGCGTGTAGGTCGCCTGAGGGCATCTGTTCTTTGGTCAGACAGGATGGGGTTAAAGGAGCAGCTGATTCGGGGACTCTGGCTCACTCAGGCCAGGGTTTGGGAGGGGTACGGAAGTGGGGCAAGCCTGTGGCGTCAGAGTCCTGCATGACGTTGCACCAGCCTGAGGTGCGCTGTGTGTTCTCCCGGGGAGTTGTCTCTGGATCACGGGAACCTGGCAGTGGTGGGCTGCACTGGCTTCCAGGAGGGGAGGTGTAGATAGTGAACTATGCTTTCACACAGGCTTCTTGTTGGCTGCAGCAGCAGCCTTAGCATCTTATGCCCATCTCTGGTGTCCATACTGATAGCTGCGTCTCGTGCCCGTCTCTGGAGCTTATTTAGGTGGTGCTCTGAATCTCCTCTCCTCGTGCACCATGAATCAAAGAGGCAAGAAAAAGTGTCTTGCCTCTTCAGCAGTTCCAGACTTTTTCCCGGACTCCCTCCTGGCTATCTGTGGTGCACTAGCCCCCTTCAGGCTGTGTTCACGCAGCCAACCCCATTCCTCTCCCTGGGGTCTGACCTCCAAAGCCCGAACCTCAGCTCCCAGCCCTCACCCATCCCGGCAGGTGAGCAGAGAAGTCTCTCTGGGTGGTGAGTGCTGGTCAGCAGCTATCCTCTCTGTGGGAATCTCTTTGCTTTTCCCTCTGCACCCCTGTTGCTGCACTCTCCTCTGTGTCTCCAAAGCTTCTCCCCCCACCTCCACCTGCTGTCTCTACCAGTGAAGGGGCTTCCTAGTGTGTGGAACCTTTTCCTCCTTCACAGCTCCCTCCCACTGGTGCAGGTTCCGTCCTGTTCTTTTGTCTCCGTTTTTCTTTTTTCTTTTGGCCTTCCCACGTAAGTGGGGAGTTTATTGCCTTTTGGGAGGTCTGAGGTCTTATGCTAGCGTTCAGTTTGTGTTCCTTAGGAATTGCTCCACATGTAGATGTATTTCTTATGTGTTTTTTTTTTTTTTTTTTTTTTTTTGCTGTACGCGGGCCTCTCAGTGTTGTGGCCTCCCCCATTGTGGAGCACAGGCTCCGGACGTACAGGCTCAGTGACCATGGCTCACAGGCCTAGCTGCTCCATGGCATGTGGAATCTTCCTGGACCAGGGCACGAACCCGTGTCCCTTGCATCGGCAGGCCGACTCTCAACAATTGCGCCACCAGGGAAGCCCTCTGATGTATTTTTAGGGAGGAAGGTGATCTCTACGTCTTATGCTTCTGCCATCTTGAAGGTCTCCTGACTTATTGAAGTGTAGAAATATAAAATTTGTAGAGATAAATAGTACATTTAAGATATGTAACTTGATAAAATATTTTTACACTATATAGACAAATATATATTTAAATAAGTATAGGTTATGTTATAATTATAAATGTGAAAATGTATATAAGTGACAACTATACTATTTTAGCTACTGCATTGAACTGCTATGCCATGCACTGTCCAAGGTTCTGGAAATATAACAAGAAACCACTCAGAAAAAGTTATGCCTTTGTGGGTTTTACATTCTAGTGGTGGAAAAAGAAAATTATTTTAACATGTCAAAGAATTAGTCTTATTATTAGCTACTCAAATAATTTGTTTTAATATATTCATATAGTTACATTCTTAGATCACATTTTCAGACTCAATATAAATTTGGCTAGCCCACAACAAATATTCTTTAATCATGTATATCTCTAGTCTTAAGAACAACATTCACAGTTCATTACTTTATTTTAAACCAGTCACATTTATTTACTTCCTATAACTCTGTACTGAGAATATATGGTAGTTGTACCTTTATGTGCTATTGTATTAACTTTGTTGAAGTAAATAATAATTTTTACAAATAAATTTTAAATATAAAATCCTCTTATATGGAGAAGGAAATATATCTATATAGTTATTCAATAGATAAAGAAGGAATTGAATAATTCTCTGTACCTGCCCATCTTCACATATGACATTGATATTTGTGGTTTTATTAGACATATATTCTAAATAAATATTATTTTGAAATGACTTACACAGTTCCTGTCTCTTGCCTGCATATTGAAATCCAATATAGGGAAATATAGAAAAATAGATCAATGGAACAGGATAGAAAGCCCAGAGATAAACCCACGCACATATGGTCAACTAATCTATGACAAAGGAGGCAAGGATATACAATGGAGAAAAGACTGAAAAGACAGTCTCTTCAATATAAGGTGCTGGGAAAACTGGACAGCTACATGTAAAAGAATGAAATTAGAACACTCCCTAACACCATACACAAAAATAAACTCAAAATGGATTAGAGATCTAAATAAACACCATAAAACTCGTAGAGGAAAACACAGGAAGAACACTCTTTGACATAAATCACAGCAAGATCTTCTTTGATCCACCTCCTAGAGTAATGGAAATAAAAACAAAAATAAACAAATGGGACCTAATGAAACTTAAAAGCTTTTGCAAAGCAAAGGAAACTACAAACAAGACGAACAGACAACAGTCAGAATGGGAAAAAATATTTGCAAAAAAATCAACAGACGAAGGATTAATTTCCAAAATATATAAACAGCTCATGCAGCTCAACATGAAAAAATGAACAATGCAACCAAGAAATGGACAGAAGACCTAAATAGACATTTCTCCAAAGAGGACATACAGATGGCCAAGAAGCACATGAAAAGCTGCTCAACATCACTAGTTATTAGAGAAATGCAAATAAAAACTACAATGAGGTATCACCTCACACCAGTTAGAATGGGCATCATCAGAAAATCTACAGACAACAAATGCCAGAGGGGGTGTGGAGAAAAGGGAACCCTCTTGCACTGTTGGTGGGAATGTAAATTGATACAGCCACTATGGAGAACAATATGGAGGTTCCTTAAAGAACTAAAAATAGAATTACCATACGACCCAGCAATCCTACTACTTGGCATATACCCAGAGAAAACCATAACTCAAAAAGACACATGCACCCCAATGTTCATTGCAGCACTATTTACAATAGCCAGGTCATGGAAGCAACCTAAATGCCCATTGAAAGACGAATGGGTAAAGAAGTTGTGGTACATATATACAATGGAATATTAGCCATAAAAAGTAACGAAATTGGGTCATTTGTAGAGACGTGGATGGATCTACAGACTGTCATACAGACCGAAGTATGTCAGAAAGAGAAAAACAAATATCATATATTAACGCATATATGTGGAACCTAGAAAATGGTACATATGAACCAGTTTGCGGGACAGAAATTGAGATATAGATGTAGAGAACAAATGTATGGACACCAAGGGGGGAAAGTGGCAGGGGGTGGGGGGCGTGGTGTGATGAATTGGGAGATTGGAATTGACATGTATACACTGATGTGTATAAAATGGATACACATCATACAAATGGATGACTAATAAGAAAATAAAATAATAGAAAATAAACATTAAAAAACATAGGTGTGGTCATATGATTGAATTTTATGTAATGGAATGTGAATAGAAGTGATGGTATATTTCTGGTCAGTTAATTTTAAATAACAAGTGTACTCTCTGACATCTTTCCATTTCTGCTTGCAGGATGAAAATGATGACAAAGTCTTAGAGGATAATGGAAACACAAGATGGAATAAGCCTAGTCCCTAGAATACCACTTGGGGAAAATCTGACAGCTGAAGAGAAAACGTGAGTATAGAAATCTCTAAAGTATGTGAGCTGTTATACACACCATATAATGTTCCTCTGACTAATATGATACTTGCAGTTGTAGCTCATTCATTTTATTGTTCTAGTTCAAGTATAAATAGACCAAAATTATTTATTTATTCTTCTGTTAATACACATTTAAAATTTTTTTTTCATTCTTATGAACAGTGCTGCAATAAATAATGTCATGTACATCTCCTTGGACACAAGTGCAAGATTTTTATAAGGGTGGATGTATATATATATGTGTGTGTGTGTGTATGTGTGTGCATGTGTGTGTGTGTGTATGTGTGTGTGTGTTTGTATGTATATATATGACTGGAATATTGGTTGAAGCAAAATCCTACTATATCTTCAAATTTACTAGATTTTGTCAAAATTGATCTCCATAGTGCTTTGACATCTTAAATCCCACTGGCTTTTTAACATTTTTAGGAATGTTTGGACTCTGAAAAAGCCTAAGTTTCTCTTTTGAGTTCCAGATCTTAATTTTTATATATTTTTATCACTAATGCTTCATTGATTGTAGAGTAGGATAGAGGGGAAACGTTGATTAATAACTTATCATTCACCAGTTATTTATCTTTGCATATCATCTAATATTCTCATCAATTCTGGGTGGTAATCATGAAATCATAAAAAATTTATCTCAAGAAAAATATGGAAAATGATCCAAGTTGATAAGTTAGTGATTATACATGGAACAATGAACAGATCAAATAATACATGTATGGATATGCATATTCATTGTGTAAAATAATGATAGTATGCAATTTATATAAATACAAAATACAACATAGAACCATAGTGTCAGTCAACCAAGTCAGTTAGGGGTCTCTTGTAATTCTAATACTCCAAAGTTTTGTGTTTTTGTTAATATTTCAAGAGGAAAAATAATAACATAAGGATTTGTCAGTTTAGTGGATTTATGCTATTAATAAATATGTAGGGTATTTATTGAAAAGAATAGGAACTTATTTGTAACTTCAAAACTATGAAAAAAAATCAATTTAGTAGGTCATTCTCAGCATTTTCAAAGAAGTAAATAAGAAGAAAATCAGTATATGTAACACACATACTTGGTAAATATTATTTTATAAAACATTTGTTTCAGAAGTACCATAAAGGGAAAGCTCTACAGATTTGGTTGTATTAAGTTTAAACATTTCTCCAGAGAAACAGATGTCCAAAACTAAGTCAAAAAACATATCAGAAAATTATAAAACAATTTAAACATTTGTGAAAAACAGTATATTGCTGTTCGTAATATACTAATGATGTCCATAAATTGATGAGAAAATGATAAATTACTGAATAAAACTGGGAAAACAGATCATTCACAGAAGAAAGGACAGTCAAATTTCAGTTGAACAAATACAAATATCCTAATCTCACTGATAAATTTAAAACAATGAACAATTAACCTTTTACTACTGTATTTCTTTTACTCAAATAAAATAATCTTTAAAGTATATATGTTCAGGAAAAATTATGGGGAAATAAAATCCTAATGAATTGCTTGAAATTGTTCAGAATATTTTGGGTAGGTTACATAGGAATGCTTTAATAATGGTTACATTTTGGAAGTAGAACTTATTTTCTTATGAGAAAGACATTTTCATCATGTACTCTTTGTTCTCTGTATTATTTTTATTACGTGCATGTATAAATTTTTTAATTTGGTACTTTGGTGCTTGAATTTTCATTTAATTAGTAGCAAAAAATGAGGTGTATTAGCTTAATATTGCTGCGTAACAAATTACTACAAACGTAGTGACATAAAGCAACACATATTTATTACATAAACATTTTTGTAAATCAGGAGTCCAGATAAATCTCAACTGGATCCTCTGCTTTCATTCTCACAAGGATATAATCACGGTGGTGATTGGCCTGTGTTTTTACAGGGAGGCTGAATTAGAGAAAAATCTACTTCCAAGCTCACTCAGGTTGTTGGCAGAATTAATTTCCTTGAGGTGATAGGACTGAAGGCGCCAACCTCCTGCTGGCTGTTGGTTGAAGGCCAGCCACACACAGCTCTGAGAGGCCACTTGCATTTCCTTGCCACTTGGGATTCTTCAACATGGTTGCTTACTTCATCAAGCCATAAAGAAGAATCTCTAGGTTGAGTTTGAGATTCTTTAGATAGACATTGCTAGCAAGATGACATTTTATATAATGTAATTACAGGAATGACATATAAGCATCTTTGCCATGTTTCACTGGTTAGAACCAAGTCACATGGCTCACCCATATTCAATAGGAGGAGAATAAAACCAGAAGTAATACCAGGAGGTGGGGATCATAGGGGGCTTAGAGTTGATTTACAACATGAACAGAATATTTAATATAATGAATGGCTTCCATAATAACTATTTTTTGAAAAACCATAGCCAAATAAACAAAGGACCCAAACAATATCTAGGGTTTCTTATATGTAATAATCTTACATATAGTAATCCATATTGAATGTGTTATATACTTTAGAAAAGTTATTTCTTTACTTTTCAAGATTGTCTAAAATGTCTTTATCTACAAGATAGAGTCAAAATTTTAAGTAGGAGCTGATTCTCCAAAGATTTGGAGACCATTCATCAGATATTCATGAAAAATTTGAACAAATTCCTAGTTGCTTCCTTTTTTTTTTTTTTTTTCACATAGCGGTTGGATACTACAGAAAGGCAG